>NW_006921648.1:4473691-4533691 GCF_000298275.1 Orycteropus afer afer
CACCTGTTTTGGTCATGTTGTAAGAAGGGACCATTCCCTGGAGAAGGATGTCATGCTTGGTAGGGTGGAGGGTCAACGAAAGAGGGGGAGACCTTCAACGAGATGGATTGATACGGTGGCCGCGATGATGGGCTCAAGTATAGCAGGGATTGTGGGGCTGGTGTGGGATTAGGCAGTGTTTCGTTCTGCTGTGCATGGGGTCACTATGAGTCGGAAACGACTCGACGGCACTTAACAACAACAACAACAATGCCAGTCCGTGGTAGGATAATATCCATATGTCTACAAGGAAGACCAGCTAATACAACTATTACTCAAATTTGTGCACCAACTACCAAAGCCAAAGACGAAGAAATCGAAGATTTTTACCAACTTCTTCAGCCTGAAATTGACCAAACATGCAATCAAGATGCATTGATAATTACTGGTGATTAGAATGCAAAAGTTGGAAACAAAGAAAAAGTATCCATAATTGGAAAATATGGCCTTGGTGATAGAAATGATCCCAGAGATTGCATGATAGAGTTTTGCAAGACCAACAACTTACTCATTGCAAATACCTTTCTTTCAACAACATATATGGCGTCTATATGTGTGGACCTCACTAGATGGAATACACAGGAATGAAATCCACTATATCTGTGGAAAAAGACAATTGGGAAGCTTAACATTATCAGTCAGAATGAGGCCAGGGACCAACTGTGGAACAGACTGTCAATTTCTCATATGCAAGTTTCTTTTGAAGCTGAAGAAAATGAAAACAAGTCCATAAGAACCAAAATATGATGTTGAATATATCCCACCTGAATTTAGAGACCATCTGAAGAGTAGATGTGATGCACTGAACACCTGTGACTGAAAACCTGATGAATTGTGGGATGACATCAAGAACATCATACATGAAGAAAGCAAAAGATCATCAGGAAGACAGGAAAGTAAAAGACCAAAATGGATGTCAGAAGAGACTCTGAAACTTGCTCTTGAACAGAGAGCAGCTGAAGTGAATGGAAGACATAATGAAGTAAAAGTCCTGGACAGAAAGTTTCCTAGGGCAACTCGAGAAGGCAGGTGTTAAAATGAAGTGTGCAAAAAGACATGGAGTTAAGGAACTGGAAGGGAAAAACATGCGCGACATTTCTCAAGCTGAAAGGATTAGAGAAAAAATTCAAAACTCAAGTTGCAATATTGAAGGATTCAATTGGAAAAATATTGAACAATGCAGGAAGCATCAAAAGAAGATGGAAGGAATACACAGAGTTACTGTACCAAAAAGAACTGGTTGACATTCAGCCATTTCAGGAGGTAGCATGTGATCAAGAATTGATAGCACTGAAGGAATCGGTGAAAAACAAAGCTCCAGGAATTGAGGGAATACCCACTGAGATGTCTCAACAAAGGGATGCAGCACTGGAAGTCTTCACTCATTTATGCCAAGAAATTTAGAAGACAGCTACCTGGACAGCTAACTGGAAGAGATTGGTATGTGTGTCCATCGCAAAGAAAGGTGATCCAACAGAATGTGGAAATTATTGACCAATATCATTAACATCACACACAAGTAAAATTTTCCTGAAAATAGTTCTAAAATGGTCACAACAGTTCATAGACGGGGAACTGCCAAAAATTCAGACTGGATTTAGAAGAGGATATGGAATGAAGGATATCATTGATAATGTCAGATGGATCTTGGCTGGAAGCAGAAAATACCAGAGAGATGCTTACTTGTGTTTTATTGACTATGGAAAGGCATTCAGCTGTGTGAATCATAACAAATTATGGATAACACTGCCAAGAACGGGAATTCCCGAACACTTAATTGTGCTCATGAGGAACCTGTACATAGACCAAGAACCTGTTGTTTGAGCAGAACAAGGGGATACTATGTGATTTAAAATCTATAAAGGAGTTTATCAGGGTTGTATCCTTTCACCATACTTACTCAATCTGTATGCTGACCAAGTAATCCAAGAAGCTGGACTATATGAAGAAGAACATGGCATTGGGATTGGAGTTAATATCATTAGCAACCTGTAATACGTAGTTGATGCGACCAGTGCATACACGGAGTATGTGTCCATACATATAGCAGATAATCTGATGGGGAAGAAAGTCTTTCACTCAATCATTATGCAAATAAATAAATAATTACAAGCGTTAGGGACTAATGGGCAAATGTATAGGATATTATAAGAGCATGTCACAGGGTTTTTTTTACCTAGTGTGGGGAATCAGGGAGGGCTTCCTGGAGAAGATGATGTTTGAACTATGACATATAGAAGTTGGACATGTCATCAGGAGGGACCAGTTACTGGAGAAAAACATCATGTTTGGTAAAGTATAGGGTCAGTGGGAAGGGGGGAGGCCCTCAATGAGATGATCTGACACAGTGGCTGCTACGATGGGTTGAAACATAGCAATGATTGTGAGCACAGTCAGGATAGGGCAACACGACGTTCTGTTGTACATATTGATGGTGAGTCACAGCCAACTCGATGGCCTCTAACATCAACAACGGTGGGCATAGCAGACAGGAACCAGAGAGCGTTGCCAGCCAAGGGAACAGCAGGTGTAAGAGCTGAAAAGGAAGACCATGTGACTGGAACTTAGGATGACAGGGCAAGGAGCCAGAGAGAGGCTAAGAAGGTGAGCAGGGCACAATGTGGGAACCTCATTGGCCAAGGAGAAGCATTTGGACTTCATCCTGCAGACCAAGAGAAACCTCTGAGGGCTAGGAAGTGCTGGAGCCTCCGGAGAGGCGCTGATCAAGATGAAGAAGTGAAGCTGAGAGGAAAACCGAGAAAGTCGTTGGGGGCTCATGCACATCCCAGGGCTTGCCTTTCAGCAGCAGCTGTTTCAAACAGAAGGTGGCTTCTCGTTGCAGTGGTTTGGCATGGAACCCGCATTCAAACTTGCGGTCATTTCACTGTGAAAAGAGCTGATGTATCCATCTTCGGCAGGCAGGCCGTCTCGGGGGAGCCCTCATCCTAGGGACTTGGCTTAAACCCGGGCCCCTGAAGTCTTAGGCTGTTCTGATTGACGAGGCAGGAGGACCGATGGGAAGTGAGTCATGGGCTGGAGATGGGCCGATGAGAAAGAAGGGCCCTCTTAGCAAGGGCTCTGGGCACCTGGGCCTTCAGACAAAAATCGTCCACCCAGGACTTGGGTTGGAGCGAGCGGGGACTCCGACAGTAATGCTCAGCACGGCCAGAATGTGAGGTTTGCTGTGCTGTTGTGATTCCCATCATGGACACGGGAGACCACAACCAGAGAGGTTAACAGCCATCTCCGAGATCTCATGCCAGAGCACTGGTGGAGCTGGGATTCGAACCCGGGCTTGTCTGACTCTATAGCATATCTTCTTCACTCTACACACTGCTGTAGGAGCTCAGGTGGACCTGGGAGTTTTCTGGAAGAGACTATCACTGGTTCAGCCCAGGCGTCTTGGCTACTGCAGTGCTCAATGGCTATTGAGGGCCTCAGAGGAAAGAGGAATGTGGGCTATAGCCAGACTGTGCCTTACCTCCTGTGTGTCCTTGGGCAGCTGCCTACCCTCTCTGGACCTTACTGTAAGATGAGTTAATGTCAGCGATAACATTAATACATTTATTGAGCATGTAGGCCTTTGTATGTACTAATTCATTTGGCTTCCCTCTGGGATAGGCACTATCATTATCCCCATTTTAATGGATGAGGAAACTGAGACACAGAGAGGGTACATACATGCCCAAGTCACACAGCTAAGAGGTTGAGCCTGGCTTTGAGTCCAGGCAGTCTGGCTCTGGAGCCTTGTCACCGACATAATTTGGGTCAGTTCACATAGTTCATATAACACTCTTGGTGTAGAATGCCACCCACATACAGTAACAGCCAAAGAGAAAGCTTATGGGGCATTTCATTAATAAAGGTTACCTACTCCCCCTGGGCCTCATTTTCTCTCTGTAAATAAGGGCAGTAACAGTTACTATTTACTGGGCTTTGATAACCATCCCCTTGAACAGCCTCATAGGATGAATGTTGTTACCCCCATTTTACAGATGAGAAAGTTGAGGCTCAGAGAAATGGAATGAGTTGTGAAAGTCCCACATCTACTTGAAGAGAGAGCAGGTGTCCTATGCTGGGCTTCCTGAATCCGGAGCCCATGCTCTTGACCTTGACATTGTAGCATTTCTCTGGTTTGTGTCTCTTCCTTATGCAGGGACTTGTCTCCAGGAATGGCCCAGAGAGCCGTTGGCCACCCCAGGCAGTCCTGGTGTCCTTGAGGCCAGCCCACGTCTGTCCAGTCAGCTGACCAGTACTCCTTGCCACCTCTACCCGCCTCCTGCATAAATGGCCTGGAGTGTCACTTGGGGTTACTGGCAACGTCTGTCTCAGGAGCACTGCAGACATCCTGGGCAGATTGGATAAAAAGCCCTTGTCAGACATCCTAATTTTAGTATTCTCTTCCGTGATTACAGTCAGGAAGTATTTACTTAACACTTCACTTGTTTCGCCATGCTCTCCCACTTCATTTTGTAAAAGCTCCGGGAAGAAACCTCGTCTCCTTCACCGGCTGCCCTGCTATTCTTGTCCTTGGGAACACGTGCCGCATTCAGCCTCCCGAGCCAGAAACGTGTCTTGGTCCATCTTGCCTCACAGAGGCCGTCTTTGTCTCTCTGCAGCGTCACCCAGCATTTCTGCCCAGACTTCTCTATGCCCCGCTTCCCCCATCTCTGCAGGTCCAGTTCAGAGTTCATTGCTCACGAGCAAGTGGGCCATTCTCCCGCCACAGGCTCCCCGACAGGGCGCGAACATCGAGTGTTATTTCTCTCCTGGACTAGTCTGGATTGTCACTCTCCAGCTCCTATTGGCAAGAATCATCCCTTGTTTGAAAGCACAGTGGGTGGGGGAGGGGGTGGGTGGGTGAACCCCCTCCTCCTGAGTGTGTGTCAGCCTCAAGGTCAGATGCTGCCCCTCTACCACTGCTGGGTGAGGATACCGCTGCTGCCCACCGCCTTTCATCCCTTGGTGTTCAATGGAAATTCCTCAGGCACAGAGGGCATGGCAGGTCTCCTCCCCTCGGTTCTACACTCCCTCAACCAGTCTCTCCTTTACACGGTCCTGGTGCCAATCTTATTAATTTTAATGGCTTTTGGAATGAGTGGAAGAGGAAGCAGCCCTTGATTATACAAGCTTCATGCAGAAGGCTGTGGTTTTATATCTTTATTTTTACTTGAAAATCTATGGTCCAAAAGGGGAGTAGAAGGCCTGTAGAGATTTTTTTTCTTTATTGGAATGAAATTCACCTAATATAAAATTAACCATTTTTAAGTGACAATCCAGTGACATTTAGTGGCACTCTTTCTAGTTCTAAAACATGTTCATCAGCCCAAATGGAACCCATTAAACAGTCACTTTCCATTTGCCTTCTCCCCAGCCCAGGCGACCACTAATCTGCTCTCTGTGACAGTGGTTTGCCTCCTCTGGACACTTGAGATCAATGGAATCAGACGATATGTGGTCATTTGTGACTGGGCTCTTTCACTTCGCGTATTGTTTTCAAGGCTGATCCACATGGTAGCGTGAATCAGCACTTCATCCCTTTGTGGCTCGGTCCTGTTTCATTGGATGAATGAACCACAATTTGTTTCTCTGTTCAACCGTTGATGGACTGTCTTTTGGGTTGTTTCTACCTCTTGGCTCTGGTGGGATGTGTCAGCTTTGCAGATAGTCCTAGTTCTGTGACTGCCTTTGGCCCTGAACTGTTTTCTCTTAATGAATCTACTCACGTACCCCTTGTCTTAGTTCTCTAGTGCTGCTATAATCGAAGTCCCCCAAGTGGTGGCTTTAACAAACTAGAAAGTTGTTTGCTTACAGTTGAAGGGGCTAGAAGTCCGGATTCAGGGCTCTGGCTCTGGGGGAAGGCTTCCTCTCTCTGTCGGCTGGGGACGAAGGCCTGTGTCTCTTCTGACCTTCTGTTTCTTGCTTCTTTGGTGGTCTTCACGTCCTGTGACATCTTATTTTCCCCCTTCTCTGCTCTACTTACACTTGTTTAATCTGCTTTCGTATGCAAGAAAACCTGCAAAAGCTAGAACCTAAAAAAAAAAAAAGCTAGAACCTGTGTGCATGGTGGAAACCTGTCAGAGGAGGAAAACAAAGGTTTTCTGCAAATAGAGGATGCTAGAAAAGTGGAATGGTGATGGAGTCTGGTGGTGGAGTGGGCAAGGCGTGTGGCTGCTAACCAGAAGGTCAGTGGTTCAAACCCACCAGCTGCGCCACAGGAGGAGGATGAGGCAATCTGCTTCCATAAAGATTTACAGCCGTGGAATCCACTCCATGGCAGTGGGTTTGGTTTTTCTGCTTTTAGAGAAGTGGCAAGACTACACTTTGTCAAAGGCACAGGTCAGTCCCATCGAGTTCCAGCTCTCACAGGTTTTGCTGTGCAAGCATACCTACCTCTCTCTTTATTGTGCTTCGTAGATACTGCGTTTCTTGGAAATTGAAGGTTTGTAGCAACCCTGCATCAAGTGAGTCTGTCAGTGCCGTTTTTCTAACAGTGTGTGCTCACTTCATGCCTCTGTGTCCCATTCTGGTCATTCTCACAGTGTGTGAAACGTTTTCATCCTGTATTGCACACTTAATAGACTACAGTGTAGTGACTTGCTTTATTGTGATACAGTGTTAGTGTGGTCATCTGGAACCCAACCCGCAGTATCTCCAAGATGCCAGAATCTCAAAAGAGATGAATTTAAGACACACCCTATGCTACTAGTGCCTCATTGGCATAACAAAGAAAACCCTATTCCCAAGTGGGATTAGAACCACAGGCCAGGTAGCATTTGCAACATGTATTTTGGTTGGTCATAATTTAATTCATAATACTCGTCTTTGGACAGGGAAATTGGGAGCTTCTGAGCTGTTCTGGGACACAAGAACAGTGGGATCTCATGGTGGGAGCCTGGCATGGTTACCTGCAGATTTCTGCCCCTCAGGGGTGATCCTGGTTCCTCAAAAGACAGCTCCCTTCATTGAGTTTCTGTATATGGTGAAGCAAAATGTGGAAATGGATACTGGTGAGGGTTGGGGTCCCTGGGTAGTGCAAACGGTTAAGTACTCAGCAACTAATGGAAAGGCTCGAGGCTTGAGTCCCGCCAGAGACCATCTACTTCCAGAAATACAGCCACTGAAAACTCAGGGAACACAGTTCTACTCTGACCCACAGGGGGTCGCCATGCATCAGAGTTGACTTGGTGGCAACTGGTTGATTTTACTGGTAATGGTTACACAGCATGATTAATGTGACTGTTGCCACTAAATGGTGCATGTGAAAACTGTTAAATTGGTAAATGTGTTGTATGTATCTTTTTTTTTTTTTAATTTTATTTTGATTTGGGTGAAGATACACAGAGTAAATTCACTTTTCATACAGCAGTTCACATATACTTTGTCTCATGTCATTGACCAAAATTTACAATGCAACAGCTCCCCTCCCACTTCCTCCCCATAGTTACCTCTTCCCAGTGTCCATCCCTCCATGCTCTTCTGCACCCTGAGCTGTCTCCCTGTGCATAAGCAGCCCTTCCTTCTCCCATGATGTTCTCTCCAGGGCATGTGTCTACTTGAGGTAAATGTTTAACTCACATGCCTGTACTTTGTTTGGCTGGAAACCACAGTTGTGGGTTCAATTCCAGACCTGAAGGGCAGCTAGGGGCCATAGTCTCAGTGGTTCCACCAGGCTCTATTGGATCAGCAAACCTGGTCCTCACCTTCTCTCTCTCTTTTTTTTTTTTTCCCTCCAAATGATTTTGAATTTTGTTCCACATTGTTCTCCCTGTCTATCCAGGATCTCCTACATCCCTTCCAAGTGGATGACAGTGGTAGCCGGGCACCATCTAGTTCTTCTGGTCTCATAGTTGTATAGGTTGCAGATCGGATGGTGTACCAGTCGTTAGGACTGATTGTTTCCATTAATTTTGGTTTTCTTCTTTCTTCTTGACGAAAGAGACCCATTGTTGCATCTAGATGGCAGCTTGCTAGCTTTTAAGATCCCAGTTGCTACTCGCCAAAATAGGAGGTGGAATAATGTTTTGTATAGTATGTTATGCCAATTGAGCTTGATGTCCCCTGCGACTATGGTCCCAAGCCCGCAGGATCAACTACTCAGTCCCTCTGGGTAGCTGGCTGTGACCAAGCAATGACCATAACCTTGCCCCTTGTCAGCTCTACTATACACCTGGGAATTCTGATCACTCACATAAACTTATAGGACCATTTTCTGCCAACCCTATATATGATCTTGGATACACTCCCCATTTAGACATACCTAATTGTTTAGCCTGTCCACCTACCTATCCGTCCATATACCCATGTTTGCTTTCACTGACAACTCAGTACTGTATATGCAAAAGGGTTCATATTTGTTGTCTGTACTTCCCATGTACCTCTCTATGTCTTTCTCATCCTCAATGCTGCCATATTGGTCACTCACATTTGGTACATTGCCCTTCTCTTCACCCAAATCAATATTTAAAAAATATGGAACGCTTCACGAATTTGCGTGTCATCCTTGCGCAGGGATCATGTTAATCTTCTCTGTATCATTCCAATTTTAGTATATGTGCTGCCGAAGCTAGCACTGTTGTATGTATCTTTACAACAATAATAATATAAATGATCTCCTTCCAGGACCACCCCATCACAACCTTCATTGACTTAGACTTGAATCGATGGTTCCCAACCTGGGCTGCACATTGCCCTTACCCGTGGAGATTTCAGAATTAACCAACCCTTAGGCCTCACCTCCACAGAGTCTGACTTGATTCACGTGGGGTAGAGGCCTGGCATTTTGGGTTTTGTTAAAGTTCCCTAGATAATTATAACACAAAGCCAGGTTTGAGGACCCTTCATGTGGACCTGTGCTAAATGCTTTATGTGTTGTTGTTATGGGCCGCCAAGTCCATTCCCACCCATGGCAGCTCCAAGTGGCAGAATAGAACAGCCTCACAGCATTTTCTTGACTGTCATCTTTATGGGCACCTGGTCTTTCTTCCATGGAGCTTCTGGGTGGGTTTGAGCACTTAACTGTTATGACACCAGGGCTCCTTAAGGGCTTCATATACTTAATTGCATTTAATCTTTATCCAAGTAGATACTTTTATTACTTATTGTGATCATTGCCCCTAATGTAAAGATGAGAGAAGGGAGAGGTAGAGTCATAGATCAGAAGTAGCCTGGTCAAGACCTGGGTGAAGGCAGCACCCTTGCAGAACCCACCCCCTTAACAACTCTGCCCTCCTGCCTGCCCCTTAGTAGGTTCTCAAACTTCCTTGGTCAAATTGCATGGATATTTGGCCTTGACCGACTGCTGGTTACCTTGTCTAAGGGAGTCCCTCCTGGTAGGGAGTCCCACCTAGTAAGGAGCCCAGGAGAACTGAGCCTGGATCAATCCTATGGTGGTTTCCTAGGACTGTAACACAGTACCACAAACTGGGTGGTTTATGAGAACATAAATGCATTGTCTCAAAGTTCTGGAGGCCAGAAGTATAAGTCAACGTGTCAGCAGTGCTGTACTCCCTCCAGAGGGTCTAGAGGAAGAGCCTTCCTTGTCCGTCTCAGCCTCGGGTAGACCCAGGCAGTCCCTTGGCTTGCAGCTGCTGCATAACTCCACTGTGACCCAGCCATCCTCATGATGCCTCTCTGTGACCCTTCTCTTTCATAGGCCACCACTCAGACTGGGTTAGCACCCACCCTACTCCACTGAGCTTGGTTGTTATTGTTAGCAGCGTTGACCCCACACACGCAGAGTAGAACTGCACCATAGGTTTTCAAGGCTGTGACCTTTCAGAAGCAGATGGCCAGGCCTCCCTACCAAGGCGCCTCTGAGTGGGTTCGAACCACCAACCTTTTGGCTAGTGGTTGAGCACTTAATCATTTATGGCACTCAGGGACTCCCAATTCCAGTATGACTTCATGTTAACTTCACTGATAACATCTTCAAAGTCCCCATTTCCAAACGAGGTCACATTCACAGATACTGGAGGATGGAACTTCAGCACCTATTTTTGAGGGAGACATAATCCAGTCCATTACAAGGTACTGGAAGGTGTTAGGGTAGAAAGCCCTGGGAAGGTGATGTGAGATGCCCACTTCCCTGCCTTTCCTGCCACCTTCCCATTCTGAGCTCATAGATCAAACAACAACAACAAAAACCAAGCTCACTGCCGTAGAGTCAGTTCCGACTCATAGTGACCCCTCCTCGGGTTTCCGAGGCGGTATCACTATGGAAGTTGATTGCGCAGTCTTCCTTCCGAGGAGTGAAGCTCATTGTAAATGCCCAGTTAACTGTGATTTAGCTTTCCTGTCACTGCATTCAAGAGCTACAGACATCTTCCCCATAGCAAAAATGGATGGGGTTAGTGTGGTCAGAAGTGGTCCTGTTTTCACTGCCCCAAAGAAGACATTCAGGTGGCCAGTAAACACATGAAGAAATACTCGTAGTCATTAGCCATTCCAAAACCACTCTCACTGCTATTGAGTCAGTTCCAACTAATAGTGGCCCCCCTTGGGTTTCCAAGGCTGTAAATCTTTATGGAAGCAGACTGCCTCATCTTTCTCCCATGAAGCAGCTAGTCTGTTTGAACCACTGATCTTTTGGTTAGCAGCCAAATGCCTTAAGCACTATACCACCAGAACTCCTTGGTTAGCCATTAAAGAGATGCAAATCAAAACAACAATGTGCTATCATCTCACCCCAGCATTAATAGCAAGGTTTCTGCAGAAAATAACAAACACTGGGGAGGGTGTAGAAGACTGGACCCTCATACCCTGCTGGTGAGACTGTACAATGGTGCAACCACTGTGGAAAATGGTATGGTACTTCCTTAAAAAATTGAAAATTAGAAATACCATCTGATCCAGCAATCCCACTACTATGCATATGCTGAAGAAATAAGAGCCATGACATGAACAGATATACGCACACCCATGTTCATTGCAGCATTATTCACAATAGCAAAAAGATGGACGCAACCTAAGTGCCCATCACCAGATGAATGGATCAACAGGCTATGGTTCTGACACACATGGAATACTAGCCAACATTAAAGAATAGCAATAAATCTGTGAAAACCTCATAACATAGCATAACCTACAGGACATCTGTTGAGTAAAATTAGTCAATCAAAAAAGGATAAATATTGTATGAGACAACTACTATAAAAAGTCAAAAAGGTCTACACACACAAAGAGACATTCTTTGAACATCACCAAAGGTGGGAGGGGAGGGAGAGTAAGTGACTGACTAGAGGGTGGTGGACAGTATTAACTCGAGTGAAAGGAAAAGGAGGATACAATAAGGGGGAGGGCAGCACCAAATGACCAAGGCAGAGGAAGACCCTGGAAGGAGCCCAAGAGTTAAAGGCGGCAAAGGTAAATACTATCTGTGGTGGTTATGTTTGTGTGTCAACTTGGCTGGGCCTGGTTGAGTGGCTGGGCAGCTGGTGGCAGTTATTCCCCGTGATGACACTGGCAATCAACTCCATGGTGGGATCTACCACAAGCAGCTGACTAGCTGCTTTGGGTATGTGGTCTGCTTCCCGTATATAAGCAACTTTGGAAATGGGCTCTAGTTTTACGGCACATTTGGACCTTGCATGTTACTGTGTCCTTGTTCAGTAGCCTGCCATGCTATGCCAACCAGGGAGCTTACAATGGACTTGAATTAATGGCCTGCCATGTGGTTTGGTAACATCAGGACTGTGCCTTTTTACTTGTCAACCTTTGGCTTGGCAGGCTCTGCAGCCAGCAGCTGTCTGAGTGAAGGAAAGCCTCTAGGTTCAGTGGGCCAGGAGCTGGAAGCAGACCTGAAGCCCAAGGCTGAGGGTCTTTCACCCAGCCTCTAGAGCCTGGTGCTTTGAACTTGGACTTAAAGCTTGTAAACTGGAAGAGAATAAACTCCTGTGTTAAGGCCATCCCATTTGTGGTATATTCTTGTCAGAGCGGCACAAAGGAGCACTGTTACATACCCAACCCTACAATGACAATGATGACTGTAATCTACAAGTGCATACATAGATGCAAGCAAAACGGATGTGGGAAGGTGAATGGGACTTCATCCACAAATATACACGGGTTTATCAGAGGATATTTCTACATGCATATTTCTTCTATGTGCTGCAAATATCCATGAATATACTAGAGCATTCAAACTTTTGAAAACTTCTTAGCCATAACCAAACACCCAATGAGTCACTGGGCATGGGGGCTCAGGACCATAGTCTTGGGGGACACTACGGTCAATTGGCATAACATAGTCTGCAAAGACAATGTGATAGTTAAGGTTGTGTGTCCACTTGGCTGGACCATGCTTCTGAGTGGTTTGAGCAGTCGTGGTGTGGTCATTTCTGCGATGCTATCTGATGTAAGGTAATCACAACTGTGGTGGGATATGCTTTGAACAGCCAATCAGGTGAAAAGGAATTTCCCTGGGGGTATGACCCGCTTCCAATATATGTATGTATATGAATGTCCTGGAAAATTTTAGGAACTTCCTGTTGTCTCTGGATCCTGCTGTGCTGCCTGCTGACCTTGGGTTCGTCAGCCCCTGCAGCTGCATGAGTCAGGAAAAGCCTCCAGCTTGACGTTTGGCCCAGGAACTTGGGACTTGCCACCCCCTACACTGTCCTGTGATCCAACAGTCTGCCATTTTGCCTGCTGATTTGGATTCATCATCTGCTAAAGTCAGCAGCTGTTACACTGCTGCTGATCTTGGGTTCACCAGCCCCTACAGCTGCGTGAGTTGGGAAAAGCCGCCAGCTTGACATTTGATTCAGGAACTTGGCACTTGCCAGCCTCTATAACTGTGTGAGCCATTTCTCTGAGATAAATTTCTCTCTCTCTCTCTCTCTCTCTCTCTCTATGTATCTATCTCTACCCATGTATATATATATGTCTGTCTATCTGTCTATCTGTCTGTCTATCAGCTTTACAGGTTTTGCTTTCTGTAGAGAACGTAGCCTAAGACAGACGTTGTTCTATATCCTACTTCAGTGAGTAGTGACTGGGGCTTAAAAGCTTGTGAGCAGTCACCCAAGGTGTGACTATTGGTCTCCCCATCGGGAGCAAAGAAGAGTGGAGAGCATCAAGGACGTATGGAAACAGTTACTATATAGGACTAATGGACCACACACAAGAACCCCAGCCTTCCACAACCCTGAGACCAAAAGAACTAGAAGGTGTCTGGCTACCACTGCCAACTGCTTCTATCAGGATCACAGTAGAAGGTCTTGGACAGAGTGGGAGAAAAATATAGGACAAAATTCAAAATATTAAAAAGACCAAATTACTGGTCTGTTAGAGACTGCTGGAAACCCCAAGACTATGGCTCTTAGACAACTTTCAGGCCTGGGACCAAACTCATCCCTTGGAATTTCTTTTCAGCCAAACCATAGACAGGCCTCTAAAGTGAAAAGTAACACCCATGAGGAACATGTTCCTCTGCCACACAAGATGAAAAGAGCAGATTTGTCCCATAAAACATTCATAACAGAGGAGGAGATAGGAAAGAAGGGTGGATGGAAATGGGGATCCAGAGGGGAAGTGGGAGGAGAGCTGTTACCTTGTGGGGACTGAATCAGTGTCACGAAACAAAATGTGTATAAGTTGCTGAAGGGATAACCAATTTGCTCAGTAAACTTTCACCCAAATCACAATAAAAAGTTAAAAAAAAAACAAAACCCAAAACTAAGAAGTGGTCTGTTTGATGTTTTCTTGACCAAGTGACATATTTAAGGACAATCATCCTCAATGACACTCCTCCTATGTGGGCAGTGCTGTGCTGATGTGAGGGCAGTGAAAACACTTGTAAGTGGGAGTGACCTGAACCTGGAGCCCTGGTTCTAACCAAAGGGTCGACAGTTCAAACTCTCTACCTACTCTGCAGGAGAGAGACCTGGCAATCTGTTTCCATAAATGTTACAGCCTTGGAAGCCCTCTGGGGCAGTCCCACTCTGTCCTGTAGGGGCGCTGCTAAAGAGGCAGGGAGGTGGCATCTTTTGACCTCCTCTAGCCACTCCTTGGAAGGAAGGTTGGGCAATCCTACTTCCGTAGTGATACTGCCTCGGAAACCCAAGGAGGGGTCGCTATGAGTCAGGGCTGACTCCACGGCAAACAACAACAACAACAACTACACAAGAGGAAAACAGAATCACCGTCAGCAGCCCAAGGCCTGTTCCTATGAGGCCAAACATACCACCACCCTCCAGCCCTCTTACCAACCTTGACACCAACTGTCCCTCCTGCAGCACCCACCACTTCTTTGCTGGGTTCAGTAATTCCCTGCAGTGGCCACACAGAACTCACAGATTATGGGGTTTATTAAGGAAGCAACAGCCTGCAATTCAAGTTCAGAAATGTGCTCAGGATACAGTTCCCCAATCAGGACAGTCTCTCCTCTGCTGTGCCCTTAGACATGTCTTTCTGGCCCTTGGCCTCTCAGCTTGGCCTCTGCCTCTGTGGGCCAGGTAAGACTGCTGCTGTGTCTCATGCCTCTTGGTTCCACTGCTGCAGTCTCTCAGCCAGGTGTTTCTCTCAGCTGGGTGTCTCTCTCTCAGCTGAGTGTCTGTCTCTCAGCCAGGCATCTCTCTCTCTCTCTCTCAGCAGTGTGTCTCTCTCAGCAGTGTGTCTCTCTCAGCCAGCAGTCAGATTCCTTCTGCTTCTAGGAAGTACGTGCCCAATGGGCTTTGAGGCTGGCAGAGTCACAAAACCGACCAATCCCAACATCAGAGTTCTACACACCTGAGAAAGAGCGAACTTTCCCAGAAGATTACTTTGTGCTGCTCCAACAGAAATACCCCAGGTGGATGACTTTAACAATCAAGAGTTTAAATTGCATGGTCCTACTCAGTAATCCAGTGGGAGTTACAAAGACTATGGCTAGAGAAGCCAGACCATGTAATTTGCTACACTGCAGGTGCTATGAGCTAGAATCAACTCAATGGCATTGAGTTTGATTTTTTTGGCTTTCAAATAGAGAATGGTTATAGGGGAGGAAGAATGAGCCTAAGGGAGGAAGTTTGGGAAGCCACTGGTATTAAAGTGACCTGAGTCCAGGAATTAGCATCAGGGATGCCCATGTGGGCCAGGGACAGAGGAGGGCTCTGTGACGTGGAGTTGATTGGGTGGATGGAAATACAGGGCTGGCTTTGCAGAAACAAAGAAGAATTGAAGATGGTGCAGGGCCACCTGATATCATGGCTTCCTAGGGCCACTTGGTGAATCTGTCCAATGTAGGTCAGAATCCACACACCCTGGAGTTGTAATGCCTATGGCTAGGTAAGGCCATGTGTCAAGGTGTTGGGGGTGAGGAGAATGTCCTAAAGATGGGCTTCTTTGTCCCCTGGGTCCTGGACTTGCTGATGAGAAGATCTGGCCCCATTCTGCCCTGGATATCTTCACTGATGGGTTTGTGGGGTGTTGGCTGAGGGATTGGAGCGTGTCAAGGAACTGCCTCTGTTCACTCACAGGGTTTGTTTGAGGAAATTGTGTCACCTTAGGGGAGTCACTTAGCTTCTCTGAGACCAGTTTACTCATCAATAAGATGAGTATGATAGTTCTCTCTGGCTAGAAATAGGTAACATCATTGTCCAGATGAAGAAATAGGGAGATTAGAAGTATCTTGTCCAAGGTCAGTTAGCTCATAGTGGAGGAAAGATGGTTTGGGGCCGGGAGTTGGGGCTCCAGAGCCTGTTTCTTAAAACTGTCAGACTGCACTTCCTGTTCAGGATGGGTATCGACATAATCCTGACTGTGTAGGCCAGTTCTCTAGGATGCCTGACTTTGGCATTGTCTACTGCATCGGAAACCCAAGGAGGGGTCGCTGTGAGTCGGTTCTGACTTGATGGCACATAACAACAACAACATGGCTGGATTGAAAGGTCCTGAAAGATCAGTTAGCCCTCATTTTAAGTAATGTTACTGGTACAGACTCAGAGGCTCAGAGAGGTTAAGTAATTTTCCCAGAGTCACACAGCCAGTCAGCCAGATAATGACTTGTACCCAACCTCCCTGATCCCTATGCAGTTCCGCTTCCACTCACTCCCCTGTCCTTCAGAGCATCACTTTGCTGGGCCCCACTAACCCCATCCTCTCTAAAGTTACACTCTGGGCCACTGAGCCATGGGGCCAGTGTCTCTCCTGGTGCTGTCCCAACAGATAGGAAGCCCAGTTTCCGTGGCTGCCTATTGATGCCTTAGACAACAGCCTGGTGCTCTGGAGGAGCACGCATGCCACAGAAAAGGGCAGCAGGTGTTATTTGGGCTAAATTGACCTTGAAATTGATTTCTTTATTTTATGACTTTTACTGAGAGGAGATTAATACTTTTTTTTTTTTTTTTCCTGCAGTCTGAAACAATTTACATGGTAATAGAAGGCATAGTCAGTCAGATAAATTGCTGGAAGTGGTTGGATTTAAGGGAAAAAATACAGAGCTAACTTACATTGATTTCTTTGCCCTGGGGAGAAGCAAGGATTTTAACATCTGGGAATAAGGAGCTAAATTTTATCTCTCATTTTAAAAGCAGAAGACTGCAAGACATCACCTGACATTTACACGGGATTTTCTAAGTTGTGGGGAAGAGAGTATAGCCTAAGGTCCTTGCTGAAGGTTAACCAGTATTTCCTTGGAAGGGTTCTGGGTTGTTTGAGGTGGGGATTGGCAGGAAGGACCCAGGTGACAAAAGATGGGCCTTGCGAAATTGGTCGCGTCATTGCGGAGCTGTCGGGCATGAGCAGGGGCAAGAGAGAATGTCACCAACTGGTACCCAAGGCTGGGTGGGGAGATCCTGGTTCCAAATATGTGGGCTCTGCACTGATGTTCTACCCAGGGTGGGAGATGATTTCAGCTGGTACATCAGCTCACGTGGATTGGCAGCACCTGCTGAGCATGTTGTTTTCTGAGACTGCATCTAGGCTCAGCAGTAACAGTGCGAACATTGATTAGTACTGCCTGCCGTGGTAACAGGTGAGGAAAGCAGCAGCCTGTGTGCCACAAATTTGCAATAGCAGATAAACACCTTTCAAGTATAGTGCCAAATGCCAACACTTCTGCATTCAGGCCACATCGACAGGACTTGAGTCCTCCAAAGCAACCCCAGGCCATTTGCCAAAGAAGTCGACTAAGTTTATTTTTCAGTAAATGTCAAGAAATGAGTCCCTACTTAAAGGACTCTGCTAGTGTTGCCATGCGTTTAGATTATTTGATTTTCACGATAAAATGGAAAACTTTAAGTAGAATGCTTGTTTTGAATTGTGTTAGCATACCTACCAGAGTATAAAATTAAAATGAGTCAGAAGAGTAGGATTGGTTTCCTTTCACCTCATCCCTCCACCACCTACTTCCTCTCTCCAAAGGCAGCCATTTTGGCTAGTTTGTTTACCCTGCTGGAGATTTTAATGTACAAACAACGTGTGAATATTTTCCTAAAACAATGAACAGATTATGACATCAAACCTAAAACCAAACCAGTTACTGTCAAGTCAACTCTGACTCATGGCAACCCCATGTGTGTCAGAGTAGATCCGTGCTCCACAGGATTTTCAAAGGCTATGACCTTTTACAAGTAGATTGCCAAGGCCTTCTTTCAAGGCACCACTGGGTGGGTTTGAAACACCGGTCTTTCAGTTAATAACCCAGTGCTTACTGCTGTACTTATGCCGCCTTGGAAACCCAAGGAGGGGTCGCTATGAGTCAGGTCGGACTCGATGGCACATAACAACAACAAGGCAATCCATATTTTGGATTTTTTTCTTTATCATTCCTCATTGTCTTTACTGGGAATGCCTGGACACACCATAACTTTTTTATTTGGTCCATAAATAATGGGAATTCATATTGCTTCTAATAATTTGCAATTACAAAAAAAAAATTTCCATGAATATCCTTGGCATAGGTCATTATGGTCATGTGCAGATATTTCTAGAGCAGAGAGTCAAAGAAATGGAATTGCTACTTCAAACATTCTCAACTTTAAAATTTTTGACCAGTGTCTAACTCTTCTATGTATAGGAGTACATCCTTTCCGGCATCCTCACAACCTGGATGCTTTATCCAACTTCTGTCTTTGGATAAAGCTAAGTGAAAAATGAAACACCATCTAGATTTGCATTTTATTTATTATTGGAGAGCCCAAGATCTTTCAGTGTGTACGTCAACCACTTGTACCACTACCTCCTTTGTGAATTGTCCATACAAATGCTTTGCTCCTGTCTTTTTCCTTCACTTCCTTTGGTGTTTTCTTACCGAGTTGGGGAAACTCTTTATGAATGAAGGAAGTTGCCCCTTTGTTCAATGACTTATAATTTTTTTTTCCATATTGTTCTGGGTCTTTGTTTATGGTATCATTTTTCATGCAGAAAATTTTATGTCTTTATAGTTTTCAATCTTTTGTTTTATGACCTTTGGGTTTTGAGTCATAATTAGAAAGGTCTGCTCAATCACTCTGAAATTGTAAGAAGACTACATGATTTGATTGAATATACTGTGTCCTCTAGGCAGGCCATGCATGAGAGGAGTTATTTTGATTTTTTGCTTCAGAAAATGTTGTCTGGTGGTTTGATGGGAATATGTGTCGCTCTTGATGATTTAAGGCCAATTAGCTGGCCTTGTGAACCTCTCATCTAGTTTCACCTTCCTAGGGCTCAGGGTTGCTATGGAGCTATACTGGCTTTGGATGCATATGTGTTGAGCCCAGTATAATCCAGTGACAATTTCGTTATTCCTGAGAGAGATACCTTGATTGGTGCTGCCTGGAGCAAGTGTCGATCCCTAGACAAATTAGATGTGGTCAGAGCCAATCACGGGGGGTCACTTTCAAAGAAAGGACCATGGGGTAGACATGGACTGTGGGTGGTCTTAACACTTGGGTCTTGTCATTTGGTTGAAATCTGCCATTAGACTTAACTCATCACTCAACTCTATTTATTTATTTTTAAGTTAGTTCATCTACAAAATGGGGCTGCGAAGGAAATGTAAAATATGTACCGTAAACTTGGATACACTTGGTGAGATGTTCAGGGATCCTGGTAACCTGAGTTAGTCCAAATTAGAATTTTTCTCATCCTGGATTGTTTTTTTTTTTCCCCACCAGGACTATCCATGTGAAAATTCAGCCCTCCTATCCAGTGTCAACAACAGTCCACAAGGCTCGGTAAGTGGAAGCGTTTTGCGGAACACGTTAGCCACAGAAGTGGCTTTTGCCTCCCTTTCCGCCGCCGTGTCTCAGTCATCAATCACCAGGAATGGCCTTTACCTGAACTGATCTGGATGCAGGAGGAGCTGAGTTTGAAGGGAATAGAGCTGCCCAGGCCCTCACACAATTGCTGCTAGGAGACCCGTGGACCAGACTCTCAGCCTGTGGTACCTGATGTGAAAGCTGAGAAGCCCAGGTCCCCTTGAGCAGCAATGGTTGGTGGAGGGGACTGGGTGTGGATTTTACCTCCTGTGGCTAATGTTGGTTGTCTCTGGGATGTGAGGACCCAGGGTGCTGGGGAAAGGTGAAGAACATGAGTCATTATGTTATTGTCCTCATGGTAAATACAATCATCTTTACTGTGCACTTGGGGGACCCTACATCATGGTGGCAAGCGTGGAGTCACTTGGGTGTATGATTGTGTGTGAAGCCAGCTGTGGCAAAGAATCTCCCTACCTTGCTAGTTCCAGAAACATGGGGTGCACACAGTCTCTCAGGCATCCAGTCTGCATTCCCAAGGTAGAGTAGGATTGCAAATTGCTGGTGGCTGTGATGTGATTTCAAGTGACTCTCAGCCTTTTGTCATTGTTGCTTTGTGTTAATTGCTATGTTGCTTTAGTTTCATGCTTATCTTCTCTCTAGCATCTTCGTAGAATAGTTGTCCATTTATGGTCATGACCTGGAGTTTCTTTGGAAAATATTTATGTAAAAAAAAAGTTGATTTAAATAAAAAATAGTGTGGAAATAACGATACAAGTGAGATGCAGATATCCAAGATGTAGTGATGGTGGTAAGTGGACGGTGTTGGTACTGGGTGCTGTTGAATTGATTCCAACTCACAAGCGGCCCCATGTGACAGAGTCTAACTGCCCCATGGGTTTTCTAAGCTGTAATCTTCATGGGAGCAGGTCACCAGATCTTTCTCCTGTGGAGCCGCTGGGTGGGTTTGAACCACCAATTTTTCAGTTAGCAGTTGACTGCTTAACCATTGCACCAAATGCTTTTATGAAATGCTTTCTGCGTGGCCTGGGTCACTGTCCATGTAGGTGCTCCATAGTCAGCATGTTCCCATCTCCCTTGTGCTTCTGTCTTTGCTGATACTTGGTGTAAATGGAATCTTCTAAGGATCCACCTCTTGGCCTCTCTGTGCCCCCAGAATGACTTTCAAGTTTTTCATAATAAACCCCCCTGATGGGTCCCTTGACAAAGGTATTTACCAGTAGTGATGAGAGGAGGAGGAAGAGGAACAGGGGAATGAAGGGTGACAATCACACAGCTGACTTTCCTGTCCCACTTGGCAGTTGACCAAATGTTTCCTTTCTGGTCTCGTTAAGTCCTCTCTCACCCCATGAAGTAGTGCGCCTTCTGTCTTCATTTTATGTGTGAGGAAACTGAAACTGAAGTGAAGTAAAGCAACATGCCCAAGGCCTCCCTGCTTGTACCTGCAGGCAGGCCCTCCGACCCTCTCTGCCACTGGGTGACACAGGAGACTTGTAGCTTCAAGTCTGTGACATGCTCTCCATGATTCAGGGAGCAGGAAGGTGTATCAGTTATCTCTTGCCACATAGCAAATTGCTTTGGAACTTAGTGGCTTAAAACACACACATGTATTATGTGCCAGTGTCTGTGGGTCATGAGTCTGGAAATGGCTTGGATGGATGGTTCCATCCCAGGCTCATTCACAAGCTGGGCTGCTGACATCAGAAGGCCTGACCGGGGCTAGATCCACTTCTAGGGAGCCTCACATATGTAGCTGTTGTCAGGAGGTCTCAGTTCCTCACCACATGGACCTTTTTGTAGAGCTACTTGAGTGTCCTCATGAAGAGACAGGCAGGCAGCTTTGTCTCATATTGAGCAACCTGAGAGAGAGAGAGAGAGAGAGAGAGAGGCAGAAACCACAGTGCCTCTTGTGACCAATCCTTAGAAGTCATATGCCGTCACTTCTGCCACATTCAATGAGTCAACCCTGATAAAATGTGGGAGGGTGGGATACCAGGAGGAGAAATTACTGGGGCCATCTTGGAGACTGGCTTGTCTTAGCTTCCTAGGGCTGCCATAACAGAAATACTCCCAGTAGGTGGTTTTAAGGAACAGAAACTTATTTTCTCACAATGTTCGAGGCTAAATGTCCAAATAAGAGTCTTGGCTGCATTGGTTTCTTCAATGGGCCTCTCTCCTGGTTTCTGGTGTCTGCTGATGACCCTTAAAAGGAGCTCTGGTGGCTCTATGGTTAAGGCATCTGGCTGCTAACCAGAAGGTTGGCAGTTCCAACCTACCAGCTGCTCCATGGGAGAAAGATGAAGCAGTCTGCTTCCATAAAGATTGACCGCCTTGGAAATCCTATGAGGTCACTCACAGTTGGAATCAACATAATGGCATTGGGTTTGGTTGGTTTAGCTCACAACCCTTGGTGTTCCTTTGCTGATAGACAGGTTCTCACATCTATTGTATGGCTCTGTCTATTCTGTTCTTTTTATAGGTCAGAAGTTATTAGCTTTAGGATCCACCCTGTGGTGATATGACCTCAGTAACATAATGGAACCTGTATTTCCAAACAGGATCTCATCCACAGGTACAGGGCCAAGACTTTACTACTGCATATTTTTGAAAGACACAGTTTAGTCCATAGCATCACTTTTGTTCTTAAAACAGTAATGTCTTATAGCTCATCAAGTCTATGACAAGAAAACATAAACACACTAAACCCTTTTTGCAGATGAAAAAATGAGAGATGGAGCAGGAGAGTTACCTATAAAAAGTCTTGAAGTGGGTGATACAGAAGCTTTTAAAGGGAAAGTAGTTGAAAAGCTGGTGAGGAAACTCTCTACCTTAGATGTTAATTGTGCTCAATAAGATTGAGTGATAATAATAATAATAATAAGTAGCTGTCCAGCCTACTCTGATTCATGGTTGACACCATGTGTGTCAGAGTAGACCTGGGCTGCATAGGGTTTTTGGTGGTTGAGTTTTCAAATGTAGATCGCCAGGTCTTTTGCCCAAGGCATCTCTGGGTGCACTTGGATCTCCAAACTTTGGGTTAAAAGCCAAGCGTGCTCACTGTTTGCACCACCCCAGGACTCCTTTGTGAAGATAGGACCACTCAACCCCGCCCTCCTTCCCCAGCCTTCACGTGCTGCTGGTCTGTGTCCCGGCTGGAATCCCACACCTCTGCATCTGCCCCACCTTGGAAGGTGTCAAAGGGGAAAGTGGGCCCTTTTGTGACCTCTGTTGGTGGCAGCGTTTTTGGGCCAACCATCTCTGGATGGCGGTCTGTGCCCCAGGTTTCAGAATATGAAACGTGTTCACTCTTTGGTCCAGTAGTCACACTTCTAGGGCTTTCCATCTTGGAGATGACTGTATGAGTATGAGTTGTCTGTGTATGCATGTAGTTACTGAAGGGATGAGTGTAACAGCAACAACAAGAAAGAAAAGATGTGTCCTCATTATTTGTCAATCAGGGATTGTTTGAGTAAATTGCGTGCATCTGTAAAGTCCAATTCCATGCTGCTGCTGGAATGTTGTGGTATGGATTTGTATTTATCGACTTGGAAAGAAGCTCATGACATTGTGGAGTGAGAATTATGGCATGTACCATATGATGCCAATTTTGTGCAATTTTATTCATGGATCTCCCTTTCTCTGGATACAGAGAAAGATGTCAGAAAGGCATATGGGAAATTTAGTAAAATTGGTGATTTTTGCATTTGTCTTTGAACTCTTCTTTTCCCGCCCCCCCCCCTTTTTAGAGCAAGTAGTTCTTTTTGATAGTAGTTATAATGGTATCGATCATGATTGTTTATTTAATAAAGCAGTGACTTCTGGATGGTTGAGGAAGTGTTTTTTTTTTTTTTAATTTGGGAATGTTAAAATTTTTACACATATGACAAGGTTTTACACCAAGAATAGTCCATTTAAATAGTACAACTTTACATTCATGAAAAATGTTAAAAAAAAATTCAATGACAAAACCCACTTCTTCCTAGGACCACAATCCCAGTGTTGTCCACACAGGAGGGAGGCAGGGAAGCCTCTGGAATGCCAGTCTGAGGGAGAAGCTTCTTTAGGACAGCTGACGGTATGTCAGCGCTTGGTTCTTATATTGGCTCACCTCAGCACTAATAGCAAAGTTCTGAAAAACAGAAAACAACAAATGCTGGTGAGGGTATGAAGAGACTGGAACCCTGACACACCACTGGTGGGACTGTCAAATGGTGGGAAATGGTATGGTCCTTCCTTAAAATAGAAATAGTGTATGATCCAGCAAGCCCACTAGTAGGTATGTATCCTAGAGAAGTAAGAGCCATGACATGAACAGGTTTATCACACCCATGTTCGTCCCAGCACTATTCACCATAGCAAAGAGATGGAGATGACCTAAATGCCCATCCATGGAGGGATGGATCACCAGATGATGGCACATACATGCAATGGAATGCCACGGAAAGTTGAAGAGCAATGATGTATCTGCAACACATCTCATAACGTGGATGAACTTAGAGGCCATTAACTGAGTGAAGTTAGTTAATCACAAAAGGACATATATCGTATGAGACCACTATTGTAAAACGTCAAGAAAAGGGTTTCACCCACAGGAAAGATGGTCTTTGATGGTTACCAGTGGTGGGTGAGGAAGGGAGGGTAAACCGCTTACTAAAGGGTAGACACGTATTAACATGGGTAAAGGGAAAGAAAGAAAAAAAAGTTTGATTCTCGGTTGTCCTGGAAATGAGCCGATGTCTCCTCTATTGTTGGTTGCTGTGGAGTCCATTCCAACTCATGGCCACTCCATGTGTACAGAGTAGAACTTCTCCACGGGGTTTTCAAGGTCTCCTTGTGTGTCGTTGGGTCGATTCCGACTCATAGGAACTCTGTATATGACAGAGTAGTGAAAATGAGGCTTCCAAGTCTGAGTCGGGCCCGAAACAGACCGTTGGTCCTTGCCCCTCCAGGAGGCGAGGTGTCTCAGCCCATGGCTCCCCCCACACACATACCACTTTTCCATTTACTGCCAGTCCTGCTGTTTTTGATCCCCAGCTTTCTGCTTTGGTACTGACTCCCAGAACGACCTTTCCTGGATAGAAGGTGAGTTTCACTTATATCCAGAATAAGGAGATACTAACCATGACAGCGAAGGAGCCCCGGTGACACAGTAGGTTAATGCTCGGCTGCTAATGGAAAGGTTGGCAGTTCGAACCCACTGGCTGCTTCATGGGAGAAAAGACCTGACACTCTTCTCCCATAAAGATTGTTGTTGTTGTTGTTATGTGCCATCGAGTCGGCCCCGACTCAGCGACCCCTCCTTGGGTTTCCGAGGCAGTATCACTACGGAAGTAGGATTGCCCAACCTTCCTTCCGAGGAGTGGCTGATGGGTTTGAACCGCCAGCCTTCTGGTTAGCAGTCAAGTGCTTTAGCCACTATGCTACCAGAGCTCCTCCCATAAAGATTACAGCCTAGGAAATCATGTAGTTCAGTTCTACTGTGTCCTTTAGGGTCGCTGTGAGTTGGAATAGATGCAGTGGCACACAACAACAACAAAAACAACAGGCATGGTAGCTAGGGGGTAGTGGTGGCTCAATGGGAGAATTCTTGCAGGAGACCCAGGTTCAGTTCCAGCCAATGCACCCCAAATGCAGCCACCACCCATCTGCTGGTGGAGCTATCAGGTTGCTGTGAAGCTGAACAGGCTTCAGTGGAGTCTTCAGACCTAAGACAGACTAGGAAGAAAGGGCTGGTGACCAACTTCCAAAAATGAGCCAATGAGAAGCCTGTGGGTCCCAGGGGTCTGATGTGCAGCCAATCACGGGACAGTGCCGGGCTGGGTAGTGTTCTGGGTGCGAGGCGCCACCGTGAGTCAGAGGCAGACTCGGAGGTAGCCAGGACCACCATGACAGCGAGCATCAGTGGACGTGCAGCGAGGGTCTGCATTGTCCCAGGAGTCCTGTGCATTATGTCATCCACTCCCTGCAGTGGTCCAACAAGGGAAGGACTCTCCTGACCCCCATTTGCACAATGGGGAAACTGAGGCTCGGAGGGCATGGCTTGCTCAGAGTCTCAGAGGTGGTGGATCTGGGATTCGGACGTCGCTCAGCCTGCTCCCCACACTCCCACTCTGAGTTGCACTGAGTGTCAGGTGACATGGGGGCATTTGTGGGAACTTATACGGCAGGTGTGGGTTGACTCTAAAGTTAGCAGCTAAGGTGAGCATCACACCTAGTCAGTTACCTGTTACCAGTGTCACTGGGCGATACCATGTTGGAGACCAGCCTCCTGGGTGCCTCTGACACAGCCCTGCTCTCCTCAAACACTAGAATGGACTGAGGCCTTTGCTTGGGTGCCAGACGCAGTGGTCGTGTCGAGGTTAAATGGTGCTGGTGCAATGAAATAGACCTGTCTTTAAATCTCGGGTCCTCTGTGGTGACGCGGTCGTGAGATAAGAGGCTTGTAGAAAATGGGAGCAAGTGAGGAGCTCACAGATTCACTGTGCCTCCTCAGGTCCCCTGTGGAACAAGCGTGTCCAAAGCCCCAGGGAGGTGACACTGTCCCACCATAGACGCATCACTCTTCACATCCTCTCTCTAGTTCCCATTTACAGTGGAGACAAAGGGACAGTAAGGGGCAGAGCTCACATTTCCGCTTTGGTCTCCTCATCTCAAAGCCATATTCCACTCTGGTTGGGGGCGGTGGGGGTTCAGTGATAGAAACCCCACCTTGCATGCAAGGGGCCCTGCTTCGATTCCCGCCTAGTGCCTCCTAAGTGCAGCCACCACCCGTCTGCCAGTAGAGACTAGTGTATTGCTGTGCCGCTTCTTTGAGGCTGAGACAGACCAGGAAGAAAGGCCTGGGGAGCTACTTCGGGAGGTCAGCCGCTGAAAACCCCGTGGGGCTCGGGGGTCTAGTCTGCAGCCAGCCATGAGCATGGCACCTTGCTGCACAGGTCCCAGCAGCTCCCTGCCACGTGCTCCCCTCCATAGGAAGCAGGCATCGTAGCAGCTTGTTTCTTCAAGGCCAGTAGGAGATGGTGTCATGTGTGCTAGCAAGTCAGTCTCATGTGTATGTACCTGACATTATCCTGAGTGTGACACCCACCATCTTTTCTGTTGAAGCCAGTCTCAGGTCCTGCACTCACTCACATGAAGGGGATTATACCTGGTGTGAATCTAGGGTGTGTCCACCACGGATACAGGGCCTAGGACCATTCTGAGATGAAACTAACTTCCTTCTCTTGGGGCCAAGTGCTGCCCTGGCGTCTTTCTATCCAGCATCCTCTCTCCTCCTCCTGGCCCCCCATAAAGGGCTCACAGCACCCCAGGCACTGAGCTTCCGTCCTCAACTGGACTCCCCAGCCTTCCCAATCCTCCAGCCATCTGGCTCCCTCACCCTCCTGCCTGCCCCCCAAGTCACTTCCGTAGGATGCTCCATGCTGCAGCCTCAGCAGGACATGAATATTTAATGAAATGCTGCCACCTTTTGGAGTTTAGCAAAGCGATCCGTGTTGTCGAGTGGGATGGAGGCTCCGGGAGGAAAAGGAGGCCCTGCTCGCGTCTGTGCCGTGTGTACCTGCAGACACCCACCCACTCACCCAGCTATCATTTCTGCTGGGAACCCACTGAGGTCTGACACCTGAGTTTAGAAGAAAAGAACATGAGGCAGTTTTTTCTGGAGGCAGATTTGTTCATCGTCTGTGCTCTGGCCCGGGGTGACTGTGGCTCCTTCAAGCCTGTTGCCTGTCGTACACCCTGAGAGGCAGCAAAGCGTATGGAAAAGAGCTCTGGGAAAGTGCACCGGGCTGGGTTTCATCCTTGCTTCTGTCACCGACTCTGCAAGGGTTTCAGTGTCTTCATCTAACATTAAGGTCTCCAGGTGCTTTCAGCACTATAACTCCTGATCCCAGGTCATGATGCCTATACTCAGGTACGGGAAGTAGACAGCACCCCGTTTACAGATGCTGGTCCAATCGTCTGGACGTGTAGACTGTTCCCAGGTAAAGGATTCTAAGGCCATACTTAGAAGGAAGAAATGACACCATTGAGGAGTGAGGTCTACCTTGGGCAACCACCTGTCTGTCAGTGTGCCTCACTGTGGTGGTTTGTGTGTTGCTGTGATACTGGAAGGTTGGCCCCCAGGATTTCCAATCCCAGCAGGGTCACCCACGGTGGACAGGTTTCAGTGGAGCTTCCAGACTAAGACAGATGAGGAAGAAAGGCCTGACAATCTGCTTTGTGAGAATTAGCCAGTGGATCACAAGAGAATAGTGTCTGCTACAGTGTTGGAAAATGAGGCCTGTAGGTTGGAAGACACACACAATAGGCTCAACACTGGACTCAAACATGCCAGTGACCGTGGGGATGGTGCCGGGCTGGGCAACCTTTTGTTCCCTTGTACGTGGGGTCGCCTTCCACAGCAACTGACAACCACCACTTTGGGCACAGGTGTCGTACCACCTCTAGGTGTCATGTAGAGACTCAACGGCAGCCAACATGGACCTCCAAAGCTGCCCCACCCTCAATCTGCTGGCTTCTAAATGGAGGCAGAATACAACATTCAGGGGTGACACAATTTCGGGGGCAGGGAAGGCTTCACAGAAGAGGTGATGTTTGAGCAGAATCTTGAAGGATGAGAGGAAATGATTACACAGACTGTGGGGAGAGGGTTGGGGTTCCAGGTAGAATGAACAGCACAGGAGAAGAAGCCTGGGGTGTGCTTCTGTCTGTCTACAGCTTATCTTCTGGAGAAAGGGAGGTTGGAAGTGGGCAGGAGAGGCAGATGTGGCCGGGGACACCATGATGGGTGTGTTAATGTTCTCACAGTTGTGAGGCTTGTTGTTGTTGTGTACTATTGACTCAATTCTGACTCACAGCGACTCTACAGGACAGGGTGGAACTCCCTGATAGGGTTTCCAAGGCTGTGAATCTGTATGGAAACACACTGCTGCGTCTTTCTTGCATGGAGCAGCGGTGGGTTCAAACCACTGACTTTGTGGGTAGCAGCTGGGTGCTTAAGCAGTACACTGCCAGGGCTCCCGATTTGGAGGTTCAAACTAAAAGAACCAAACTCACCGCTATTGAGTCGATTCCAAGTCATGGTGACCCCCACTGGCCTTCTAAGGCTACAAATCTTTATGGAAACAGATTGCCTCATCTTTCTTCTGCCGAGCAGCTGGTGAGTTTGAACCACTGATCTAATGCCTTACCCACCAGAGCTCCTTGGTTAGAAGTCTTCACTCAAGATGTTCCTATTTGGAGGCTCTGAGGGACTTTCAGTTCCTTGCCACTTCCCAGCTCCTGGTGTTCAGCAGCTGTCCTTGGCCTTCCTTGGCTTGTTGACACATCACCCCATGTCTGTGCACATCTCATGGGGTACTCCCTGTGTCTCTGTGTCCCTCCATTTCTTCTAAGGAAACCAGTTACTTTGTAATTGGGCCCACCCTAAAGACCTCGTCTTAACTTGGTTCCATCCTTGCTGGATGGACCCTCTTTCCCCAGAAGGTCACTTTCACAGGTCCTGGGGATTAGGACTTTGGCAGATCTCTTTGTGGGGTACAGTCTAACCCATCATGGTGGGTAAGGGGTTGGAGTTGCATTTTGCCTGTGATCTGTGGCATGGGGCCCTGGAAAGCTCTAAAGCTGGCCATTGTCTCAGTCCAATTTGCATTCTAGAAGGATCTCCTGTGGGACCTGGCTCAGAAGGCTGGAGGAAGCGCTGATCCCTCTTGCATCTTTTCCACTCCTTCTCCCCTCCACAGCGGGCTTCAGAGTGGAGGATCACTTGCTCCTTGGCCAGGCTTCGAGGCACGCTCTGCCTCTCATTGCTAATATGCCTTCCTCCAGCATCTGGTCGTCAGAAACTGAGTGTGCGGACGAGATAACAGCATTAGGAACAGGAGGACAAAGCCGATACTCGGGGCTGTGAAACATGGAGGCTTAAAGGCTTTCCCTTCAACATGTCACATCTGATTCTGGCCACGTGCTTCTGATTAAAGCAAGCAGGGCTTGCTTGGCCAAAATAGTAAGTGACGCTTGGGACCATGGGCCAGGCCAGGCCAGAGGGCTGCTGCTCTGATGGGCATCCTTGCTACTCATCTCCGCTGCTTCCTGCCCAAAAAGAGGGGACGTCTTCCGAGCGATGTTTCCCGAGCTCAGAGGATGGCTGTAGCCCTGAGTACTGGTGATGCTGACGGACTTCCAGTGTTAGCTTTCTTCTCCACTTAGGAGTGAGAATCTTCCCTTCTCACTGTGCTGCTGATGGAGGAGTTCCTAGGTGGTACAAACTTAAACACTTGGCTTCTAACTGAAATGTTAGTGGTTCAAACCCACTCTGAGATGCCTAGGAAGAAAGGCCTGGTGATCTGCTTCTGAAAAATCCGGCATCGAAAACCCTGTGGAGTTCAGTTCTGCTCTGACCAGGATTTCAAACTGGTTCTTCTCGGTTCAGTCATGGCCAACTCAGCGAAAGTGAAACAGACCCGAATGTGTAAAATGTGGGTGTATTGGAATGATAACCAGAATAGGGCAAATTAGAGGTTGAAGCCCTGAAATGGGAAACTTGGAGGAGGTGCAGAGAACCCATTCAGGAGCCTGGTGCAGGAGGTTGGATTATTGCCAGGGCTGTGGAGAGCAACACACATTCAAAGCGGTGTGGTTGGCTGCCATCTTTGAGCTGGGCACCATTGTTAATGACTCTGCCATTCAAGAGATTTGGCTGCTATGCATTATGCATGCTGCCCTTGTTCTCTAAGAGGTAGGTTAAGTTTCTAGCAGGGTATTGGCTTGTAATTTTTCCCATAGAGTTATCATTCTGGCACACCACGTTTTACAAATTCAGGTCCGTTCGAGACTGAACCAGGAAGAACCAGTTTGAAGTCCTGACTCTGACACACATGGGGTTGCCATGAGTGGGGACCAATCAACTCCACAGCAACTGTATTTAAAAAAAAAATCCTTTTAATACAATTCAGCAGATCATCATTGACCCCTAACCGGTGTGCTGAGAAATTGAACAAGTTGAGACAGACACAGAGAGAAAGAGAAAGAGAGGGGAGAGACCCCCAGTTCTGTAGTTTATTGACAGTTCAGTAATTGTCAGTATTAGTGACTATTTCACAAGTGCCAATAGGTGAGGAGCCCTGTGTGGTGCAAATGGTTAGGCACTTGGCCACTAACAGAAAGATTTGAGATTCAAACCCAGCCAGAGACTCCTCAGAAGAAAAGCCTGGTGATTGCCTTCCAAAAGCCTTGACAGCCTTATCGAGTACTGTCCTGCTCTGATGCACATGGGCTCACCGTGATGGCAGTGGGCTTTAATAGAGGTGAAGCCTAGGGCCTTGTGGGCGCTGGGTGGGTTAGCTGTTGTCACTGTTCCAGCCCTGCCCAGGTAAGTGCTGGCCTTACCTGAGCTCCTGGATGAGGTGAGCTGCCTCTTGAGCCAGCTGGAACAGCCGCCAGGTCGGCTGCAGCCTGTTTGCCAGCTGCCCCTCCCCGCTGAAGGGAGCGGGCTTTCCTGATGAATTTATGTTCTAATTTCGAGCCCCCAGCCGTTAGTCGCACCAAGCCTGCACCGGGTGCCGTACAGCTGGATCCTGCTGAAACGAGCCTCTGCTCTTCAGTGCCCCTAATAAGAGCTGAAGTCTGTTTGCTCAAGGTATTACCCTTCACAGAAGTGGTCAGAATCCTTCCTTCCCCATCTCCATTCCACAAATCCAGGCCAAATATTGATGTTTGACAACTCCAAATATCACACGTGGCTTTTAATCAAGAAAGAGAAGGGAAGATAAGGGGAGTAAACACATCTCTGTAAGGGAGTTTGATAGTCTCAGGAGTGATTTTGTCAAGAAGTGAAATGTCTGGGGCACGGCGGAGGGCTCGGTGATGTGCATGGCATGGGCTGAGCCTCCTGAAACTTCCTGGGCCCTCCCAGTCCACTGCCTGGACTGAAGTTAGGTGCTCATTGCCCAGGGCGCTAGATGCTGTCTCGTTTCACAGAAGGAGAGGCATTTTAGATGTGAATTTCTAGTATGCCGTCAGTGTAGCCCATTACCGGCAAAACATGCAGCCAATGGCTGTCCTCTGCTGCTCGTCTGAGACAGGAGTGGCATGGGAACACCTGCCACCCCCTCCCTACAATGAATTCAGGCGCTCGGGCAGAAGGGAGGTCAGCTTCCTGGTTTTCAGCCATCTACATCATATCACCCCCATGTGGAGACGAAAGGACAGTGTGGTCTGATCCCAGACACTGATAGGTGTCAAGAAACCAGAGATTTCTGCCGTGATGGGCCAAGCTTTACCCGGGCTCCTCGACAAACCAAGCAAGACCTGTGACCCTGGCCCAAACCCTCAAGGCGGTCTTCACAGTCCTGACTCAACTGTGTTTTGTGGTCCCAATGTTTGGGGCCTTTGCACATGCTGTTCCCTCAGCCGGGATAGTCTTCCCTCAAGACTCATTAATCTAGTAAATATTTTATTGGGAGACCCTGGGTGGCTCAGACAGTAAAGCACTGGCCTACTCACCAAAAGGTTGGTGGTTCAAAACCATCCACAGACGCCTCAGAGGAGAGGCCTGGCAACAATCTTTTTCTCAGAGGTTGGAGCCTGCTATTCTGCATGTGGAAAATAAGTGTACATTTTTTAAAGTGGCTCAAGGGCTGTAATCCAGCCCAAAAGCCCCTGCCAGGCTTGCTTCTGGCACCAAAGGCTTCACCTTGCTCACCCTGCCATAGGCTAAGGGTCACGCCTCTTTGTAATTTACACAGAGGTGCCCTATCGCCATATCCGCTAGGGCGGACTCTGCCTGTGAGTGTGATGTTATTGTTACCCACATTTTACAAACAAGGAACTCGAGGCTGCAAGAGGTGAACTTGCCAGGGAACCAACCCAGTAGGAAGCAGCACCAAGATGTCAACTCCAGAAATACCCCAAATGTACCTCAACCAATGAATGGACTAAAAATTGTGGTCTATTCCCGACCACTGCACCTCACATGTGGTCACCACCCGCCTGTCCATGGAGGCTTGTGGTTCCTGGGTGCTGAACAGCTGAACAGTGGGGCTTCCAGACTAAGACGGAGTAGGAAGAAGGGCCTGGAAATCTACTTCTGAGAAACCAACCAGTGCAAACGTAACAGAGCCCGGCGGTCCAGTCCTACTGTGCACGTGTCGCTGTGAGTCAGGGGCCGCCTCCATGGAAGCTAAGAACAGTTCTGCGCTCCCCGTTGCTCGAGTAGTTGGAGCTGTTGTTGTTTTGTAATATGCCGTTGAATCGACTTCAACTCATAGCCACCCCGTTGGGTCCCGGAGGCGGTATCTCTACGGAAGTAGATTGCCCCATCTTCCTACTGAGGAGTGGCTGGTAGGTTTGAGCCACCAGCCTTCTGGTTAGCAGTCAAATGCCTTACGCACTACGCCCCAGAGCTCCTGCATTGGAGCTGAGTGGAGACAAAAGAGAAGTGCATCAGTGGTCTCACTAGGCTTGGTGTCACCCAGTCCAGTAACTCATGGTGTCATTCCCCTCCCTGCATGGGCCTTCTCCCAGACCAGACTGTACAGAATCCTTGTTGTTATGTTGTTATGTGCCGTCGAGTCGGCCCCGACTCATAGCGACCCCTCCTTGGGTTTCCAAGGCAGTATCACTACGGAAGTAGGATTGCCCAACCTTCCTTCCGAGGACGTTAGTAATGTTTATTATCAATTCTAATCATAAACTATGTGATAAATATGGTTGTAAATGGCTGCAGTGTAATATTTCTAAGATCATATGAATACTAACAAGAGAACCATTTTGTAAAATCTCTACATTGAATTATAACATTATCATTTAAAACATTAGTAACTGAACAGAAGCATATTTTTTTATTTTTCTCCTTTTTCTTTAATTACAGCTTCATTTTCAAAGGAGTATTGACATAGGTTCAGAAATACTTTGTCCACAATATTGTAGCTAAAACGCCAGTTTGACAAAGTCAGTGACTGTGAAAACACTGCAGCAATGAAAACAACAGTGCGAGCTTGTAGTGTTTGCAGATGGTTCCACGTGACTTGAAACGTGGTTGTAAATGAGTAATGATGACAGCTCCGACCTGAGCACGTTAGATGGCTCAAAAGTAAATTAGCATTAATATGAGCGAACTGGGCTTGTGAAAAACGTCTTCATTGTTTAAGTACAGGGATATTTTTATATAAAAAAAAATAATCAATTTCTGTTGAAACATTGCAGAAGAATGTTATGGACAGTCATTTTGGCGTCACCAGCTCTGACAGGGTCACCTGGTGTGGTCTGCACCCCTGTGCCCCTGTGACACCACTCATCCCTATGGGTTGTGCCTCCACATCTTTGAGGCTTTGGGGATCACCTCTGCAAACTTGCCCTGATCACTTTGTTTGCACTTGGGAGCCCTTCTCAGCTGTCCTTTCCCCCTGCCCTGCTTTGTTTCTAGGACAACACTGAGTAGATCTGATCCACGGGGTGTTTTAGCACCCTCCTTTCATCTTCTCTTTCCCCACCACTAGTGCTCTGGTCATATTGTCAGAAGGGACTACAAAAAAGGTCAGCGAAGAAGAGGAAGACCCCCAACGAAATGGATTGACGCAGTGGCTGTAGTGGCGCACTCCAGCGTGGCAGAAATTGCGAGGATGGCACAGGCCGGGGCACAGTTTTGTTCTGTTGTCCACGGGGTCACTGTGAGTTGGAACCCAATCATTGGCACCTAACAACAACAATGAAAGACGAACTACGAGAGGGCAGGGATTTTTGTCTGTTATGCTCACCACTGTGTCCCCACCATATCTGGAACTGTACCTGGTACGTGATGACCACTCAGGCACTCTTTGTGGAGAGAATGAAAAGGCATCGAGTGATGGCACGTCTTTGTTGCTTACTGTGCCCCAGGCCCCACGTGGTGGTGGTGTTAAGTGACATGGTGACTTCGTGGGTAACAGAGCAAACTGTGCTTAGTCCCTCACCGTCCTCAAGATCTGTGGCGTCCCCGAGCGCGTTGTCGTAGGCACTGTGGGTTGGTCTTGAGTGCCCTGCCATCTGGGGACTCACCCTCCAGCACTGTATTGGGCAGTGGCCGGGCCTCCATATGGTTCTCGTTGGCTGATGTTTGGAAGTAGATCCCGGCCTGTCTTCCCAGTCTGTCCAGCTCTGGAGGCTCTGCTGAGACTGTCCACCGAGTGTGACCCTGCTGGTGTCTGAAATCCCAGTGGTACAGCTCCCAGCATCACAGCAACACACAACACACCACACTCTGACACGGGACGGAGGGGTGTGGCCACAGTAGAGAAGCGTTATTTTGCTGGCGGTTCAAACCCACCAGCCACTCCTCGGAAGGAAGGTTGGGCATTCCTACTTCCGTAGTGATACTGCCTCGGAAACCCAAGGAGGGGTCGCTATGAGTCGGGGCCGACTCGATGGCAAACAACAACAACAACAGTATCAGACAAGGCGCTCTGGTGGCGCAGCGCCTAAGGCATTTGGCTGCTAACCAGAAGCCTGGAGGTTCAAACCCACCAGGCACTCCTCGGAAGGAAGGTTGGGCAATCTACTTCCGTAGTGATACTGCCTCGGAAACCCAAGGAGGCGTTGCTATGAGTTGAATCAACTTGACAGCAGTGATTTTTGTTTATTGTTTTTTTTTTGAGTGTCAGACAAATGAGTCCACAGACAGTCACCAGGAGGCCCTCATTCCAGTCGCCATCTCCCCTTCTTCTCCAGTGCTCTCTTCGCCTTTTACCCTCCAGGGTCCCAGGGCCCCTTCAGCTCCCACCAGATCTCCCCTCAGTGGGGCCATAGGAGGGCTGTCGAATCCTGTAAGACCCTCAGTGAGGGGCACTGATGAGTGACTCTGAGTTTCTCTTGAGAAGCCCAGCCACCTCTTAGAGCAACGCTCCCATTGCATGTTCTCTGAGAGTCTCTTCCAAAGACCCCCTGTCCTCCAGTGGCTGGGAGTGGGGGTGGGGGCATGGCCACGGGGACATGCAGCTTGGGACTTGCACTTTTCCCTCACCAGCAGGGGGTGTTTTGTGATGAACCCCTGATTAGGAGCCAGAAACCAGGGTGCCAAGGAGGCCGCAGGCATTCTTAATTAAACCGAAGAGAAGAGCAGAGATGGACGTGGGTTCAAAAGGAACCAGGTCCCCTGCCCCAGGCTCCTTGGGACTTTGGACAACTAGGGGGCACTTTGAAGGCTTTGAAAGCAATTGTCATCTTTTGTGTTTTCTCCCCGAGCCCATGGGGATTTCATAAACATCACACTCAATTTCAGTGCAGTGTTGGTGAGTCATCCTGGCGGGTTCTAAGTGCTCGGACACAAATCATTTCTGGTTGTTAGGAACTGAACTAAGTCCCCCTCAAAAAAGTTCCCTCTCTGCCTGTGGGAATAATCCCATCTGGGGATGGCTGTCTTTGTTATGCTAATGAGACAGGATTAGCGTAGGGTGTATCTTAAGTCACTGTGTTCTGAAATATAAACAAGGAAGGCAAGATGCAGGAAGAGAAGACTGCCCAGGAGCAAGCAGAAGCTCAGAGGCAAGGATCTTCCTCCAGGGCTGACAGACAGGAAGCCTCCCCTCCACCCAGAGTCCAGCCTCCCAGCCTCCTGAGCTGGGCGAGAATAAATGTCTGTTGGCTGAAACCATCCCCTTGAGGTGCTTCTGTTACAGCAGCACGAGAGAACTGAGACATGGGTGCACTTGAAATGATTTCCGATACACTCTGTCAGGCTGCTGAGTGCTAACGCCCCGGGACTGGATGTTGTACTTCATTGATTTCTTTAAGGCTCTTCAGAGGGGTATTTATCACAGATGATAAATTTCCCTCTTCATTCGCCCCGTAATTCCTAACACTCTCACCAATGCCCTGCACACCAATGCCCTGCACACACTCGGTACCGAGAGCAAGAAGACACATTGCTTGAGTGTCTGCTGAATGCAGGTTCAGGTGTTAGATGCTATGGGTGAGTGGAGATACACACGTTGAATGAAAACACACACACACACACACACACACACACACACCGTGTTCCTGCCAATGGCATGCTTATTATTTAGACAGAGGGACATGTATGCTAGACTTAGGTGACACAATTAAAGGATAGGAGTCATTGTCACTGACTTCCACTTTACCAAACATGATGGCCTTTCTAGCAATTGGTCTTTCCTGTTGACGTGTCCCAAGTAAGTCATTGACACAGTGGCTGCAACAGGGGGCTCAGAGAAGCTTTACCAATGACCATGAGGACGGCAAAGGACCAGGCTGTGTTTCTCGTTGTTCCACGTAAGGCTGCCAAGAGAAGGCGCTGACTCCATGGCCACTAACAACATGGACAGGAAAGGAACCATCCACGGAAGCCGTGGGGTACTGGTCCCAGAACTGTGAGGGGTAGTTGGAGGGGGAGAAGGGAAGAGGAGTGAGGGATGGATGGGGCCAGAGCCCCGAGCCAAAGCTCTGGGGAGACTCTGCAGTGATGTCAGGCAGAGAGAGGGGATTCAGCTGAGCTCTTTAGCAAGCTCCCCTCCAAGGCAGGGTCCTTCTGTGTCTCCATAAACCTGGGACCTCAAACGGTGTGTGTGTCCACTGGTCAGGCTGCTCGACTTGTCCTGAAAATAAGTCTGTCCCCCTCAGTGACTGGTGCAGCCTGTGTTTATCCTGTTGCCATAAAAATCACGAGGGGGATGAAGTTGAACGGGAGTGGGGTTTGGACAAAGCAGCTGGCCTTCGATCCTAGCAAGTGGTGGCACCCCAGCTCACTCATAAATCTACACAGGCAGCCTTAGTTTTCCCTCTGTGGACTAGAGCCCGCCCTGCCTTGCTGACTGGTAGTTCTGGCCACTGTGGACAGACAGCATACCTGCTTGATGTCAGGCCCAGGGAGATCCATGTCCTGGGGCCCAAAGCTTAAACAAGTCAAGGATCCCCTTTAAGGAAAAAACAAAACACTGCCTTTGAGTCAATTCTGACTAATAGTGATGCTATTCTTTTTTTTGAAAACAGAATTCCAAATTATAATTTTAAATAAGAATTCTACCCCAGGACAGGAGCTCATAGAGTTAGTGCAAGGATCTTCTTTTGGGGGGTGGGCGGGGTGAGGGGGTCAGTCCTTGTAGTCCAGTTGGTAGGACTTGTACCAGCAAAGCTTCTCTGGCTGGGACTTCCTTCTTCCCCCTCAGACCAGGCCTCTAGCGAACACCAGGGTACATTTTGAAACTGCTTTTGGGGTAGGGTCTGGGTCTGACAAAAGCTCTCAGCCCACCACTGCTGGGTACTCTTCTGGGAGCGCTGTAAGGTGAGCCCTGCCTTGGAAGGTGAGCCTGGATCTGAAGGCTGGGGGTGGGGGTCTCTGCAGTCCCTGCGCTGGGTGCAGGAGCATCCGTGACAGGGACCCTTCTGGTTCCTGTTGTCCAGAGCCCCAGCCAGAGGCGTATCTAGGGTGGGGCAGGTACTGCCCGTGCCCTGAGCGCCAAGTGAGGGAGGCCAACGCGTGCAGTTTCTACTCACCAGCACAGTTTCCATCGCCAGCTGTGAGAGATCATTCACAAGTTAAAACAAATTGCCTTAGGTGCTGTTTTCCTCTGGCCTCTGGTCCCCCAGCTACGAAGCTAGGGAAGATGAGCAGCACTGCCACCTGGTGGCTGTCTCCTGGAACTGCCGTCCCCACCGCACCTCCAGAAGAGCCTTAGCTCCGGGCCAAGGGCGCTTCTGAGGCTTGCCAGTCCAAAAGGCCCAGGCCCTGCTCTCCGAGGGGGGCTCCGCTCCGACTGGAAGGTTGCGGTGTTAGATCAGGACTGACTCACATGCCCCATTGCCTGGGATTTCCACATGGAGACCCAGCCACTGGGAATATGGGCTCCTGGGGACCTGGCAGCTGCCTACCCACCTCTTCTCCGTCCCCTCCCCCTCCCTCCTTCCGCCCGTCTCCTCACCTCCTGCTTTCCTCCCCCCTTCCTCCTCCCTCCTTCCTCCTCCCTCCTCCCTCCTTCCCCGGTTCCTTCCTCTCACCCCCTCTCCCTCTTCATCTTCCTCCTCTGCCCTCCCTTGTCCCTCTCTCCCTCCTCCCCGTCCCTCCCCTTCCTGTTCCTCCCTCTCCCCCCCTTTCATTCTCTGTGTTTGAACTCCATGTGAATCGAATCATGGCATATCTCACTCACATAAGCGTCACCCATGTTGTAAATGGTTGTCAAAGTCAGGCTCGCCTGTCTCATTAATCACCCCTCACTCTTGACTTCCCGTATTGGGTTGCAACGAAGCGAGCTCAGGAAGACAAGTCAGGGCAGGGTCAGCGCCAAGGTTTACAGTTCTTTACTGTTAATGTGGATTTTGGAGGAAAGGTCTGGCCATCTTCTTCAGAAAAATCAACCATCGATAACCCGGTGGAGCAGAGCTCTGTCGTGACCCACGTGGGTGGCCACAGTCAGAGGCCACCTGCAGGGATCTGGTTTCATGTGGCTTTGCTGAGGAACCCAACATGGCTGTCGGTTGGATTAATCATCCCTGTTTCTGCGAGGGGGAACCGTGGGAGGAGGAAGCCCAGTGTGGGCTGTGCAGCTCATAGAGTTAGTGCAAGGATCTTCTTTTGGGGGGTGGGTGGGGTGGGGGATCAGTCCTTGTAGTCCAGTTGGTAGGACTTGTACCAGCAAAGCTTCTCCGATGGGCTTCTGCTCCTAAGATTCTTGCTTCCCGTGAGTCTCAGTTCCCGAGGGCTGCTGCAACATGTGTGTGATTCTAAGGAACAGCCCTTCAGTTGCTCACAGCTAGGAGGCTGGAGGCTTGAAGGTCAGCCCCGGGGGCAGGCTCTGTCGACTGGGCAAATCCTAGTCTCAGCTTCTGGAATGTTCTTCTCAGCATTCCTTCGCGAGCTCCATGTGGCCTCTGTCGTCCTGTCCATTTGTCCGTTTGTGCTTGCCTGTCTCAGTACATGGTCTGCTCTTCTTACATCTCAGGTGGGATCAGGTTGAGACCCACTGAAATAGCCTTGTTTGCATAACAAAGAAACCCTGTTCCCACACGAGACCCCATCCGAAGTTGGCGGGGTTAGAATTTACAACAGATAGTTTTTTGAGAAGGAGCCCTGGTGGCACAAGGGTTAAGCACTTACCTGCTGACTGAAAGGCTGGCAGTTTGAACCCACCCAGGAGCTCCACGGGTAAAGATGGCAGCCTAGGAAACCCCATGGGCAGTTCCACTCTGTCACGTGGGGTCTCAGGAGTGGAAACGGACTTGATACATCTAACAATAATGCTTTTGGGGGGACACAGTATGATCTGTCCTGGCTCCAGCGAGGCCAGGCTGTCTGGAAGGAGGCTGGCTGTCACTGCTGGGCAGGATAAGATGTCAAATCTATTTACAGTCACTGCACTTCATGGCCGATTACCGAAGTCCAGGAGCCGCACGAGAGGACGGGCCAGCGTGCAAGCAGTCCCAAGAGGTCCCTGTGCTGCTTTCGCTCTGAAGCTGTGTCCATTCCTGGAAAGGAGCACTGGCCCCCTGCCCTGGAGAGTCTTAACCATGCTGACAGAGGGGCTCCTGAGCCATAGCCCCTGGGCTGCCAACACTGGGAGCGGGGGATGCCCCCTGGGATGTGCCTGTGGTTCTGAACATCAGTGCCCACGGGTGGGCATGTCCGACACAGATTACCAGGCTCAGGTGGGCCTGGGGTTGCACACAATTGCTTTGCAAGGTAAGCTCTTGACTCCTTGGCCCCATTGCCCGCCCCACCCCGAGACTTCACTCACCAGCCGGGCTGTTAAGGGGGAGAGATCTTATCCTGTTAGTCATTCCCTCAACAGAAATGAGATTGAAAGCCTTGCCGGACTGCCTCCGGACAGACTTTTCCATCAGCTGTGCACCAGCCTCCGCACGGAAGAGTTGCTTTCCCTAACACACCATTATAGCAGGTGCAGACAGGATGGTGCCCCGTGGCTGGCTCCTGTCAGAAGCTCCTGAGAGGAGCCGGGAGCTCGCTGATGACCCATGGCAAGAACGCGAGCGAGTTGACTCCCCTCTGTGCATCTGGGCTCACCTCTCTGTTCAGTGGGCTTCCACTTTCACAGAGGCCCATGAAAGCGGTCACATCAAGGGGGAGGTCTCCTGGGCCCATGGGGCTCAAACGCTTCTCCAGGCTGCCTAGGAGGCTTCAGGAAGACATGGCTCACCTGCCATGGTCATTACTCTCACTGCCCTCCTGGCGTGTTGACACCTCTGTCCAGGATGGCAGACTCCTGAGGTGTATATGTAGTAAAAAAAAAAACAAAAAAAACTCACTGCTATAGAGTCAGTTCCGACTCATAGCAACCCCTCTGTGGGTTCCCAAGGCAGTATCTCTATGGAAGTAGATTGCCCAGTCTTCCTTCCAAGGAGTGGCTGGTGGATTTGTACCACCAACCTTCTGGTTAGCAGCCAAATGCCTTAGGCATTACACCACCAGAGGGATATAAGCCCATTGAAAATCCACTGCTGTAGAGTCAATTCTGATGCACAGTGTCCCTAGGGGACGGAGTAGAACTGCCCCAGAGGGTTTCCAAGACTTTGTCTTTACAGAAGCAGACAGCCTCATCTTTATCCCACAGAGCAGCTGGTAGGTTCGAACTGCCAACCTTCGAATTAGCAGCTGAGTGCTTAATGCATGCTTATGCCACCTGAAGCTAATCATGGCCATTATTGTTGTTGTTAGGTGCCGTCCAGTCAGCTCTGACTCACAGTGACCCCAGGTACAACAGAATGAAACACTGCCTGGTCCAATACCTGCTCTACTTGAGCCCATCGTTGCAGTTCACGTGTCAGTGCACCTCATTGAGGGCCTTCCCCTTCCTTGCCGATCCTCTAACTTACAAAGCATGATATCCTTCTCTAGGGACCAGCCTCTTCTGACAACGTGACCAAAGTACTTGAGACCAAGTCTGGCCATTCTTGCTTCCGAGGAGCATTCTGGCTGCACTTCTTCTAGGACAGATTTGTTTGTTCTTTTGGCAGTCCATGGTGCTTTCAGTATTCTTCACCAACACCACAACTCAAAAGTATCAACTCTTCTTTGGTCTTCCTTGTTCACTGTCCAGTTCTCATATGCATATGAGGTGATTGAAAATACCATGGTCTGGATTACACACACTTTAGTCTTCAACAAGACATCTTTGCTCTTCAGCACTTGAAAGGGGTCTTTTGCAGCAGATTTACCCAGTGCAAAATGTCATCTGATGTCTTGATTGCTGCTTCCATTGGCGTTGATTGTACAACCAAGTAATATGAAATCTTTAACAACTTCAATCTTTTCTCCATTTATTGTGATGCTGCTTATTGGTCCAGTTGTGAGGATTTTCATTTTCTTTATGTTGGGATGTAATCCATACTAAAGACTGTAATCTTTTATCTTCATCAGTAAGTGTTTCAAGTCATCCTCACTTTCAGCAAGCAAAGTTGTGTCATCTGTGTATCACAGGTTGTTAATGAGTCTTCCTCCAATCATGATGCCATGTTCTTCTTCATATAGTCCAGCTTCTCGGATTATTTGTTCAGCATATGGATTGAATAAGTATGGTGAAAGGATATAACCCTGACACACTCCCTTCCTGATTTTAAACCATGCAGTATCTACTTGTTCTGTTTGAACGACAGCCTCCTGATCTATGTACAGGTTCCTCATGAGCACAATCATCAGTTCTGGAATTCCCATTCTTCTCAATTTATCCATAATTTGCTATGATCCACACAATCGAATACTGTTGCACAGTCAATAAAACACAAAAACATCTTACTAGTATTCTTTGCTTTCAGACAAGATCCATCTGACAGCAGCAGTGATATCCCTTGTTCCATGCCCTCTTCTGAATCAGCTTGCATTTCTGGAAGTTCTCTGTCAATATACTACTACAACCATTTTTGAATTATCTTCAGTAAGATTTTACTTGCATGTAATGTTAACGATATTGTTTGATCATTTCCACATTCTGTGGCATCACCTTGTTTTGGAATGAGTACAAATATGGATCTTTTCTGGTAAGTTGGCCAGGTAGCTGTTTTCCAAATTTCTTGGCATAGAAAAGTGAGTACCTCCAGCACAGCATCTGTTTGTTGAAACATCTCAGTGGATATTCTGTCAATTCCTGGAGACTTGTTCTTTGCCACATCCTTCATGCAGCTTTGACTTCTTCCTTCAGTACCATTGGTTCTTGATCATATGGCATCTCCTGAAATGGATGAACATCAATCAATTCTTTTTGGTACAGTGTCTGTGTGCATTCCTTCCATCTTCTTTTGATGTTCCCTGCATCATTCAATATTTTGCCCATAGAATCTTTCAGTATTGCAACTCAAAGCTCGAATTTTTCTTCAGTTCTTTCAGCTTGAGAAATGCTGAACGTGTTCTTCCCTTTTGGTTTTCTAACTCCAAGTCTTTGCACATTTCATTATAGTGGTAGTTAAGGTTGTGTGTCAATTTGGCTGGGCCTGGTTGTGTGGCTGGGCAGCTGGTGGTAGCTCATTCCCCATAATGAGACTAGCAATCACCTCCATGGTAGGATCTACCACAAGCAGCTTAGTAGCTGCTTTAGGGAAGTGGTCTGCTTCCTGTGTATAAGAAGCAGCTTTGGGAATGATCTCTAGTTTATGACATGCTTGAGCCCTGCATGTAGCCGAGTCGTTGTTCAGTAGCCTGCCATACTCTGCTGACCTTGGGACTTTCAATGGACTTGAATTAATGGTCTGCCATGTTGTTTGGTAATATCGGGACTGTGCCATTTTATTTGTTGACCTTGGGCTTGTTAGCGTCAGCAGCCAGTAGCTGTCTGAGTGAAGAGATGCCTCTAGCTTCAGTGGGCTGGGAGGAAGAGGCAGAGCTGAAGCCTAAGGTTGAGGGGCTTTCACCCAGCCGCTAGAGCCTGGCACTTTGAACTTGGACATAAAGCCAGCCTCCAAACTGTAAAAGAGTAAACTCCTGTTTCTTAATGTTATTCCATTTGTGGTATCTTCTGTTAGAGTGTCACTAGGTAACCAAAACAATTATAATAATTGACTTTGTCTTCTCGAGCTGCTCTTTGAAATCTTCTGTTCAGCTCTTTTATCTTGTCATGTCTTCCATTTGCTTTGCTACTCTCCATTCAAGGGAAAGTTTCAGAGTTTCTTCTGACATCCATTTTGGTCTTTTCTTCCTTTCCTATCTTTTTAATGACCTTTTGCTTTCTTCATTAATGATGTTCTTGATGTCATCTCACAATTCCTCTGGTTTTCAGTCACTGGTGTTCAGTGCATCAAATCTATTCTTTAGATGATCTCTAAATTCAGGAGTGATATAAGGTCATATCTTGGCTCTCTTGGACTTGTTTAATTGTCTTCAGCTTTAACTTGGACTTTTATATGAGCAGTTGATGGTCTGTTCTACAGTCAACTCCTGGCCTTATTTTTGCTGAAGATATTGAGCTTCTTCATCACCTCTTTCCACAGATGTAGTCAATGTGAGTCCTGTGTACTCCATCTGGTGAAGTCCACGTGTATAGCCACCATTTGTGTTGTTGGAAAAAGATATTTGCAATGAATAAGTCAGTGGTCTTGCAAAATTCTATCATGTGATCTCCAGCATTATTTCTATCATCAAGGCTATATTTTCTAACTACTGGTGATCCTTCTTTGTTTCCACTATTGCATTCCAATCACCAGTGATAAATCAGCATATCTTGATTGCATGTTCAGTCAATTTTGGACTACAGAAGTTGGTAAACATCTTCCATTTCCTCATCTTTGGCTTTGGTAGTTGGTGCGTAAATTTGAATAATAGAAGTCTTAATGCCTTGTAGGTGTATGGATATTATCCTATCACTGACAGGATTGTACTTCAGGATAGACCTTGATACATTCTTTGTGACAATGAATGCCACGCATTCTTCTTTATCATTCCCGGCATAGTAGATCATATGGTCGCTTGATTCAAAATGGCCCAAACCGGTCCATTTCAGCTCTCTAATGCCTAGGTCATCATTCTTCATGCATTCCATTTCATTTTTGACAACTTCCAGTTTTCCTAGATTCATACTTCATACCTTCCAGATCCTGATTACTAATGGATGCTTGCAGTTGTTCTCATTTCGAGTCATGCCACATCAGTAAATGGTGGTCCTGAAAGCTTTCCTCCATCCGCATCATTAAGATCGGCTCTACTCTGAGGAGGCAGCTCTTCCCCAGTTGTGTTTTGAGTGTCTTCCGACCTGAGGAGCTCATCTTCCAGCACTATGTGGGACAGTGTTTCAGGGCTCTTCGTAAAGTTTTCCAGTAATATATCAGACAGTGTTTCACCGCTTTTCATAAAGTTTTCACTGGCCAGTTCTTTGAGAAGTAGATGGCCCCTTCCTTCTTCCGAGTCTGTCTTAGTCTGGAAGCTCTGCTGACACCTATCCATCATGGGTGACCCTGCTGGTATTTGGTGGCATAGCCTCCAGCCTCACAGCAACACACAAGCCACCACAGTAAGACAGACTGACAGACAAGCGGTGGAATCATGGCCATGGGGAAATGGAATTATCTGGACTGCTGAAACTTTACAAGGAGCTCATGTACCTCAACTTCCCACTTTATCCTTTTACTCCTGAAAAGTACAGTGCTGAGTAACAAGTCACGTGTCTTAGTCCCTGGAGCTGCGGTAATGCGGTATCACAGGTGGGCAGCCTTAAGAACAGAAGCGTACTTTGCCATCATTCTGGAGACTGGAAGTGTCAATCAAGATCTCAGCCATGTCAGCTCCTTCCAGGGGTTCCTCACTTGGCATCAGTCTTCCCATGTGTGTGTGTGTGTGTGTGCACGCATGCATGTGTCCCCATGTCTATCCTGGTCTTTCCATAGCTTTCCATAACAGAAGTGATTGGGTTTAGGAGCCATTCTACACTGGTCTGGCCTCACTAACATAACAAAAGACCTGTTTCTCTCCTCCTCCCTCTCTGATCTGGTTGAGAACTGGCTTGAAGTCCCATGATGAAAATCCTACGTCACAACGAATACCATTTTCACAGCAACATTAAGATGTGATCTGCGCACATGCAACTTGCCCATTTGAAGTATGCAATTCAGTGACTTTCAGTACATTCACAGAGTTACACAGCCGGCATCCCAATTGATTCTGGGACATTTGTATCATCCCCAAAGAAGCCTCATATAAAGGCTTTGCATGCTACTTGATTTCATCCCTACAGAATGCTGTAAAAAAAAAAAAAAAAGAAGAAGTGTGAATGGTTGCCACCCCATCTTAAAGATGGGCAAACCCAGGCTTGGAGAGGTTAGGAATTTTCAGAAGAAACTTGGAGAAAACCCTTAGGTTCTTTTTAAGACTAGAAGATGCCAGGGAGTTCCTAAAACACAGATTTGGACTCTCTGAGTTACTTGAAGGAGCTTTGGTGGCATAGTGCCTAAGGCATTTGACTGCTAACCAGAAGGCTGGCAGTTCAAACTCACTAGCCACTTCTCGGAAGGAAGACTGGGCAATCTACTTCCTTAGAGATACTGCCTCAGAAACCCAAGGATGGGTCACTATGAGTCAAATCCTACTCGACAGCAGTGAGAGAATGTCTCAAAATTGTCTGAGCTTGCAACACACCTAGAAAAAGCAAAATCAAACCAGTTGCCATTGGGTCAACTCTGACTCATGGTGACCCTATGGGTGTCAGAGCAGAACTGTGCCCCACAGGGTTTGTCATGGTGAGTTTTCTAATGTGGATTACCAGATCTTTCTTCCAAGTTGCCTCTGAGTGGATTTGAACCACTGACCTTTCAGCCAGTAGTCCAGCATTTAACTCTGAACTCTTGGGGATCTGGTTACAATGCAGGTTCTGACCCCGAAGGTCTGTGGTAGGGCCTGAGAACTTGCATGTCTAACAAAATCCCAGTGATGCTGGTGCTATGGGTCATCCTTGGACAATCCTTTAGCTCCTGTATCTTCTTTCTGAGGACCCACCGTCCTTAAGGCGTAGGGCTGGCATTAGACTTACACTTCATGAAAATTCAGTCACTGCCAAGCAGGTGGTGGTGATTCACTGAAGGCTTGGGACTCCCCCACCCCCCGCAAGGTAAAGGGCACATGAGAAGCCACCATTTCATCATTACTGGTAGTATTAGTAAGGAGCCTTGATGGCACAACAGTTAAGAGCTCAGCTATTAACCAAAAGGCTGGCAATTTGAACCCACCCAGCATCTCTGTGGGAGAAAGACCTGGTGATCTTCCCACAAAAAAATTACAGCTCGGGAAACACTATGGGGCAGTTGTACTCTCTCACCAGGAGTTGCTATGAGTCAAACATTGATTCAATGGCTCTTAACAACAACGATGATGGCAATGATGGTAATAGTACGGTGGTGTTGGCTGCCTCGGGGTCGGGCCCTGATTCACAGTGTCCCTGTGCAGAACAGAAGGCACCGCACTCATGAGCAGGTGCAGGTCAGACCATTGAGACCCTTAAGGTTTTCACTGGCTTCTTCCCAGAAGTGGCTCTCAGGCCCCATCTCCTAGTTCATCTTAGTCTGGATGTTCTGCAGAAACCTGTTTGGCATCATAGTGATGCACAAGCCTCCATTGCCAGATGAGCATGAGGGGCACTGTAAGGTGAGAATTCTGCCACCAAGCCACCCTGCCCCCTAGTGGGGTAAGTATCAGCATTAGGAGTAGGGCTGTAATACTGCTGAAGTATTCATATTGTTCAGAGCCAACTCTCCCACTCTTTGCACTTTTCACCCTGCATGCAAGGAGCCATTCCCATTGTCACTGTCCCTGGCTGTCTGTGGGGAAGGTTCTTAGCCTTGGGACATCTGCTGAATCTCCCGCCCTCCAAAGATGCAAAGCCCACGTCCAGGTGGAAAAAATTTCCAGGGACTCATTCCCAGGGTTTTTGAAGCACAGAATCCCATTCCTCACCCCCACCTGGGAGGCCTGAGGCCAGTGGCATTAACTGCCTATCTGGTTCATGGACTTAGACACCAGCCACTCATTGCTGTCTCTCTCGGCCACTGGCATGCATATGCATCAGACTGCAGGCTTGTACGCAGCCACTGATGCAGGGTGACAGGGCCTGGGGCTTGCCTCAGGGACCCTCCAGGGACTTCATACATCAAGTGTCAGGCAGTCCCACAGAATTCTTATCACAGGACATGGAGGCAGAGGAGATAAGTTGCTGAATGGTTCAAGGAGAGGAGATGGCTGTTTGACTCCTTGGTTTATGGGGGTGCCAACAGCAGAGACCCCACCTGATTTGGGGCAGTGTGATTGGAGGTGATGTCTTCTGGGCCTTGACATAAGAGCACTTAGCATCCACCAGTTGTAGGTTCATCTGGACTTATTTAAAATTGGACTCAGGGTCTCTGTGCAATACAATGGACTTAGCCTTCCGGCTTTGCATTTCAGCTATGGTATGAGTGTCCCAGTGCTGCTGTAACAAAATACCAAAAAGTGGGCTGCTTACAAGAGCAGACGTGTACCGCCTCACAGTTCTTTGTTGTTGCTTTTGAGTGCAGTGAGTAAATTGCTACTCATAACGATGCTACAAGACAGACTACAAGAAAAGCCCGTGAGGTTTTCTAGCCTATAATCCTTATGGGAGGAGCTCTGGTAGCATAGTGCCTAAGGCACTTGACTTCTACCAGAAGGCTGGCAGTTCAAACCCACCAGCCACTCCTCGGAAGGAAGGTTGGGCAATCCTACTTCCGTAGTGATACTGCCTCGGAAACCCAAGGAGGGGTCGCTATGAGTTGGGTCCGACTTGACAGCACATAACAACAACAACAACAATCCTTATGGGAGCAGGCCTTTTGTTCCATGGAGCAACTGGTGGCTTCAAACTGCCACCGTTTGCATTAGCAGCTGAGCATGTAACCATTGCACCACCGGGGCTCCTTTCCTGGAGGCTAGGAGTCTGAATTCAGGACATTGGCAGGTTCATGCTCTCTCTATCCACTCCCAGGGAAGATCCTTCCTCATCCCTTATAGCATCTGGTGGTCCAGGCATTCCTTGGTGTGTAGATGCAATCTTCTCATGACCTTCGATCCCCTTCTGTCTCTCTGTGTTCCTTCCCTCCTTTATAAGGACACCACTCAGATGGGTATAAGACTCCATTGGGCTAGTTGGGGTTTGAACTTGGGCAGCCTTTCTCGAGCTGCTGGCCTGATAACTGTGCCTCCCTTTCTACCCAGCCAAGCTGTGAGGACCAGTTTGGACTTATTTTTTTCTCTCTTTCCTTCTCCAAGTCATCTCCTGGAGGAGGGTGATTCAGTTTATCAGCATTCACTGGGGAGGCAGGATGCAGCAGCTGTCTTAGTTCTTTAGTGGTGCCCTAACAGGAATGCCACAAGTGGCGGGGTGGGGTGCAGTGTGGTAACAATAAGACCCTTATTTTCTCACAGTTTAGGAAGGTGGAAGTCTGGAGTCAGGGCACTACCTCTAGGGAAACTCACTCTCCTTCTCTCTCTCTCTGTCTGCTCTGGGGGAAAATCCTTGTCCCAGCTTCTTCAACAGACTTCTCAGGGCTCCTCATTCCTTGGCCATCTCCCTGTGGCATCTGTCTTCCCCCCATTTGGGCTTTCTTCTTTCTTTGTCTGGTCTGTTCTTTATATCTCGAGTGGTTGGCTTATGACTCCCTGACAGGGCCTCATAAACATAACACAGAAAGCCCTGTTCCCAAATGGGGTCCTGTCCACACATAGAGGTTCGGATTCCAGCACATAGTTTGGATAGCACAGTTCAGTCCATAACCATGATGTGGAAATAGAGTCTGCCCTCATGGTGTCACAATATTGTGGGGAGAGTCCTGACTCACCGGTCCTCAGACATCTGAGACCCTCACCACAGAGCCCCAGGAATGCTCCTGTCCAGTGGCATTTCTGCTGCTAGTGACCCCTCCACCCCTTCAAAACCAGATGCCATGTGTGAACGTGAACTCCCACACTCACCAGTTCTAAACAGCTGGTTTCAATCAAAGGCTTAGGTAGAAATGGGATCCTTTATTTTCTTATGATGGTTCTTACTGTGAGTTGGACTGAGGCTTCACCCTGAGGTTTAAAAGAAAACCCGAAAAACAGAAAACAACTCTTGATTTCCTCGGTGCCCTTCTGAGCACCTTTGAGCAATCGTTTTATCTAAATCTTTTTTTTTTTTTTTTCTGTAAGAAAGAACTTTGCTTAATTGGGTCTCCTTTCTGTTCTCCCCTTAACAGCCAAGCATCTGCATTTCTGTTGGGACTGAAAGCCCAATCAGTTCATGTAGATCAGCTTCCTTTTAAATTACCATCTTGGAGGGAATAATGACCTAACTTCCTTTTTGTTAATGACTTTTAGGTGGAACTGCACATCCCAGCTTTGTGGTCCTTGCTTTCCTCAGAAGTATTTAAGCCCTCAAATCTATTTAAACCTTTTTTCTTTCACTCAAATTAAGTTGCTGAAAAATTCTGCTATTAGAAATAATTTAACTTTTTTTTTTAAATTAATTCAAGTTCAGCTTCATGGCTATGTAATTTTAAATAGTTTAAGCTGAAAATTATTCTAACACATTCCATAAAGTGGCACTGAATTGTCATTTTCATTTCAAAATGTTCTCATGTTATGGGTGTGTCAGATCCAGTAAACAAGCAGATAGAACTGAGAGGTAACGGATTCCACAGGAAATTGGGTCAAATTACAAAGCCTGAGCCACACTGGGTACCCCATAAACAGTGGTTGCACCTTTAATCATAGTCATCATTGTTTGTGTATGTGTGTATGTATGTGTATCTCCAAGAAAATTGGTTGTAAAGGACAGAAAAAAAAAAAAGCTACAGCTTCAAGCACAAAGCAGGAGCTCTAAAAATGAATAAGTTTTTTTAAATGCCCCAAATTCTAAACCTTCAGAATTAAAGCAAAAAGAATCATAACAATAATAATAAAATATAAATTAGTATCCCAATTGCACAGTATTTACATTCAAAAAAGAAAGAAACAGTACATGGGTAAAGCTGGTGAGAAGTGGCCAAAGCTGTACTTAGAGGCAGTCTCATAGCTTGAGGTACTCTCAGGACTCAGCTGCCATCTGAGAGATGAATCCCTTGTATTTTATGAGTATTAAGGGGATGAGAATAAGTGAGATGCCTTTTCTGCTGCTGCCACTCCACCTGCAGTTGCTCAGAACTCCATTCCAGTTAGAGTTTCAGTGTTGTGAGAGCTTAATACCTGGTTCTTCATAGCTGTTGCCATATGAGATAGTCTGTTCTAAAAAGGCCCAGTGTCTGAGTTCAAGGACTTAGGGGATGAAGGAACCCAAGAATTGGTCAAGTCGCTTTCTACCAAGCAAACAGTACCCATCTCTTTAATGTCATTTTGCACAGACTAAATTCCTCTTTCTTCTCTTTTCTTTTTCATCACTGCTCTTTATTAGGCCCCTCTTGAATCCCGGGCATATTTGGGACCCAACAGAAGGAGATCTTGTGTTCTTAAGAAAAGATACCCTTGATAAAGTTTGGGTTCCTAAGATCTAGTGTGAGAGAGAAACTCTTTGAATCAGCCAAGTTGTGTCTGAGTTTCAGGAAAGACTCTAAGGCCAAGGCCTGAAATCTTCTCATGTTACTGCTCTATTCTCATCCCCAACAACAGTGAAGACAGTGCAAGAACATTCAACTGAGACACTGGGATGGACACCTTGCTATGAGGGTCTTTGGTAGCCAGCCAAGGGGCAGAGCAAACTCTAGTTCCTCACCCGCCCAGTTCCAATGCAAGGACTCTACACCCCTACGAAATGTCAAAGGGGCCCTGGTGGTGCAGTGGTTTAGCACTCAGCTGCTAAGCAAAAGGTCAGTAGAACCACCAATGGCTCTACTGGAGGAAAGACCTGGTGACCTGCTTGCATACAGATTCCAGCCTAGGGAACTCTTTGGGGCAGTTCTACTCTGCCACATGGGGTCACTGTGTGTCGAAATCAACTCCATGGCACCCAACAATAACAGAATTTCTGCACATTCTCTCAGGTCCAATGATCAAACGATCCCCACACTTTACCTTTTATAGCCACGTCTACCTTCCTTTTGTGTAGCAAATGCAGACTCCCATATGTCAGCTGACAAATTAGCATTTTGGGTCATTGCAAGCTGGTGTTGCCTGCCAGCTACTGGTTCAGTTTTGGCAAAGTCTCCAATTTTGTCCTTACAGCAGTGTTGGTGCAGTTATTTAACTGTTTTTGTTTTTTCCACTTTTGCCCTTAATATTTTATAAGAAGCAGAAAATAGGCAAATTTAAGTGCTGACACATGATCAAAAGCAGGGGTCTCAAATATAACTGAGGCAAAAATAGGAACTGTTGTAGCTTTCACTGTACACTTACTAGATTTAAGCTAATTGATCCTTTGAAATTACAAAGTAGAGTGGGGACAAAATGAAAGAACTTACAGAGCACTGAATGTATATTATTGTCAAACATCCACATGTACCTAAGGATATATGTCCATCTGTTGAACCAGTGCAACTGAGAACTTTGCCAGTGACAGGCACTCTCCTTTCAATTATTGAAGCCAAAGGCAGTTCATCAGCCCCTGTAGTTGGGAAGGATACTAGGTCACTCCAGGAGGCAAAGGAAGAATTGCAGGAACTGGGGAACTCAGGTTGAGAGCCAGGGTTCAAGGCAACCAACATGTTTGCTCCATCATTCATTTCTGTTTTCAGAATGAATGATGGAGAAGACATCCTCCATCCTGTAGCTTCTCTGTAGTCTCCTATTGAACAACCCAAAGCTGTAATCACACCTCAACAGAAAGAAAACACAAATCCTCACAACTGGACCAATAAGCAATATCATCGTAAATGGAGAAAAGACTGGTGTTGTCAAGGCTTTATTTATTTATTTATTTTACTTGGATCCACAATCAATACCCATGGAAACAGCATTCAGGAAATCAAACCACATAAACCATTGGGCAAATCTGCTGCAAAAAACCTCTTTAAAATCTTAAAAAGCAAAGATGTCACTTTAATGACTAAGGTAAAACTGAGCCAAGCCATGGTATTTACAGTAGCTTTATGTACATGGGATAGCTGGGCAGTGAAAATGGAGAATGGAAGAAGATTTGATGCACTTGAATTGTTGTGTTGGCAAAGAATATTGAATATACCATGGACTGCCAGAAGAAAGAACACAACTGTCTTGGAAGAAATATTGCCAGGATGCTCCTTAGAAGTGAGGGTTGGGAGACTTCATTTCACGTACTTTGGACACGTTATCAGGAGGAACCAGTCCCTGGAGAAGGACGTTATGTTGGTAAAACAGAGGGACAGCAGAAAAGAAGACACTCAATAAGATGGATTGACGACAGTGTCTGCAACTGTGGGCTCAAACACAGCAATGATTGGGGAGATGGCACAGGACTGGGCAACGTGGCATTCATTCTGTTACACATGAGTTCACTGTGTGTCAGAGCTGACTTGACGACGCCTAACAACACCAACCTAGAGGAAAGAGCCTTTTACCTACAGCCTATATATAAAGCCCAGGAAGGACTCTGATTGGCTCTTCCTGGATCATGTACCTATCTTTCTGCCAATTGCTGTAGCCAATGGAAGTAGGCTACTGTGATTGGTCAGGACTGGGTCACATGATTACTCATGTGGTGGAGAACTCTGGGAGTCTGTTCCTACCTCCACTACCACCAGTTGCCATCCAGTCAATTCCGACTTATGGCGACCCCATGCTGTCTAGTTGATTCTGACTCAAGGCAACTCTGTATTTGTCAGAGTAGAGCTGTGCTCTGAGAAAGGAAACCAAACCCATTGCTGTCCAGTCGATTCCAAGTCATGGTGAGCCCATGTGTCACAGAGTGGAACTACTCCGTAGGGTTTCCTTGGCTGTAATCTTTCTGGAAGCAGATTGGCAGGCCTTTGACCTGTGGCACTGCAGGGTTGGTTCAAACTGCCAAATTTTAGGTTAGTAGTTGAGTGCAAACTGTTTGTGCTATCCAGGGATCTCTAAGAAGTGGAGGAAGATGTGTCAGGCAGCCTCAGGAAGTAGCTGTCGGAGCCCATTCTTAAACCACACCCCCTCCTGTCATGGGTATTTCTACTTTTGATCTTTGTGCACAGTTTCATTACAGTAAAGAAGAGCACCATGTGCATTGGTGGTCATTAAGCCACCAAAGAGTTAAGCTAGAGGAAACTAGTCCACTGTATCACCCTCCCACATACACTGAGTAAGTACTTTACATTCTGCACAAGGATCGCTGTGGCAGGGTAGGAACTCACACGCTCCCAGCCTGTCCCTCTGAACATGGTCCCTGAGGCTGGAACAAAATGGGGCATATGCTGTGAGCCCTTGATGGCCTCCATCCCTCAAAGAATTAACTGAGGGAGAGCTAGAGAATGAAAATAGGTCTGGGGACTGCAGGGACTTTGTGGAGTGGAGCCTTCTGGCTTTGAGTGACAAATGTGCTGAGATGTGAAGGAGAGAACTCTGCATCCCACATGGGTTTGTTTTTCATGTAAATAAGTGTTTTAGCCTCCAACTTCCTGGCAGCTCATTATGCGGGTGACTTAGTCATTGACATGCGTGTGATTTGCATTTTCCCTCTTCTTAGTCAAAAGGGCAGAGACTGTAACTTGGCCAAATTACATATCCTGGGTCCACAGACAGACCGCCATCTTGGGCGCACCTGTTGACACCAAGGGACAGATCCAGCCAGAGCAAGATGCCAGTTGGTGAGAAGGTCTGCTGATCTGTAGCACTAGGCTTGTCTGCAGGGTCTTAGCCTGTGTGATGCCTACCCTGTTACCTGTTTTGCATGTTATGGATAGTTGTACTGGGCATGAGATTAAAAATATGTAGTAACCCATAGGCATGGGCATTGACCAGACAGAAGGGATGCTGCCAGAGCCCTGGAAAAGGATCCGAGGACCCCTAGGATGCCACACATTGACCCTTTAGTTGCTGGGTCATGCATACATTGTAAGGGGTCATACTAGGGTTATTGGGCAAAGTCAGGCTGCCATTAATTGCTAACTGATACAGCAATATTTCAGTGACACTGTGATAGTTGGAGCCGTGTGTCAACTTGGCTGGACCACAATTCTGTGTGGTTTAAGCAATTGTGATGTGGTTGTTCCAGTGATGGGATCAGATGTATATGTTTTGAGCAGCCAATCCGTTGAAAGGGAGTTTCCCTGAGGGTGTAGCTGCTTCCAGTATATTTATGGACATCCTGGGAAAAGAGACACTCTTTGGATCAGGATTCTGTTGTGCTGCCTACAACTGTCTGTGAGCAGACAATCCACCATTCAGCCTGGAGATCTTGGATTTGTCATTCGTTGGAGTCAACAGCCTGCCAACCTTGAGCTTGTAGACCCTGCAGGAGCACAAGTTGGGAAAAACCTCCAGCTTGACATTTGATCCAAGAACTTGGGACTTGCCAGCCGCTATAAGTGTGTGAGCCATTTTCCTAAGATAAATTTCTCTCTCTCTCTCTCTAAGCTTTACTGGTTTTGCTTCTCTAGAGAACTCAGTCTAACGCAGACACCAACTGGTACGTTCATTCCAGAGTACCCAGATGGGTGATTAACAGTTAATGGCTCAGCTACTAACCAAAAGGTTGGCAGTTTGAGTCAACCCAGCAGTGGATTACACCTCCATATAAAGAAAACAAAAATCCTCACAACTGGACCATTAAGCAGCTTCAGGATCAATGGAGAAAAGATTGAAGTTGTCAAAGACTTCCTATTACTTGGTTCTACAATCAACACCAATGGAAGCAGCAGTCAAGATATCAGATGCCGTCTAGCACTGGGAAAATCTGCTGCAAAGGACCTCTTTGTAGTGCTGAAGAGCAGATTGAAGACTAAGGTGCGCCTGACACAAGCCATGGTGTTTTCAGTCGCCTCATCTGCCTGGGAGAGCTGGACAATGAACAAGGAAGACCAAAGAAGAGTCGATGCTTTTGAGTTATGGGGTTGGCAAAGAATGCTGAAAGTACCATGGACTGCTAGAAGAACTAACAAATCTGTCCTGGAAGAAGCGCAGCCAGAATGCTCCTTGGAAGCAAGAATGGCCAGACTTCATCTCACCTACTTTGGTCAAGTTGTCAGAAGGGACCATCCTCTGGAGAAGGATGTCCTGTTTGGTAAAGTGCAGGGTCGACGAAAAAGGGGAAGGTGCTCAACGAGATGGATTGACACAGTGGCTACAACAATGGGCTCAGTATAGCAAGGATCATGGAGCTGGCACAGGGCCAGGCAGTGTTTCATCCTGCTGTACATAGGGTCGCTATGAGTTGGAGATGACTTGATGGCACCTGACAACAAGAAGCCCCTCTGAAGAAAGGTCTGGCAATCTACTTCTGCAAACCCCATGGAGCACAGCTGTACTCTGGTGCACACAGGGCCGCCGTGAGTGACCGTCAGCTCAGAAGCAGCTGGTACTGGTTTAGTTGCTCCAGTGCCTACGGGCTGACCACACGCTCTTGCACGTTTGCAAAGTCCCTGGTAGACTTGAGAGCATTCCCTGGACGAGCTGGAGATGGAGCCCTGGGAAGGGCCCTGGTGAGACAACAGGGCTGCCTCTCTGCAGAGACGCCCTTGCTCGTTTTCACATTCAAATGGAAATTTGATTCAGGACTGGCCTTTGGTTTCTCCCAGACCTAGGAAGTAAACATTTCTCCTTCTCAAAACCTACAAATTAATCATTTTTGCAAATCAGAGCTGAGCTTTGAGCCCCTGACCAGGAGGCCTGGGCCTGCTGGCCCCGGGAGCCCACGCTCGCCTGCGCGCCCTGCTAATGCATATGCATTTGTTCTTCTGGTGGCTGGTTGAGCCCCTTAGGCTTCAAGGGGTGAAGCGCCGCTCACTAATCATAATGCAATATCAGTGTTTTCTGCAAATCCCCTTATTATCTCTGCATCATTAGCAGTTTCTGAGCTTGCCTACAACTAATTTCACAGTGAATCTTATTTCTACCCAATATTTTAAATAAGCTATCATGCCGGGCAGCAGCTGACACGCTGCTGAGAAAGAAGCGAATCAACCCCGAGCAGGCTTTCAAACAGCTTCGGCGATTCAGCTTTGAGTCATCATTCAGGGTGGCAGGTTTCTAGAGCAACACCCTCCCGATTTACTTAATCATATGTTAGGATCTAGGGGACTGGTCTTTGCAGCCAGATATTCCAGGGTCTGGGAGCTCTGGTGGCATAGAACCTAAGGCACTTGACTGCTAACCAGAAAGCTGGCGGTTCCAACCCACCAGCCACTCCTCAGAAGGAAGGTTGGGCAATCTACTTCTGTAGTGATACTACCTTGGAAACCCAAGGAGGGGTTGCTATGAGTCAGATCCGACTCGATGGCAGTGAGTTTGGTTTTGGTTTATTCCAGGGTCTAGCAACAGCTCTGGAGTCCCTACATAGTACGATGTATGCACTCGGCTGCTGATGGAAAGGTTGGATGTTCAGGTCCACCCAGAGGGGCCTTGGAACAAAGTCCTGGCAATCTGCTTCTGAAATATCAGCCCTTGAAAACCCCATGGAGCACAGTTCTACTTGGACACTCACGGGGGCACCGTGACTTGGAATCCATTCGATGGTAGCTGGTGGTGGTGGTGATGTTTACTGAGGGTTTTCCCTTCCTGTCCTAGGAAAGCTTGGGTGGTACAAAGGGTTAAGTGCTCAACTACTAAGCGCAAGGTTGTGGTTCAGATCCACCCAGGGGGGCGGGCCTTAGAAGGAAGTCATGGCTACCTGCTTCCAAAAGGTCACAGCTGTGAAAACCCTACAGAGGACCGTTCTGTTCTGCAGCCCGTGGGCTCACCATGAGTCAGAACCGACTCAGTGAGAACTGTGTTGTTTGGCATAGTGTCTAAGGCACTTGACTAAGGCTAACCAGAAGGCTGGCCGTTCAAACCCACCAGCTGCTCCTCAGAAGGAAGGTTGGACAATCTACTTCCATAGTGATACTGCCTCGGAAACCCAAGGAGGGGTCGCCAAGTCAGGATCGACTCAATGGCAGTGAGTTTTGTTTTCTTTTTCTTTTTATTTTTATAACCCTATGAAAAGAGCCCTGGTGGTGTAGTGTAAAGCATTTGACTACTAGCCAAAAGGTTAGTGGTTGAAACCCACCAGCCTGCTTCATGGAAGAAAGATGAGGCAGTCTGCTTCCATAAGGATTTACAGCTTTGGAAACCCAATGGAGGTCACTATGAGTCGTAATTGTTTCAATGGCAGTGAGTTTGGTTTTTTGGTTTTGTAACCCTATGAAAGGTGTCCTGGTGGCACAGTGGTTAAGGCTTGGCTGCTAACTGAAGGGTCAGCATTTAGAACCCACCGGCCGCTCTGCGAGAGCTCTGGTGGCATAGTGCCTAAGGCATCTGACTGCTCACCAGAAGGCTGGCGGTTCAAACCCACCAGCCACTCCTCAGAGGGAAGGTTGGGCAATCTGCTTCTGTAGTGATGCCGTCTCGGAAACCCAAGGAGGGCTTGCTGTGCATCAGGTCTGACTCGACAGCAGTGCGTTTGGTTTTAGTTAGCCGTTCTGCAGGAGAAAGGTGTGGTCGTTGGCTTCTGTAGCAATCGACAGCCTTGCAAACCGTTTGGGCAGTTGTGTTCTTTCCTGGAGCGTAGCTGTGAGTTGGAATGGGCTGGACGGCAGTGGGTTTTGCTCTTGGTGAGATAACCCCGTGAGGAGCCCTGGCGGCACAGTGCTTAAGCACTGGGCTGCTAGCAGAACCCACCCAGCTCCTCCCCAGGAGGGAGACCTGCTGATCCTCTAGGAAGATTACAGCCCAGAACACACTATGGGGCGGTTCTGCTCTGTCACACAGGGCCACTGTAAGGCAGAGTCGACTTGACAACACCCGACAACAACAACAACAACAGCATAACCCTGCGGAGGGGCAATCATCCTGCAGTGTTACAGCTATGGAGAGTGGGGCTGAGGGAGGGTGGGTACCAGACAGTAGATGGGGGAGCCTGGAGTCTAACCCTGTGTTCTGCTTCTGTCGCCACTCCTCTAGCCTGCCTTGTGGAGTGACTTGTGATTACAGCTGCTGAAGGTTGCTTGGTCCCTGGACAAGGTGGTTTGTCGGCATACAGCCTCTGGCACAGGGACGGCTTCCCGGGGAACGGCCTTCCCGACTGTACAGGCTGTGTTCACAGGAACTTCTGTTCAACCTTTCTTCCCTTCACCTCTGCCTGCTGCCGCCGGGACAGTCTCCCTGCCATGCCCCCTGCTCCCCTGGAAGTGATCCAGCATGTTGTCTTTGGGGTCTGGAGGAGGGATGGGGAAGTGAGCTTGTAGTGTCTCCTCCTCCATTAGCATCTCATAATCAGAATTTTGTTATCCCCTGTAGATTCTAGGTGGGAGGACTGGCAAAGACGGGTGTAGGTTTTCTGCTCTCGGTTTGCCCTGGATCTCTGTGGATACTGGATCACATTGTCACAACGCTTCTGTAGGGCTGCGTGCTGCTTCCAGAGTCACCCAAGAAGGGGGAAAGCACAGAGTTGGGCTCTAGGCTGAGTGGGCTCCATAAAAGTCAGAAGGGAAGTTACTCTGACCCCTGTGCCTCCTCCGTACCTTGTCCTTCCTCTGAGTAAACCCCTATGCATCCTTTAAAACCCTACTCATTTATCCCATCCTCTATGGTGCTCTCTGTGTTGCTGCCCAAAATGCAGATCCCTTCTCCTGCAGGTCATTGTAGGAGGAAGGAATAGGATACTCAGGAGAACTGGGCCTCCTAAGGATATTGAGCCCAATTCTTATCCTCGCCACTTAAGCCCTTCCCTGGGTTGCCCACTCCCCTCCCCATTCCTCTGCTCATCTCAGTCAGTGAGACTTTAGCTCCCCTACACTAGTAACTGAGTTCTGTTTGCCTTTGGTTCTGAGGCAGAATGTGTCTTCACTGTCCAGTCAGTCCCATCCTTGGCTTCCTGTCACAGGAGATGTCCTGAAATAGTGTGTACGTGCACTCATGCACGTGTCCAGTGGAGACCTCCATCAAGTACACAGTTGTGCTAACAAAGAACCATCTAAAGGCTGGAATTTCAAATATCCAAGCTGTTGTTCTCCCTAGCACAATCTATGGGCTATGTCTCATCCCCATGTATTTTATTTTGCCTGCCGAGTTGTTAAAAGTTTGTATTACTTATTAATGTAATGTAAAAGCCAGCAGGTTTAGCAGAAGTCTTCATTCAGGGCTACTCTTGGTAGATCAGGAGGTCTGGTAACACTGAGCCCTTATCACTATGTATCTATATCTGTGGAACTGCGTAGGGGCTTCCCTACATTTTAACTCTCTTTGCCACAATCTCCACCACTCCTTATTGCATCCCTAACACCGATTGTCAGGGGCACCTGCCGTTCATTCTCATTGTAATGCTGCTGTTTCTCCTACATATGCCCTGCTTCACTAACATGTGTCACCTGACAGGCTGTGGGTACTTGAGGCAGGGACCCCTGATCAGTCCTTGGGCATAACTGGATGACTGTTGAGTACAGCATTCAACAGGGTGCAGGCATGACTTCCAGTCCTGGGGGCTGATGTCACTTGTTGTCCTAGTTACAATCATCAGTTTATTCATCGTGCACCTTTGAAGCCACGTGGTATTTGATTTTGAGCCGTTTCCTGCTAACATGGGGACATTATGCTAACCAGACACTCGGAGCTTCTCCTTCCTCCCTCCTGCACCAAGCCTTACTCTCGGATTAGTGGGGTTCACTGGGGCTGTGATGCTCTTCTCTGTGGTGCTGGGCACCCATCTCACGGGGCTGACGTGGTCCCCCTTTGCTGCATATGCAGTTCAGCCAAATAGGACAGATTGCAAGGGGAGCATTCAAAGGTGCTGAGGAGCAGAAG
>NW_006921648.1:4538691-4570222 GCF_000298275.1 Orycteropus afer afer
AATTTCAGAGTCGAACAAGCCCATTAACCAAATTAGCAATTCATAAAAGCAAAAGTTCGTGGCCAGAAAACAGTTGCGTCTTTTCCTAAGGTGTAATTTTAGCCCATTGTAGAGTTAAAGTGTGTGTGTGTATGTGTGTGTGTGTGATATCCCCCCCCTCTCTCCTTAAAAAAAAAAAAAAAAAGGCAAACTAGGGCTCTAATTAAATAGGTTAAAGTTATACGTGAACAAGGAGGCGGTTGACATGCTGTAAAGTGAATTAGCCATTCAAAAGCAGCCAGAGGCCCCTGAGAAGGGCAGAGTAACGTCACCCTGAGTGTGAATGAAGGGTCTGGATCATTGTGGGGAGGGAAGGCCCCTGGTGGTGGTGGTGGTGGCAGAAAGGAGTGCTTCGAGAGGCCACGTGAAAGGCTGTGGGGATGGAGGTAGGGCTGAGGTTGGCCTCTACACCGTGGAGACAGTGTTCCCCCTTACACACCCCTACTACTGTTGTTAGTTGCTGTCAAGTCTGTTCCAACTCTTGGTGACCCCACGTGTGCAGAGTAGAACTGCTCCATAGGGTTTCCAAGGCTGGGACCTTCCAGAAGTGAGTCATCAGGGCTTTCTTTCAAGGTGCCTCTAAGTTCAGACTGTCAACCTTTCAGCCAGTCATTGAGTGCTTAGCTGTCACACTCCATCGCTAACTACGTGATGTGAGCCAGGGTGTCAGCCTGAGACATGCACCTTCTAGAGACCCGACCCTGCCTCTTGCAGCAGGTTGAGCTGGGAGACACGAGGCTGGCATCCTTTAGATCTGTAATCTTTTCTTCCAGATGTCAAGGCCAAGCGAACAATGTGTTCCACAGTCTCCTTCTGAGGCTTAACTGAGCTCATGTACATGAAACATCCTACACAGGGCTGAATGCCATCCCATTCCACGGATGGGCCAGGCTTCGATTTTCCTTTCATCTGCTCATGGACACCTAGGTGGCTTTTTCGTGACTGTGAATAGTGCTGCTGTCAATATGTATGTACAAGTGTTTCGTTTTTCTGGTATACTTGTTTCTTTTTTCTTGAATTGTGGTCAAGAAGGCATAACAGAACATACACCATCTCAATAATTTCTACATGTACAATTCAGTGACATTAACATAACTAACAATGTTGTTACTGCGTTGATTCAGTGACATTGACATAACAACTCTTCAGGTTGTGCAACCATGGTCACTATCCCTTTCCAAATCGTTCTTCCATCATGATCACCAGCTCACTGCCCTCTGAGGAAGAGCTCCTCCTTCCCCCTCCCTCCATCCCTGTATCAACCAGGAACCTTCGCTTTCCACATATTTGCTTATTTCACATAACGTCATGCAGTCTTGGTCCTTTGGTGACTGACTTATCCGGCTCAGCCTGAGGTTGTCCCGGTTCACACGTTGTGGCATGCGTCGTCAGGACGCTGTTTCTCTTACCGGCTGAGTTGTATTCCACTGTATGCGTGTGCCACATATTGCCCACCTGCTCATCTGTGGATGCACGTTTTGGCTGTCCCCACCCTTTGGCTGTTGTGAAAAGTGCTACCGTGCACCTTGGTGGCCTTCATCAGGCTGCTTTAAGCAAAGGCAGGTTTTACACACAAGTCAGGTTCCTTGCTGACAAACTTTGTTTTCTATCTCAACAAGCTCCATGGGGTGGGCAGGGACTCAGCTGCCTCTTGCCCTGAGTGGGCACCATCTCATAGAGATGCACTCCTTGCTGTACAAACAGACTGCTGCTTGGGCTAGAAGGCGGCCTCAGATCGCGCCAGGAGAAGTGACATGTCGCCTCCAGGGCTCTCCCACCCCACTCACCAGCCACCCTCTTCAGAGGCAGCCAAGGTGGCCTGGGGGAAAGAGACAGAGTCCTGTGGGTGGTGGCCCCGTCTTCCTGGCACCATGCCCCTGGGGTGGGGGGCGGTGAGCAAGGTGAGTGCCCAGTGTGTACTCTGTAGAGCTGGCGATGGAAAATAGGGCGGCAGCTTCCTGCCATTAAATGGCAGTGTGATTAGTTATAGGAAAATCAATTCATTCTTTGGCTTTGGGGAAAGCTTTTAAGTGTGAAAGGGGATGCTAATCCCCTGGGAGATGATTTTTAAGCAAAACCGCCTTAGTTCTGCCAGCTGCTTAGATAAACAGCAGAGGGGGAGGGCTTTTCTCTGCATAGAAGAGGGGTACAGAAGGGCCCACCTTCCTCTCTCCCTCCTTCCCTCTTCCTTCCCTCCCTCCCTCCTTTCTCTTTCCTGCCTTCATCAGCTTTCTGCCCTCTGCCCATCCCCCTCCTCCCTTCCCTTTGCTGCCCCTGCCTCCCTTCCCTAGGCCCACCTCCTCTCCCCTCTGGCCTGTCCCTTCTCTCCCCCTGCCTCCCTGCCCCCTTGGCTGCCACTTCTCTCTCTTTCACTGTTTCTTCCATTCCTTGCCCTCTGAGTCCCTTTCACGGAAGCACAGTGGCAAGAACACAGGGTTTGGAATCAGGCAGACTTGGCTGCAAAGCCCCATCTGCCACTTGCTGGCTCCATGACCTTGGGTGGATCCTGGACCTCCTTTCCTGGCTCAGCTGTCGCAGCTGCAAGAGCTTCCAAGGCCAGGCTCCTTGCAAAGCAAAAATGAGTGTGTGTGGGTAGTGCGCCGGGCACAGGGGTGGTCAGTATCTGGCCTGTCCTTCCCCGGAGCAGGGTGAACGGGGTGCTCCTCTCGGGTGGAGCTTCTCCTCACACCACTGTGCACACACGTGAGCCGGCTGGGCCTTTCTGGAGAAGTTGGGGTGCTGAGCTCTGTGCTGAACTTGGGGTCACCGCCTCCCTCCCCTTACAGAACAGAAGCTTTTCTGTCTGCTAAGTACTTGCCCCTCTTTCTTTGTGAAGTCTGACTTCGGGGGCAGCTGCTGGCCATAAGGAATATTATTCATTTTCCAAAAGTGCTTACAGCTGCTCATTTCCAAGACGGGGCTGAGATGGCTGAGCCCAGCCTATCTACCTGCGGCCACCGAGTCCCAGCCATCTGTGCCGTCTCGACAGAGGCTGAGGTGAGGGAGCCCTGCCGAGCTCAGCCAAGGCCAGCGGACAGAAGCACCTCACGGGCCCTGAAGGCTGAGAGTACAAATGTCGGCGTCTGCTCGTCCATCTTCCGCCTTACTCAGAGGATGTTCTGAGCTCCCAGCTGGTGGGTCACTCACCCAGCAGGATGGGCAGGTGGGTGTCCAGCTGGTGTGGGCTTTGGGTTAAGGAGCCTGGTATCAAAAGTCCGATGCTTGCCTGTAGTGAAAATGCATAGACCGTGCAATCGGACCCGTCTGGGGTCAGATCCTAGCTCTCCCACACTTGTCGGATACATCTGGGGTCAGATTCTACCTCTCCCACGCTTGGTGTGCATAGACTATACAATCTGACCCATCTGGGGTCAGATCCTAGCTCTCCCACGCTTGGTGTGCATAGACCATGCAATATGATGTGTCTGGGGTCAGATCCTAGCTCTCCCACACTTGCTGTGGATAGACCATGCAATATGATGTGTCTGGGGTCAGATCCTAGCTCTCCCACAGTTGCTGTGCATAGACCATGCAATTGGACTCATCTAGGGTCAGATCCTAGCTCTCCCACACTCGCTGTGTCATTTTGAACACACCCCTTACCCTCTGAGCCTCTCCTCTTAGCTGTAAGACTGCCCCCAGTTCCTGGGACTGTGACCGATGGTTGAGGTCATACATGCAAAGTACTCCAGGCTCTTCTTTGGCACACCTCAGGGAGTGGCCCACATCTGCTCGGAGAGCTGCTCATTAAAGTTGAGGAATCCTGCAAGCCAGTTGCTAACCCACTGGTAGCTTGGAATGTCCCACTGCAAGGGTGTATTTACACTGCAGATTCCTGGATGGGGCAAACCATCAACCCAATTGCCGCTAACATAGTGGTTGAAGGATCATTAGAGTCCACCCACGGGCACCTTAGAGGAAGGGCCTGGCAATCTCCTTCCAAAATATCAGCCACTGGAAACCCTTGGGAGCACAGTTCTACTCTGAGACATGTGAGGTCACTATGACTTGGAGTCGACTTGATGGCACTTGGTTTTTTGATTGGTGTGTGGCCAGTAGGACTGAGACTTTGACTGCAATGAGCTCCAGGAAATGAACTTTGGGCTCTTGTTGCTCAGAGCACTGCCATATCAGAAGGGGAACCCCCAACTCGATGCAGAATGTCCCCTGTGATGTCAGAGACTCCAGACGGGGCTCCCATGCGGCAGAGGACTCACTCTTTGCCAGTCCTCTTGCAGCCAGCTTTAGTGATGAGAATGTCACCCACACTCTCCATCAAAATGCTTCTCCTGCACCCCCACCCACTGGTTCCTAGGCCATGACATGTGACAGCTTAGGCCACGTCTGACTTGTGCTGTTGCTTCCAGCACGTGGCCCAATGCCCAGCTCACATTAGGTGCTGAATGGATGGAGAAGGAGTTCTGGTGGCGTAGTGGACAAGGCATTTGGCTGCTAACCAGAGGGTTGGTGGTTCAAACCCACCAGGCACTCTGCAGAAGAAAGATGAGGAGGTCTGTTCTGTAAAGACTTACTGCCTTGGAAATCCAATGGGGATTTCCATGAGTCAGAGTCAACTACTCAATGGCAGTGAGTTTGGTTGAGTAGATGGATGATGAATGGCCCTAGTTCTGCTGTGAAAAGCCAGAGTCAATCTGATCTCTTTGTCCTGTGCCAGTCTTTTCAGCATTGTGACCCAAACTCACATACTCTGTGGCCAACTCTTCTGTGAACTGTTACATCACTTTTTAAGGAGCACCAGGTTAGGCACTGGTGGGGTACTGTCACCATTTGCTAGGATGGCTGTAACAGAAATACCCAAGTGGGTGGTTTTGAAGAACGAAAGTTTATTTTCTCAGGATCTTGGCCGTGTTGGTTACTTCCTTGTGATAGCCTTGGGCATTCCTTGGTTCCTTGACAGGATCTTGGCCGCATTGGTTACTTCCTGGTGATAACCTCGGCATTCCTTGGTTCCTTGGCAGGATCTCGGCCGTGTTGGTTACTTCCTGGCGGTAGCCTCGGCATTCCTTGGTTCCGTGGTTTGTGGATGCCCCTCTCATGGCGTCTGCCTTCGCGCGTATGTGCTTGCCTTTGTGTCCATTCTGCTTTTCTTACAAATGAGAAGTGCTTAGGGTTAGGATCCATTGAACACTGGTACAAGCTCATTAACACAACAAAAGGATCCTCCTCCTTCTCAACAGGATCACGGCCACAGGTCCTGGGCCAGGAGTTCAGCACGTGTTTGGGGAGGACACAATACAGGCCATACAAGTTCTCCCTATATGCCTGAGGTGGTCAGTGATACTGTTTGAAGGGCGCTTGTCACACAGTGATTAAGCACTCAGCTGCTAACTGCAAGGTCAGTGGTTTGAAGCCATCAGCTGCTCTGCAGGAGAAGGATGTGTCAATCTGCTTCTGTAAAGATGACAACCTTGGAAACACTTTGGGGCAGTTCTGCTCTGTCCCATAGAGTTGCTATGAACCGTAATTCTTCTGAAGGCAGTGGATTTGGTGTTTTTTTTTTTAATGCAATAACAAGGAGCCTTGGTAGTGCAATGGTTAGGTAGTTGTCTGTTACCCAAAAAAGTAGGTGGTTTGAGCCCATCGGAGCTCCTCAGGAGAAAGACCCGGTGATCTGCTCCTGTTAAAATTACAGCAAAGAAAGGCTTGTGTGGCAGTTCTCCTCTGTCCCAGAGGCCACTGGGAGTTGATGATCTACTCAGTGGTACCTAGCAACAACAACAATGTGGTAACTGCATGCAATGTTTCGTTCCATCCTCTCAGGAGCTGAGTTGGGTATTTTATTTATTTCCTAGCACTGCCGTCATGACTTGCCACTAAACGATGGCTTAAAACAATAGACATCAATCTCTCACAGTTCTAGAGGCCAGAAGTCTGCCACCGAGGGTCAGTAGGGCCTCGCTCCCTCCCAGGCTCCAGGGGGACGTCCTCCCCACACCCTTCAGCTCCTGGTGGCTCCTGGTGTTCCTTGGCTAGTGGCAGCATCTGGCGAGTCTCTGCTGCCATCTTCCTGTGGCTTCCTTCCCTGGGTCTCGGTGTGTGTCTCACCTCCCTCTTCCTTCTCTTAGGAAACACCAGCCATTACATTCACTGGGATGATCAATCTCCTTAGCTGGTTCTATCTGCAAGGATCTTTATTCTAGAGAAGGTCAGAGTCTGAGCTTCCACATGGATGTGCATTTTGAGGGACCTGTTCAAGCCTTCCCAGGTAGCATGATGACTCCTCCTTTATAGATGAGGAAACCAGTGTATGGAGACCTGTGGGTGAGTTACCACACAGTAGCCGAGTTGGGTTATAAACTCATATCCTTCATTGGTTATTTTAATGCTTCTCCGATAACATGGGTTTGAGTTCACTTGAAACTTGGGACTTGCCCAGATCTGGTAAAAATTGGAGATGATTTGGTTCTTGAAATAAACCTGTGGCCATCCAGTTGATTCTGACTCATACGACCCTGTGAGGACAGAGTGGAACTGCCCCACAGGGTTTCAAGCCCATCATCTTTATCAGTTGATTCAGACTCATAGTGACCCTGTAAGGACAGAGTGGAACTGCCCCACAGGGTTTCCAAGCCCATCATCTTTAAGGAAGCAGACTGCCACATCTTTCTCCCATGGAGCAGCTAGTGGGTTTGAACCACTGACCAGGCCTTTTGACCTTGGCCACCAGGGCTCCTTTCCTGAGATAAGGACCCTCTGAACTGGACAGGGATCATGAATGTGAGGAGGTCCACCTTCCCTGGAATGGCTTGGCCACTTAAAGAAGGCAATCACTGATGGGGTCAGGAACTGTTGACAAAGAAACCTGCTCCACGAATCTTTTCCAGACAGAGCCCATGATCATTTTTCCCCATCTTATGGTGGGTAAGAAACATAGTCAGGAGACCTGACTCAGGCACCCTTCAGCTCCTGGTGGCTCCTGGCGATAGCCTGAGAGTGGCAAGCACTCCTTGAAAGTCACAAGGCTCCCCTGCTGCTCGGGTACAGGTTGATTGAGGCTTCTTAGGAGCACATCTGGCAGGAAGTGGCGTGTGTAACCACAGCTGCCTGGGGAACGCGGAGCATGGGGGAGGGGCGGCGTTCAGGGAGGAATGGTGTTTTTATCCTCTCCTAGGATGGCTTCCAAAATGGGTGCCATTGCAAGTGCACAGGGAAAAAGTGGAAGACCTTCCACGAGGTGGACTGGCCCATGGCAGCAACAGAGGGCTCAGACTTAGTAGCAGCTGTGAGGATGGTGTTTGGGTCTGTTTTACGTGGGCTCGCTATGAGTCAGAACCCCCTGACGGCACCTAGCACCAGGCAGCGATTGGGTGAGGGTCTTCGCTGGCTACCTTTTGCCGGCTGTGGCCCGTGTGTCACTGTGCAGGTGCTCGGGAGGGGAACGGGGTATTCACTCGCACCTCTCCACCACAGCACAAGCGCAGCACAGCAAGCTGAGATGGTCCGGGGTATACAGGTGGGGCTGAACAGCTTCCAGGAACTCTAGTCCTGGTGGTGCAGTGGTTAAAGCATTTGTCTGCTAACTGTAAGGTCAGTGGTTTGAACCCACCAGCTGTTCCTTGGGAGAAAGATGTGGCAATTGGCTTCTGTAAAGATTTATAGCCTTGGAAACCCTATGGGGGCAGTTCTACTCTGTCCTGTAGGGGTGCCGTGAGTCAGAATCGACTCCAGGGAAGTGGGTTTGGGTGGCACAGTGCCTAAGGCGTTTGACTGCTAACCAGGAGGTTGGCGGTTCATACCTACCAGCCACTCCATGGAAGGAAGACGGGGCAATCTCCTTGCGTAAAGGTTTACCACCTCGGCAACCTAATGGGGGTCACTTGTGAGTTGGAATCGACATGATGGCAGTGGGTTTTCTTTTCTTTTTTTGATTTAGAACTTGAGACAGTTGCTGTCACGTCAGCTCTGGCTCAGGCTGACCCCATGTGTGTCGGAGTAGAATTGTGCTTCACGTGTTTGTTAAGGACTCATTTTTCATAAGCAGATTGCCAGGCCTTTCCTTCTAGTTCATCTTAGTCTGGAAGAAACCTGTTCAGCATCAGAGTCACATTCAAGCCTCCACTGACAGTGGGTGTTAGCTGCTGTAGGGTTCATTGGCCTGGAATCAAACCTGGGTCTTCTGCATTAAAACAAACAAACAATTAAAAAACCTGCTGTCATTGAGTTGATTCCAACTTACAGCGACCTTATAGGACAGAGAGAACTACCTTGTAGTCTTTCCAAGGATGTAATCTTTATCAATGCAGCTTGCCTTATCTTTCTCCCATGGAGTAGCTGGTGAGTTTGAACCACTGACCTGATGGTTAGCAGTTGAATGCTTTAACCACTGTGCCACCAGAGCTCCTGGTCTCCCACATGGAAGGCAAGACTTCTACCACTGACCCACCACTGCCCTTGATCTGTGGTTTCTCCAGCTTCAGAGTAACTCCTCGTGGTTTCTAACAACAGTAACAACAGGTAACATGCAAAGGCATGCTGCATGAAAAACCCTTTGCGGCATTTGCCATTTTAGCCCATATAACAAGGCTGTGAGTGACTCCTGTTGTGCCCGTTTACGAAGGAAGAAATTGAGGATGGAGTCAATAGACTACTCACCAAGATCACCGTGGAGGTGGAATAAGAACATGAGCCTGGAAGGCTGGCTACAGAATACAAACTATGAAATGGTGCACTGTGTGCGTGTCTCGTGTAGAAGTATTGTGCATGCACTTGCTGAATGAAGCAGGGTGTGGATCGAGGCTTCGCTGCCTCTTGACCCTCCTTCATGATCTAGACTCTAGGCAGAGCTGGAGAACACACTTGCTGTTGTTGTTGTTGTTGTTGTTAAGTGCCGTCGAGTCGTTTCCAACTCATAGCGACCCCATGCACAGCAGAACGAAACACTGCCCGATCCCGCGCCAGCCCCACAATCCCTGCCATCGCAGCCACCGTATCAATCCATCTCCTTGAAGGCCTCCCCCTCTTTCGTCGACCCTCCACCCTACCAAGCAACCAAGCATGACATTCTTCTCCAGGGAATGGTCCCTTCTTACAACATGACCAAAATAGGTGAGACGAAGTCTGGCCATTCTTGCTTCCAAGGAGCATTCTGGCTGCACTTCCTTCAGGACAGATCTGTTAGTTCTTTTAGCAGTCCACAGTACTTTCAGCATTCTCCGCCAGCACCACAACTCAAAAGCATCAAATCTTCTTCGGTCTTCCTTATTCATTGTCCAGCTCTCACATGCATACCAGGCGATTGGAAATATCATGGCTTGTGTCAGGCGCACCTTAGTCCTCAAGGAAATATCCTTGCTCCTCAGCACTTGAAACAGTTCCTTCGCAGTTGACTTTCCCAATGCTACACGTCATCTAATGTCCTGACTGCTGCTTCCGTTGGCATCGATTGTAGAACCAAGCAACGTGAATTCCTCGACAACCTCAATCTTCTCTCCATTTATTGTGATGCTGCTCATTGGTCCAGTTGTGAGGATTTTTGTTTTCTTTATGTTGAGATGTAATCCATACTGCAGACTGTATTCTTCAACCTTCATCAGTAGGTGCCTTAAGTCATCCTCACTTTCAGCAAGCAAAGTTGTATCATCTGCATATCTCAGGTTGTTAATGATTCTTCCTCCAATCCTGATACCACATTTTTCTTCATATAGTCCAGCTTCTCGGATTATTTGCTCAGCATATAGATTGAATAAGTGTAGAGACAGAATACAACCCTGACGCACACCCTTCTTGATTTTAAACCATGTAGTGTCCACTTGCTAAGTGGCCACACTTGCTAAGTGGCCACAAGTCAGTTGTGCTCAGAAACAGTGCAATGGTTAACCCAGCAGGCAGGGGGACATGAGGGAGTGAAGAAATGTCAGTAGACCTGGGACATGTTATTCTCATTAGCTGCTTGAGAACTGAGGTAGACGACTGCTGGGGAGCTCAGACCTCAAGACCAAGATGCTGGTTAGGGCCAAAGGGTTCCTGGCACAAGCAGGGCAAAATTCTCATTGCAACCCATGTTTGTGGGTGAAACGAGCTGAGGGGAACCAGGCTGTCCTACCTGAGCATAAACTTTGAATGACCTGGAGAGTGCTAATGTCCATGGGCATCATCTGAGTTTGATGATCAAGTTGGGACATGTATTGACTTGATGGGACCGGGAATGGTGCATCTTGGCTTTGTAAAAATTGCAGAGTTTCCAATTCCATTCACTCTGTGGATAGTCATCCATTCCCTGCTTTTCTACACCAGGACAGAGTTTGGCCATGGGTGGTGCATGGTGGGGCCAAGGAGTCTTCCCAAGTACCAGACTAGGAAAGCAAATTTTCTGTGTTAGCTGCAGAGTCAAAATGCAGCAGAGGATAGTCGATATCACGTATAGACTAAACTGTCCATCCATCCGTTTAGCTATCTTTGCATCCATAATGCACCCACCCATCCATTCATCCATCCATCTTCTGTCCATCTGTCCATCCACTCACCCACCCACCCACCTACTCCTCTGTTCCCACAAATATCCATCCATCAAACAAATATCTATTGAGTGTCTCTGTGCAGTCATGGTGTTGTACACTGAGGGGATAGTATGAGGATAAAAGACATAGTCTCCTGACCCCAGAAAGCTTACAGTCTTAGGGAAAGAGGAGCTTTAGCTTGGAGTGGTGGGGAGCTGTGTTTTTATCTTTGAGGTTTTCTCCCCATGCTTGAAGCCCTCCTGTCATGTAGTAGACAGAGAACAAGTGTTGGTTGAATGAGTGAACACACCACGTAGTCTAGTGGACACACATGCAGTGAGTGTTGGTTGAATGAGTGAACACACCACGTAGTCTAGTGGACACACATGCAATGAGTGTTGGATGAATGAGTGAACACACCACAGAGCGCTGCTAACAGGATGCAAGGGCAGGAGAAGAGGAAACCAGCCCACTTCAGGGACGCAGGGCATGGGGGTAGAAAGGAAGGAAAGTGGAACAGTTCACAGTCACAGTTGTGAGTCTAGAAGTGCTAGAAGGGCACAGAGGACAATGCAGAGAATGACCCCTGGGGCCAGATAGGCCTTCCTTCCTGCCTATGGCTTACAGATTAACCACAGCCTGGGTTCCCGAAGGGTCAGAACCAGGTATTTTTAACTTGAGGTTCATGGATAGAATTCAAAGAGTCTTTGAACTTGGCTGTGTGTGTGTGTGTGTGGGGGGGAAGTGTATTTATATTAACTGAAAATTTATCATTTTCTTTGATTGTGTGTATAGACAGCAAACCACAGACGTTTTAGCAGAATCTATGACTTTGGCATCAGTCCAATCATAGGTATACATTTTCCTAACTCTCTGTTGTGATTTAAGGAGCTCTGGTGGCACACTGCCTAAGGCATTTGAGTGCTAACCAGAAGGTTGGGAATACAAACCCACCAGCCATGCCTTGGAAGAAAGACTGGGCAATCTACTTCCGTAAAGATTTACTGCCTCGGAAACCAAAAGGGGGTCGCTATGAGTTGGAATTGACTCGATGGCAGTGAGTTATTTATTTTTTTGGTTTTGTTTTGATTTAGTTGACAGTTTACAGAGCACATTAGTTTTCTATTAATAGAAATGTTATCATATTGTTGTGGATAATCTCAAAATATTACTTATTCTCATTGCTACTTTGAAATTGTGGTAGCTGTTAGACCTGCTGGTAGGTCTTATTATGTAATGCATGAATAAGTAAACTCATATATTGGCAACTCACAAGATTGTTTGTTAAATATTTTTATAACTATATCACAACTGGACCAGTAAGCAAAATCATGGAGAAAAGATTGAAGTTGTCAAGGATTTCATTTGACTTGGTTCCGCAATCAGTGCCCATGGAAGCAGCAGTCAAGAAATCAAACAATGTATTACGTCAGGTAGATGTGCTGCAAAAGACCTCTTTTAAGTGTTACAGACAAAGAAGTCACTTTGAAGACTAAGGTGCACCCGACCCAAGCCATGGTATTTTCAATCACCTCATATGCATGTGAGAGCTGGACAATGAATAAGGAAGACCACAGAGGAATTGATGCATTTGAGCTGTGGTGCTGGTGAAGAATACTGAAGGCACCATGGACTGCCAGAAGAATGAGCAAATCTGTCTTGGAGGAAGTACAGCCGGTATGCTCCTTAGAAGTGAGGAACATGGCAAGACTTCACCTCTCATGCTTTGGACATGTTACCAAGAGGAACCAATCCCCAAGGAAGGATGTCATGCTTGGTAAAGTTGATGGTCAGCAAAAAAGAGAAAGACCCTCAACAAGATGGACTGACACAGTGGCAACAACAGTGGGCTCAAGCTTGGCAACAGTTGTGAGGATGGGGCCGCACCAGGCAGTGTTTTGTTCTGTTGGGTGTGAGGTTGCCATGTGCCGAAACTGACTTGACGGCACCTGGTGCCAACATGTCACATAATATTGATGTCCTTTATACTCCTTTGTATTTCTATTGTGAAAGGTGCCCTGATGGAACAGTGGTTAAATGCTCTGCTCCTAACTGAAAGGTTAGGGGTTCAAACTCACTAACAGCTCTATGGCAAAAAGTCCTGGTGATGTGCTTCTGGAAAGATTACAGCCTAGAAAAGACCATGAGGCCGTTCTTCTCTGTCCTATAGAGTCAGAATTAACACAGCTGAACCGAACAGTGACAATTTCTGTTTTACGCATTTACAAGCATTCTGAGAAGGAGTTCATCGCCTTCATTAGGCTGCCAAAGTGCTCCGAGGGTGAGATGATAACTCCTGGGTTAGATTAAAAAAAAAAAAATCTACTGCCATCGAATCTGACTCCTAGCAACCCCCATTGGGTTTCCCAGGTGGTAAATCATTATGGAAGTAGATTGCCCCATCATCCGTCCACAGAGTGGCTGGTGGGTTTGAACCTCCAACCTTCTGGTTAGCAGTCTAATGCCTTAGACACTGCACCACCAGAGCTCCTTTTCCTGGTTTAGACACACATGCCTATTTCTTCATCAGAGGGACCGAAACTCAGCTTGATTGGGCTCCTGGAGAATTGAGATCAGAGAAATCTGGTCAGAACCAAGGTCGTTTGGCTGACTGGCTTGTATCAAACAGCATTTCGAAGTGCCCCATTGAGAGAGGGTCATTTGATGCAAAGTCATGATTCCTCATTGAGTCCTTGTGACCAGAGGCTCCTCATCACCGTGTTCTCTTCACTGGCCCTTTAGGGCTCATCCCTGGTAGAAACCATTGATAAGATGGAAACTTCTGCTGGTTGGTTCATGACTAGAACCCAGGGGAGACACTGCCCTTCGGATGCTGGCACCAGACTCTCGATTTTATTATCGTTTCTATATGAGCGATGAATGCCCCACATAATGCGATGGGTTCTTTTAGTTTATTAGATCACCTGGATGCTATTCCAATGGAGTGTTTTCATCATCTGTTGAAGAGAGGAAATTTATGGTCGCAGTTTGCTCTGTTTAGATAATTTTGACATTTTTTTCCCCTTACACGGTTCATTATTTTTTCTATTTGCCATAGAGATAAAGTGCTTTAAATAACTAGTATATAGCTAAGCCGATAAAGCAAACAGATCCATAAATTGGGCCATGAATGATCCTTTAAGATGCCTGCTCTGCCAGAGAGGGGAGCTGGAGCAGGAAGAGTGGTGGCTGAGGGCCTAACCTGGGGGAGAGAGGCATGCATGGAAGGCCTCGATAGGGAGCAGGCTGGGTTACTGCTGGGGCTACTGTGTGTACACGTTGAACTTGAATTCTGAGAAGAAGGCATCCTGCAGTAAGAGACCCAGGAATGGCTTGAAGTAGAGCTGGGGAGGGTAGCACCATGGTTTGTTCTGATGTGGCCAAAAGCAGGGGCTCAATGGCATGGCCATCTGGTCATCTGCCCACTTTACCCCTGACGCTGTCTTCATAACATTTTGAAAAGAAGAGAAGCAAAGGGGCTTTCTGTCTTCCTTTTGTGGGTCTCTTCATGCACTCAGAGTTGAATATATTTTCCCCAACGGTCATTATTTTGCCAATTTGTTTCTTCTTTTTTATTGTTGTGTGTGTGTGTGTGTGTATATATATATATATATATATATATATATACACCAAACTCATTGCCATCAAGTCAATTCTGATTCATAGTGACTCCTCCTTGGGTTTGCAAGGCAGTATCTCTATGGAAGACGATTGCCCAGTCTTCCTTCCATGGAGTGGCTGGGTTTGAACCGCCACCTTCTGGTTAGCAGTCAAGTGCCTTATGCCAGCAGAGCTCCTTATTTGCACAGATAGCACACTTGCCAGTGCAACAGTTCTCACATATCTAGTGTAGTGAGACCAATTACATCGATCATACTGTGCATCCATCACCAATACCTACTGCCAAATTGCCCATCACCATAAGCAGAAAGTCACTGCTGATCATTTCCATGGATGGAGAGGTAGGTAGCTGCCACTGGCTTGACTCCGACCCCTGGCAGCTGAACAGCACGTTGCCTAGTCCTGTGCCACCCTCACGACCACCGGCAAGTTTGAGCCCATCGTGTGGCTCCTGTGCCAATCCATCTCACCAGGGTCTCCCTCACCTTCACAAGTCCTCTACTTCACCAAACACAAGTCCTCCCTTGTGACTGATGCCTCCCAATGACATGTCCAAAGCAAGTGGGCTGGGCAGCACTCTGTCATGGTCGTAATGTTTGTGTCGGCTGCTTTCTCAGAAGCAGGTCACCAGGCCTTTCCTCCTGCTCTGTCTTTGTCTGGAAGCTCTGTTGACCCCTGTCCACCACGGGGGACCCTGATGGTATTTGGAACACCGGTGGCATAGCTTCCAGCATGACAGCAATACGCACACAACCACAGTAGGACAGACTGATACACAAGGGTGGAAGACTGAAGGACTATACAAGGATACTATAATGACTGACTAGTATAACGTTTGTGATAGATCCACCACCCAGGTCCAGCAACTGTTAACATTTTACCACATTTGCTTTGTATACAGTGTATACACACTGCTAACCAGTGTGTATTAGAATACGGAGGTGAGCATGTTTTTTTAGTGTGAGCAACAGTATGTGGCAGACATCGTGATACTTCAGCCTGCATCTCCTCAGAATCAAAACATTCCCTCTCACACACACAATTTTCACACACCAAAGAAAATCAACAACAATCCCTTAGTATGATTTTATTGTTATGCTGTAGTTACCATTATGCTATTCATTCATTATGTGGTTATTTAAAATTCCGTGTATGTTTAATAAGAAACAAGCAGTTAGTTGCTGCTGGGTCAACTTCGAGTCACGGAGACCCCATGGAATCTGGAAAAGAATGTGTGATCTGGTGCCATAGTTGTGATTGTCGGTGTGTTTGAGCCCTGTTGTGGTTATTCTGTTGGCCCACCTCATTGAAGGTTGTCCTCGTTTCCACTAACTGCGCACCCTCTACCAAACATGACGTCCCTTTCGAGACAATGGTCTTTCTTGATGACGTGTCCACAGCAAGGGAGCTGAAGTTTCTCCATCTTTGCTTCTCAGGGACATTCTGGTTGTCTTTCTTCCCAGACTGACTTGTCTGTTCTTCTGGCAGTCCACGATCTACTCACTTTTTAACATTAGCCTCAACAAAGGTGATTTGTGTATTGATTGTAGTCATCAGTTGCAAAGCACCTGCTCACTACAGAACATTGTGCCTGGTACTATAGGGAATAGAGTGCATGGGATGGTGTTCCTTGACGTAGGGGTCCTTGGGCCGTGCTGTGGAGTCATTGAATGGTACAGATGACAAGTGCCGAACTGGCAACTATTGTATCATCTGTATTCTTCACAAGAGTGAAACAGAATCTGGGGCCTGTTCCCAGAGGAGCTGTTTCCAAGGACCTATGCAGGACCCAGTAACTGGCATTCTAGCAAGCTCCCTGACGCTGGGTGGACGATCTGACTTTGTTCCCAAAATGCACGTAAGTGTCAGAAAGTGAGAAGGCCATTACCGGGAAGGGCTGGCACTTTGCCATGGTGCGAATTCCTGGAGTCCATGAAGGGTAACGCTGCCCTCTGCTCAAACCCTCTGCTGGTTTCTCATTGTCTTCAGAAGAAAATGCCCCTGGTCCTCATCCTGCCCCACAAGGTTGCTCTGATCTCTTAACCTCATCCCGGGACACTCTCCCCCTTGTTTGCTCTGCTCTAACCTCACTCACCTCCTTTCCATTCCCCGGGTAAGCTCACTCCCCTGCAGAGCCTTTGCATCTCGCTTCTCTTTTCCTCCAGTACCCCGCCTCTTGCTTTCCAAGTAGCTGCCTCCTCCTCCTCCTTCAGGTTCGGCTGGAGGTCATCATTCCAGAGGGGCTTTCTCTGACCCCCTGACTGCTGAAAATTGTTGTTTGTTGCCATGTCGGCTCCTGACTCATGAAGACAACAAAACGGAACGTTGCCTGGTCCTGAGCCATCCCCGTGACGGGTTATGGGTCAGATCATTGTGATCCATAGAGTTTACATTAGGCTGATTTTCAGCCAGTGTCGATCACCAGGCCCTTCTTCCTGGTCTGTCTAAGTCTAGAAGCTCTACTGAAGCCTGTTCAGCATCATAACAGCATAGAAGCTTCCCTGAGAGACAGGTGGTGGCTGCGAGGGAGGTGCCTCAGCTGGGAATCGAACCCAGGTCACCTGCATGGAGGGTGAAGGATCTGCCGCCGCACCCCCTCTGCCTCCTTACTGCTCTAGGTCATTACCCTTTATGCTCTGGCATACCACCCTGTTCCTTCCATTCCTAGCATGACTCACAGTCTACACAGTGTATGGAGTTGTGTGTTCACAGTCTCCTGGGCAAGCTGGCACTGTGGGTCAGGGACCTTTGGTTCACCACCATGGACCCAAAGCCCTGGGTTCCATGTTGGGCACAAAGTCAGTGTATCTGTTTCCTGTGGCTGCTGTAACAAAGTGCCACTAATGGAGTGATTTAAAACAGCAGAGCCCCTGGATGATGCAAACAGTTAAGGTTTTAGTTAAACCTTCAGGTTAACTAGTTATATCTACTGACCCCATTTCCCAATCAGGCCCTGTTCTAGGTTCCGGATGGTTGTTCATATTGGGGGGATTCCATTTACCCACTGCAGCCAGCATTCAGAAAGTATTTAGTGGATGAAGGAATGAATGAATGGATAGACTTTCTGTAGCCATTTCCCTGTGTTTGCTGGGCACAGCTGTGGTGAGAGACCATGGAAAATGCAGGCCAAGAGGAAGCAGTTGTGCTGCTCCAGCCCCGGGCTCCTGCATTCAGAAGCCTCTCCACATGGTGGCCAAAGCTGGGCCATTGTGCTGTGGCCACAGGCCAGGCCAGCATCAGCAGCCCCAGCCTTGCGCAGGTGTCTGCCAAGAGCGCTTGCTGGCCTGAGAGTGTCAGGACAGAAGCTGGGCTGAGGAAATGTCGGGGGGTCACTGGGATCATCAGGCCCCAGCTGTGAGAACTGCCACCCCCCAAGCCTATCAGAGCGGCCAGAGGTTCCCCAGCTGCTCCTCATGTCTCACACAGAGGACAAAGGGGCCTGAGGGAGGCACACGGGGGTGGGCTCTGACGGCCTGGAACCTTTACAAGTCCTGGCTGGACACATCCATTTGAAGGGCTTGCAGGAGTTAGTGCTGCAAAAGGAAAGGAAGTGTGTTCAGTCATGGTCTAGGGTGTCTGGTCAAGCCCCCATGTGTGAAATAAATGCCTGCTTGGCCCGTGGTCCCTGAGTGGTGCCTCACACTCCAGTTTCCATTTCCTTCCTCATTTCTGCCATGCTGAAACTCGTGAAATGAAGGAAAAGGCCTTGACTCTCTTGGTTTGATACCCAGAACTCAGGGAGTCTTCAGTAGGTGGCGGTGGTGGTGTTCGGTGCTGATGAGGTGATTCCGATGCATAGCAATGCTGCAGGACAGAGTAGAACTGCCCCGTAGGGTTTCTTGACTGCAGTCTTTATGGAAGCCAATCACCAGATCTTTCTTCCACGGAGCTACTGTGTGGGTTCACATCACCATAACCTTTCAGTTAGAAGCTGAGTGCTTAAGTGTTGTGCCACCGGGGCTCCTTTCAGTAAGATTGCACTCTCTGTATTCCCACAATGAGATACATTCACTTAAGTGATGATAGTTCTGGGTCTGTCACGTATTATACCAGACCCTAGAGATAGAGCAATGAAGAAGACAGACCAGGCCCCTCCCTTGGGAGCCTGCCTTCCACTGGGGACAGACAGACAACAGGATAATTAAAGACAGGACCAAGCAACACACACAGCAAGACTGTGTTGAGCTCTATGAAAGAAGGAAGCAGGTGCCGTGACAGGGAGTGGCCTGTGGGCTTGGGGGTGTCTACTTTAGATAGGTAAGGAAAAACTCAGCCAGATACTTGGGGCATTAGCTGTAATCCATGTTGCTATTTGTTTGTTTGTTTGTCCAGGCTAGTGTGTGGATAGGTATTTCTCCTGCTAAAAGATCCAGAGTGAAGTTATTGTTTGAAAGCATCGGATGGTAGAGTTCTGTCAGCTAACCCAGGGTTCTTCATCTTTGGCACAGGGGTACCATTGTTGACTGCACCACAGCTGTTTCAACACATGAAGCATCTCGCAGCTACGTGGACTATCCGACGTGTGTCAGTCCACTCCTCCTCCTCTTCTTTTTCAACAGGATATTTGTTTATATAATGTCCCACCACATGAAGAATCAATTCAATTCAGATACATTCAGAAAAGGATCACTTTTTTTTTTTTAATTTTAAGAACTCGTTTTACATTCAATATAACGTGTACATTTAGTTTCATTCCCCATTCACCATGTTCAACCCTAACCCAGTCTCCTCCCCTCCATACCTGTAACCCTCTCCCTGTGCCCCTTATATTTATGCACTCCTGTTTGTCCTGCATTTCCTCAGTTTGAATGGTGGTCCTCTGGTGCCCCGTGGTCCATCACTCTAAGGGATGTATTACCATAGAGTATGTGGGTGTGTCATCCTAGGTTGTATGGTCTGTGTGTACATCTTGTTAACTATTGGGCTGAGAGCCTGCCCCTGGGGGTGCGTTTTATTCCAGGTGCAGAATGTATTCCAGGGCCATAGTATTGGGGGTCTCACCAGATTTCATCTGACCAGTAATTCTGGTCATTATTGAGTTTCTGGATTTTGTTCCACGTTTTCCCTCCCACTCTATCCAGGATCTCCAGCTTTGACCCTTTCCTGAGTGGTTGGCATTGGTAGCTGGGCACAATCAAGTTCTTCTGGTCTTGGGGGCCATCATGTCCTAGGGCTGACTGCTTCTAAAGGATCACTTTTTAGTCATGACCTCACATTGTCCAGAGGAAAATATTTCACTAACAACGAGCTGTTATGAAGAGGAAAAGTGTTCCCGGCTATCCCTGATGTTGGAAAGCATTGAACTTGTCATAGTATACTAAATTCTGGTCCAGAATCTTTTCTGTTTCATTTTAAGCTTTGTTAATAAGGGACACCATTAGGAAGAAACCAGTTGCTGTCAAATTGGTTCTGTCTCTTGACAACCTCATGTGATCGCCATGAGAGATGGAAGATTTGTGTGTGTATGTGGTAAAAATATACATAATCCATCATTTGCCAATTCAACATTTTTTACATGTACAGTTCAGTGATACTGATTACATATAGCATGTGGTGCAATCATCGCTAGCATTTGGTGCCAAATTTTTCATCACAATGAACAGGTGCTCAATGCCTCCTGAACAGTGATGTTCCCCTGGCACCCCCCTTCCCATCCCTGGTAACCTTACATGAAACACCTTGTTGTTATGTGCCGTTGAGTCAGACCCAACTCATAGCGACCCCTCCTTGGGTTTCTGAGGTGGTACCACTACAGAAGTAGATTGTCCAACCTTCCTTCCAAGGAGTGGCTGGTGGGTGTGAACCACCTGCCTTCTGGTTAGCAGTCAAGTGCCTTAGGCACTATGCTACTAGAGCAAATGTATAGGGACCAAAGTGTATTAGTCATTCTGTTTTCTAATCAAATATACTTGGGATAAATGGGGAAAAAGCATACAGACATACTACCCAGAGGGTTTTGGCTTGTTTTTCCAAGGTTTGCTGAGGGTCCACTTCTAAGATTGAGGCTGATAAAGATACGTGTGCCTCCACCTCTTTTCAAGACATGTCATTACTTGTTTCATCAATATTTAGATAGTAAAAGTATTTGGCTTTATTAATATACCCACTGTTGTTGTTACTTTATTTTATTTTTTAGTTTTAGTAGCAGCTTTTCATTTTATTAATAATTTTTATTTATTTTATTTGGGTTTATATTATTTCTACTTGTACTCAAGTTAAAGATTTGGTTCCCTTATTTACTCTTTCTTATTTTCCAGTATATGCATGGAAGGCTACACATTTTCCTCTGAGAACCACTTTGGCTGTATCCTGTCATGTTTGCTCTGCAAAACATTGTCGTATGCATCTACCCAGTTTGTAATTTCCATTGTGGTTTCTCTTAAAAAGTATATTTTTACTTTAGCAAGTGTACAGATAGTTTTGGGGGCCAATTTTGGGTTATTTCTAATTTATAGGATTAATGTGAGTGAGTGTAGTCCATTAACTATTAAAAGAATCTTGAGATTTACTTTCTGGCCTGCTACCTGGTCAGTTTAAAAATCAATGTATTCTTGAGGATCACAGGTATTCTGTTTGTGTTATTTGTGTTGATCAGACCCTGTGTAGCTTTTTAAATTTTCTTTATTTCTTATTGCTTGATCTCTGGCTTTCTTTTAATATACTTTCTCTAGTTGCATCTTGGGAGCTCTGGTGGTATAGTGCCTAAGGCATTTGACTGCTAACCAGAGGGCTGGCGGTTCAAACACACCAGCCACTCCTTGGAAGGAAGATTGGGTAATCTACTTCTGTAGAGATTCCACCTTGGAAACCCAAGGAGGGGTTGCTATAAGTCAGAAATGACTTGACGGCAGTGAGTTTGGTTTTTTTTTTTTTTTTTGGAATTGCATCTCTGTGGGGAAGCACCATCAGGATGAGTTTTCCTTCTTGCAGGGCTCTGGCACCAATCCAGGAATTCCCAAGTAGCAAGAGGAAAAAGAAATAACCCCTTCGTCACCTCTGCTGGTTGGTCAAGGGGATGTTTCTGCTAATGAGACTTCACCATGAAGTGGGGCTGAGCTTTTTGATGCAATCAACTGCCCGTGGCAAGGACCCTGTGCACAGGGTGGGGAATCTGCCTCCTGAACATTTCAGGGAAGGGCAGCAGTTGCATCAGCTGGCTTCTTAATGAGGCATTTCTAGAAATACAGCACTTTGTCTGCTGGAAAACACACACACACACACACACGTACACATTCCAGCAACCACATCATCAACCAGCATGCTTTTAAGAAGGACTTTTCAAAGGGACTTACAAAAAATGTAAAATGAAGGTGATCTCTGAAGTCTCTGGCTGAGCTGAATAAACCTTGAAGCACCCACTGTATCTTTTGCCATTGCTTAATGCAGAGGGTTAGAAATCTGTGCGAAATAACAGCACTTCCAACATAAGGCTGATTGGTGGCGTGTAGCACTAACGCGATTCTGATAACCACCAGGGCTGCTGGAAAGTACTCACTAGAGTAATCAGTGACAAAATCACATGTATCTCCAGTCATCTCCACAGTCCCTTATCGGGCAGTACACACAGGTGATCGGCGATGGCTCATTTTCCTCTCCAGATTAAACTGTAGCCTCAGAAGGCTTCAGGGAAGTGACAGGTAGGTGGGCTATACCCAGCTCTTCGTTTAGTCAAACCAGCAGCGTCCCTCCCCGCTCCACTATCACAAAGATGTCACTGTCTTTCCTTTTGTGTGACAGGGCTTCCAACAGTAGGCTCCTGCTCGCCTCCCTACCCCTTCTCTTTTATGTGTCTGCTTTAACACGTGAGGTTGGTCAGCATTATTTTGAAAATGTTTATCTCTGGCCTGAAGGCATTGGATGTACAGCATGTGGAACATACTTTTAACTCCACTTTTGTTAGATTCTCCCCAGCTTGTTGGTCTCCTTTCTCTGCCATGGGGCTGGTAGCTCGTGGTTTGGTTGGGGACATGTTACTTTGACTGTACGGGCACATGATATTTATGGTATGCGACAAAAACTAGAATGAAAACAACGCTCATTCAGCCATTCAGTCCATCAGCATTGTTTGAGCATCCACATACCACAGTTGAGCAAAAACAAAATGGCAGCTCAAACTAAGTTAAACCAAAACTAAAGCTTACTTCACACACCTGGGGATCCCTGGTGGTGCAAATGTTAACACAGTTGGCTCCTAACTGAAAGTTAGAGTTTGAATTCACCCAGAAGCACCTCAGAAGAAAGGCCTGGTGATCTCCTTCTGGAAAATCAGCATTGAAGCCTGTGGAGTGCAGTTTGGCTCAGACACACAATTTTTTTTTTTTTTTTTCAAATTTTGAGAGCTTGTTTTACATTTAACGTAATGCATACATTTAGTTTCATTCCCCATTCGCCATGTCCAACCCTAACCCAATCTCCTCCCCTCCCTACCCTGTAACCCTCCCCCATGCCCCTCATATCTATGTACTCCTGTTTGTCCTCAATTTGAATATTGGTCCTCTGGTGTCCCGTAGTCTAGTGCTCTAAATGATGTATTACCATAGAGTATGTGGGTGTGGCATCTTGGATTGAGTGGTCTGTGTGTACATCTTGTTAACTATTGGGCTGAGAGCCAGCCACTGGGGCTGCATTTTATTCCAGGCCCAGAGTGTGTTCCAGGGCCATAGTACTAGGGATCTCACCAGATTTCATGACCAGTAATTCTAGTCATTATTGAGTTTTTGGATTTTGTTCCACATTTTCCCTCCCATTCTATCCAGGATCTCCAGATTTGAGCTTTTCCTGAGTGGTTGGCATTGTTAGCTGGGCACCATCTAGTTCTTCTGGTCTCAAGTGCCATCATGTCCTAGGGCTGATTGCTGCCAAGTGCACTTTTTTTTTTCTTTTGCGTTCTTCTTCGCTTCTGACACTAGGAGACTGTTAGCTGTATCTTAGATGGCTCCTTGCAAGCTTTTAAGACCCCAGTCACTATTCACCAATATAGGATGTGGAGTAAGGCTTTTAAGTATTTTGTTGTGCCAGTTGAGTCTGGTGCCCCCCAGTACTATGGTCCTGAGACAGTAGATCTGTTGGATCTCTCTCCCATAGTATCTGGTTGTCTATGAGGTATTACTCTGTGTCTGTCTTCTGTTGTTTCTGTAAGGACTGCAGCTATTTTATATCACTTGTGTCTGTGGAAGATTGTTGTTATTGTTATGTGCCATCAAGTCAGACCCGACCCATAGCGACCCCTCCTTGGGTTTCCAAGGCAGTATCACTATGGAAGTAGATTGCCCCATCTTCCTTCCGAGGAGTGGCTGGTGGGTTTGAACCGCCAGCCTTCTGGTTAGCAGTCAAGTGCCTTAGCCACTATGCTACCAGAGCTCCCACCTGTGGAAGATTGTTGTTGTTGTTGTTATGTGCCGTCGAGTCGGCCCCGACTCATATGTGGAAGATTAGCCTCAGCTAAATCTATCCTTGGTCTAGAGTACACTTCTGTTCACTGACCCCTGTCTGATCATCTCAGGTGTTTATGTGTTTATCTGTAGCCTGGTGTTTGGTGTTAATGAAAATGCAGTATTATGGACACATTGGTTGGTACTAGCATCTGCTGTCTATCTCTTATGTGCACAATTCAGTGTCCTCCCATTTCCTAATGTTATCATGGTGGTCTGACACACAAATTGCTGTGAGTTGGAATAAACCTGATGGCAGCTGGCTCACATACTGAAGATTCCAGAGGACAGGTCTTCCCCACCAGACATGGTAGAGCCCTGTTACTCTAACCATGCCTCAAGGAATCTGACTCCGTCTGTCTTTCCCCCTGTTTTGGCTAATTCTCAGGCAGCCTACCCCACCCTCCCATCTCCATGGGAAGGTGGCCACCAGCAGTTCCAGCTGGTGTTTTACCACCTCAGCCCACTCGGCAGCAAGAAAGGAACAAAGAGCTAGGGTTTACGCTAATTGGGGAAACCTGGGCCAGGTGCCCAACCCTGAACCAGGCCTGTTGAAGGGGGTGAGAATGAACTGAGCACCTGAGGTCAAGTATGGGAAAGGAGCAGGAGGAAGGATGGTTCCTGAGTAGAGAATTAGGGCATCAGCAGTCACAGTTAGACCTAGAATTCCCGTATGACCGAGGCCATACCCAGTCCTGGATGTGTACCCAAAAGGATTGAAAGCATTTATCCACAAAAACACTTGTACATAACTGTTTATAACAGGGCTATTCGTGACCAAAACCACCCGAATGTCCATCTTCTGATGAATTGATAACAAAATGTGTCTTATACAGTAAAACCTATGAAAGCCAGAGCTTGTAAAAGGCAGAAACCTGTCAGAGAAGGAAAACACAAATAGTTTCCACTAACAGAGTGATAGAAAAGTGGTAAGACTGCACCCTTTCAAAGGTGGGAAGCTTGAGAGAGTCGGAAAAACAAGGCAGTCCCATGACATTTCGGCTCTGACAGGTTTCACTGTACAAACAGTAAAGTATTACTTAGTCATGAAAATGAATGAGGTTCTCACACCTGCTGGAGTATGAGTGAATCTCGAAAACATTGTGTTAAGTGAAAAAGATCACATAATGCCTAATTGCATTCATGCGAATTGTCCAGAACAGGTAAATCCAGAGACAGAGAGTAGATTAGTGGTTGCCAGGAGACTGTTGGGAGGGGCAGTGGGGAGTGACTGCTCACGGTGTGGAGTTTGGGGGACTAGATAGTGTGAGTGATTCTAATGGTATGAACATGATAAATATCATGAATGGTGCATTTTATACTCTGTGTTTTACCACCCACCCACTGACATCAAATCAATTCTGACTCATGGTGGCTCCCATTGGGTTTCCAAGGTAGTAAATCTTTATGGAAGTAGATTGCCCTATCTTCTGTCCATGGAGTGGCCGGTGGGTTTGAACTGCCAACCTTCTGGTTAGCAGTCATTACAATAAAGATAAATATCAATCAATTTTGAATTAGAAAAAATAAGCTAGAAGGAACAAGTCAGGAATACTGAGTGGACAAAAGTAATCCAGAGGCCCCCCCCCCTGCCTTAAGGAGCTCTTTGAGGTCAAAGCCAATACAGTGAAACGAGTGAGTGTTGTAGTTATTGTGCAATATCGAGTCTCTTTTGACTCACAGCAAGCCTGTGCGGCAGAGTAAAACCGCCCCATATGGTTTCCTAGGCTGCAGTCTTGGCGGGAACAGATAGCCAGGTCTTTCTTCCGTGCATTCAAGTGCTTAACCATTGCACCACCAGGGCTCCTAGAGCTTGTTGAGTCTGAGGTGGGATCTGGGAGATGAGGAAACGTGGATGCCCAGACCTCTCAGATCATAGGCCTAATGTGCACTTTCTGCTTGTTAATATTGACAGAGGTCCTGGGCCTCTGGGACGAAGGCAGGTACCACCGTTGTCAGTACGCCTCCTAGACTCACACATGTTCTTTTTATTGATTTACTTTTTTTTTTTTTTTTGCAAGGGGGGTTGAGGTGAAATTTCTATAATATAAATGAACCATTTTAAAGTGAACAGTTCAGTGCAGTGAGTTCACAGTGTTCTGCAACTTCCACCTCTGTTTAGCTCCAAAACTTTGTCTTCACCCCTAAAGGAAACCCCATACCCATCAGCAGCCCCTCTGCAGGCCCTCCTCCATCCAGTACCTAGGCAACCACTGATCCGCTTTCTATACCTGTAGGTTTCCTTATTCAGAATATTTCATATACATAGAGTCAGGGTTTTTCTGTCTGAGTTCCAATTGTGATCCATGCGTCTGATGTTGTTAGTTACCATTGAGTCAGCTCCAACTTGGGTGACGTTTAGGGTAATGGAATGAAACAGTGCCCATCCTATAGCATCCTCACTGTCTTTGGAATGTTTGAGTCCATTGTTGCAGCTACTGTGTCAGTCCACATCTTGTGGAGAGTTTCCTTGTTTTCCCTGTAAGTTAGTGTTCCATGATGTCTCTAGCAATATAGCCATAGAACGGACTATTGGTCAGCCATGAAAAGGAATGCAGTATTGAATTATGCTACAATGTGGATGAACCTCAAAACTGTTATAAGTTCTTTTTTTTTACAACTTAAAGTCCTAGGCATCCCCAGGGATGATCTTATCAACCACTTGAGTTTGCTGAGTTCCTAAAATGTGCCTGGTACTTTTCTTAGACACATCAACCAAACTGAGTGTATACTGAAAGGAAATCTAATATCTAACTTTTAATTAGTACTTACTATGTACCACCTCCAGTAACCAAACCCACTGTCATTGAGTCGATTGCAACTCATAGTGACCTTTATCAGACAGAATAGAACTGCCCCAAAAGGTTTCCAAAAGTGTTAGTCTTTATGGAAGCAGTCGGCTACATATTTCTCCCATGGAGCAGCTGTTGCATTCAAACCACTGACCTGTCAGTGAACAGCCAAGTGCTTTAACCATTGCGCCATCGGGGCTCCTCCCCGTACCACAGTCTCTGCTAAATGTGCTTTGGATTCTCACAAGAGCCCTGTGAGGCAGAGACCAGGGCACTGATACAAGGTCCACTTTACAGGTGAGAAAACTGAGGCTCAGACAGTGTAAGATCGAAACTTACAGCCTTAGTACCAAAATCTCTACTCTGACAAGGGCCACCAGCAAACATCCCCCCAGAAAACCAAAAACCACACTCACTGCCCCGCACAAATGAGAGCCATATGAGAGAGAAAGCACAGAGCAGTCCCTCGCACTCTCCTGCGGGCTCCCTATTTATAAAACTCTAAGTGGATGCTATTTCTGACTTTAGAAGGTTTGCTTCGAAAGTCTCCATCTCCAGCCTAAAAGCAAAGCGGGCTCAGAGCAGAGCTGGGAGGGCACTTACCAGCAGCAGCTCCGCCATCTGAGAGCGGGGACCCAGAGGAGGAAGATAGTCATCTTATTACCGTAGGAGGGTGAAAATGATCAGCCAGGAGCTCCCCGTTATTTATAGGATTCCAGGTCTTTTCTGTGCACTTCACTGAGACATTTGATATATTTGTGCTGGGGATTAACATGGGCGCGCTTTCTTTAATGCCTGTTTTTAGTGTATGCGACGCATGTTGGCATTCAGGGAATTCAGCCAGAGGAGAAAAACAATAGTATTAATTAGGAATGTCAGTCATGGGTGTTATGAAATTCAAAACTGCCAAGTTTCTGGAGCATTTAGTGGTAATTAGAATCGACTGTGGAGACAAGCTGTTCTCGGTTCATATACAGAAATGCACAGTTTGATGGGCAAGTGATCAAAGGACTACTGCAAACCCTGGTGAATGGGTCCCTCTCTTGTCCTGTTATTTTTAGAACTCACTCCTTTCTGCTGATTCTGAGCTGCCCAGACAGAGGACACCGTTGAGTCAATGCAGGACCTCTTGTCTTTTTGTGGGTCCCCCGGTGGTGCCGTCATTAAAGTGCTTGGCTGCTAAACCGAAAGGTTAGTGGTTCAGGTCCCTCCGGAGTGCCTCTTCAGAAAGGCATTCTCTTCTCAAAATCAGCCAATGGAAACCCCAGGGAGCACAGTCCTACCCTGATGCATGTGGGGTTGTGATGAGTTGGAGTCAAGTCAATCAGAGCTCTGGTGGCCTAGTGCCTAAGGTATCTGACTGCCAACCAGAAGGCTGGTGGTTCAAACCCACCAGCCACTTCTTGGAAGGAAGGTTGGGCAATCTACTTCTGTAGCGATACTGCCTCGGAAGCCAAAGGAAGGGTTGCTAGGAGTATGTCTTTTAGAATTAAATATAATTACTTATTTTTAAAAAAATCTCAGCAGAAGTTGGGGTATGAGGAAGGGAGCAAATGATACCACCCACTGTCCTGCAGAAGATTTTGGTTTAAATCAGAACCAGGGATCTTCTGCGTTAAGTCGCACATATAATCAGTGTTCCTTCAAAGAGAAGAATAATGAAAAGCTGTCCCTTGTTCTCTGGGTGGCCCAGTTAATCCACAGGAAGTGGATTAAAAGGGACCATGTCTTCTGGAACTTGCTCAGGTTGCTGGTTAGAGGGTTAGGTTCCTTAAATTGTTTGGGAGTTGTCATATCAGCCCAGAGGCAAGCAGTGGATGAGGTAGAATCGTGGGGATGTAAGGATTCCATTGTCAATAACCTGTATGACCTCATACAAGCGTCATGGCTGCCCTTTCAGCCAAGCTGACTTCCTTTAAACCAAAAACCAAACCTGCTGCTGTTCATTTGATTCCCACTCATAGTGACCCTAAAGGACAGAGTAGAACTACCTCCAAGATTTCCAAGGCTACCATCTTTATGGAAAGGAGTTCTGATGACGCAGTACCAAAGGCATTTGACTGCTAACCAGAAGGCTGGCAGTTCAAACCCACCAGTCACTCCTTGGAAGGAAGATTGGGTAATCTACTTCCGTACTAATACCGCCTTGGAAACCCAAGGAGGGGTCGCTGTGAGTCAGATCCCATTTGATGGCAGTGAGTTGTTTGAGTACCTGTCAGTTAGCAGGCAAGTGCTTAACTACTCCATCACCAGAGCACCTTGACCTCCTTTAACAGACGAGGAAACTCAGGTTCAGAGAGATGAAGAAACTTGCCCGAGGTGACACAGCTGCTGTGTGCCAGGAGGGCTCCTGACGTCATGCCTGGCACGGTGGGCACTTCACTCCGCTGCTTTCGGCCATGGGCGAATGTGCTGTGCTCATGTGTCACAGGGCCTCTGGCTGGGCTGTCCCCTGTGACTGTTAGGCTGAGCCACCTAAGTCTGGCTTTGGGCACCCCTCATTCTTAAAGGATAGGTGGTCCTCTCCAGACCCTACATAGACCCAACTTGCAAGAAAGTGAGAGGGCCCTGCTCGCTCCAAGACTGATAATTCACCGAATGGGGGAAAAAAAAATTGGTCCAAAGAGGAAATCAAGAACAAACAGTGTGAAACTCAGAATCATGGCCTCTGAGTTTTTCCCCTAAAACCACCGCCTCTGTTAGCCGGAGTCAATGACATCAAAAGGAGAAACTCTAGCTGTTGTTGGTTTGCCTGTGATTCCAGGTGACTTACAAGCAGCCCAGCTACATTCACTGCCACCTTACGGGCCCAGCCAGACACAGGGAGCAGAGGGGAGGGGGTGAGCGGTCCTTGGCCTGTGCATGTGTCTCTGCATTTTCATTGTTTCATAATTAATAGCAAGTCCTCCATCCTGGACTTTCTCAGAAATAATTGAGGAACTTGGGATGGGGCCAGTCATTGCCCTGAGATGTGCTTGGCTTTGGACTAGCCTGCACGAGGGGCCTGGCGGTTGGTGGAGACGCCCCTGCCCCCTCTCTGCAGCTTGGAAGAATGTCTAGCGGTATCTCTGCCTCCTTTGGAAAAGCCGGGCACGTTTTCCTGCTGACACACACAAGCCTTATAATTTAGCGTTAGAAAGGAAAAATGGTTCAGAACAAGAAAATATATTTAGAGCTCATTATTCAAGCAGGAGTCACTGAGAAGGGGCAAGGACAGAGCCTATGAAGGAAAAAGAGCTCACACCACAGGTTCACAAGGAAGCATGTGCCTGACACCAGAAGCCGGGCAGGAAACTGCTCCAAGGGCGACAGGGTTAACGTCAAGGTTGCAGACCAGTCAGGGCAGGGCTCGGTCCAGACCTGCTCCCTTGGACGTCCCCTCCTCTCCTTGGCTCCCGGCAAAGTCAGCTCACAGTTAGTTCCCACGTTCAAGCCTCAGCCAGGCTTCAGCTGGGCAGGCAAATGTTGGCATCGCTCTTGCCGATGCCAGCGCTGGCTGCTCCATCGAGTGGAAGGGCTCTGTGGGAGGCAGCCATCGCAACTCAGCGAAGTTCATGGCTCCATTTGGGTGGAAGGCCGCGAGCTGCCATTGTTTGTTTTGTTTAGTCTTCAACTTGCAGCTTGCATTTCTTTGCTCTGAGTCCAGCTACCTGCTGTGCCAACCTGCCAAACATCTGTCTCTAGTAATTCCCGGACACCTTGTGGGGATGCTAGCCCTGCATTTAGGTGCCTTGGGTGGGCTAGCACTGGCTAGTTGAGCATTTTGTCTGCAGTATCTGCATTTGGTTGATCACAGAAGGGAAAGGGGGGATGAGGAAACCCTGTGGGTCTCATTCCATCCAGAGCCTGCTGTTTGAAGACTGATGGTGTGCCAGAGAGTAGGCTAGTTGCTTTATAAACATTGATAAATCCAGTTGCCATACAGTCGATTTCTGAGTCATGGTGACCCCATGACTGTGCGCTCTACTTTTTGGCTGTCTCTTCAGTGGCTTTTTGGAAGTCGATTGTCAGGCATTTTTCTGAAATGCCTCTAGGTGCACTCAAACCTTCAACCTTTCAGTTTAGCAGCCAAACATGTCAACCAGTGACACCACCCACGGACTCTTACAGACATTATTTTAATTCAGCAATTCTTGCTTCCTCATTGTATATCCAGCATCATTCTGTTATTGTTTTGTGCTGTCAAGTTGATTTTTACTCACAGAGATCCTAGAGGACATGATAGAACTGCCCCGTAGGGTTTTCTAGGTAATCTCTATGGGAACAGATCACTAGGTCTTTCTCCTACAGAGGCGCGAGGTGGGTTCCAACCACCCATCTTTTGGTTGGCAGCCAAGCACTTGACCACTGAGCCACCAGGGCTCCTTGGGCACATAGTAGGCATTCAAAAAGAGCACATCTGTGGGTTCTGAAGAGGAAGTAGAGGCTGAACCTGACCAGGTGTCCCCCCAAGGCCACTTAGTACAGACTCATTTCTAGACTTCAGGCCACACCTGTTTATGTTGCAAGAGCAAGAAGCCGCTCTCTGGTTTTCAGCCAGGCAGCCACAGATGTGAACAATAGAGAAGTCAGCTCACGTGCCCATTGGGAAGAAGACAATCACTCCCCAAACACAGCTGCCTTCTTCTCCACGGGACCCACCATGGCCAGATAATGGGAGCACAGAAAACAAGGCACGGGGGAGAGGAGCTGTTTATGTCCAAACAAGGCAATCGAGTCACAACACTGAGCCTTCCTGGGAGCACCATGTGTTGACATCCAGCCTGTGTGGCCGCTGGGCCCAGCTTGTGGGTCTCCCAGGCTCGGGTTGTAGGCCGTCTGACTGGGAAGATGGGTGATAGATGGCATCTGCTGTGGACATCCTCTCTCCTTCAGGGTAGTATGTATGGAAATACTCTGCCCCTTCTCCACTTCTTGAGCAGCTCCTGGAAGTTTCAGGCATTGCTTGGAAGTAAATAGGAGATGCAGAGCTTTTCATGAATGTGGTTTTGGGAGAGAAACTTCTTTTTCTGGAAACATCATCTTCTGGGGATGAAGCTACATGGGATAAGCGTTTTCTACAAAGTAGGCCATGACGTGAGTCATTTAAAGAAAAGGGATTAGCATCACATCTTTCTACATGCCCACTCATCTGTCTGTCTGTTCATCCATCTGTTATCCATTCACCCATCCATCCATCCATCCATCCATC
>NW_006921648.1:4570822-4597451 GCF_000298275.1 Orycteropus afer afer
CCTGGTCACATAGTGACTATTCAATAAACGTTAGCTATCAGCACTCCTTGGAAGGAAGATTGGGAAATCTAATTCTGTAGTGATACCACCTCAGAAACACAAGGAGGGTCGCTATGAGTCGGATCTGACTCGATGGCAATGAGTTTGATTTTTGGTATCGTTATTTTAAATATTATACATGGATAAAAAAATCAAGGTAGCAGGCATGGATCTCAGTCTGCAAACAAGTATTAAATAAAAAGTCATTTTAAAAATATCAATTTAAGCCCACTTGAAATTCTCCACTTTTCTCCAATTTGGTGGGAAATTCCAACCCAGTCATTACTGGGGGCAAGGTCAAAGGGCTAATAAGAGCCAGAAGTTGAACCCAAGTTTTTCTTCAGTGATTTTTCCTGGGTAAAAAACAAAACCAAGCAAACAAAAAAGAAGCAGCCAGATGTTTGGTGCATGGGGAAGTGAGAGTTCTCTGCTCCTCTCCCAATCCTTCCCCTGGCCTGTTTGCTTGGATGACTTCTCCACATGGTTTTCCTACATTTGTGGTCTCAGGAGAAGATGGTAATGGTCTACACAGGGTCCTTACAATCCATTTTGGGCCAGCCTCCTGTCCCAGCACTATTCTATCTGCTTTTCAAAGCTCACTCTTTCTCTCCTCGTTTGCAAACCCAGCTCACGAATAGGGGTGGACAGATCCCAGGGAAAGAGCGATGGCTTAATTAATGGTAACGCGAAGGATGTAGGTGCCTCTGTGATTGGGGCTCTCTGAATGCAGAATTGGATGGAAGGCTGAGATGCAAAATGGGATAATTGAACTGTTAGCTGAACTGGAATTTAGCAGTTAATCACTTTTATGAAACCTGCATCTCAATTCATTCCTCCATTTGTGCCTTACTGAAATACAAAGCTGTTCAGCTAATTGGTAAACAGGAGCCAGGCATAGGGCACCCTGGAAAGGGCAAGGCCATCAGAAGTACCAGGGTCTTTTCTATGAGTGCACATCTCCTTCCAGTGAAGCCCAGAGTTCTCTAGACCTCACACTTCTTCTCAGGTAGGCACAGAACAACATGCCAAAGTCATGCCTGTACATCCCAATAGTACTTTGAAACCAATCCCACTACTTTCAAGTTGATTCCAACTCATAGCAACCCTATGGTTCAGACCCAGGTGAGTCTGGACCACCAACTTTTTGATTAGCAGCTAAGCCCCTTTTAAAGACTGCACCACCATGGCTTCTTCCAAATAGCATTCCCAAACCAAATCCATTGCCATCAAGTCAGTTCCAACCCAAAGCAACCACATAGGATAGAGTACAACTGCCCCCAGAGAGTTTGCAAGTCTGTCATCTTTACGGAGGCAGAGTACCACATCTTTCTCACGGAGTGGCTGGTGGGTTCGAACTGCTGACCTTTCAGTTAGCAGCCAAGAACTTTTAACCACTGTGCCACCAAGGTTCCTCCAAATTGTATTACCAGCCTTCAATTCTGTGTCATTAAGTCCTCTACTCAGTTAATACAGCCAATGAACTTTTTGGCTTGGTGACTAAGATAATGGATTTTGGCAGCAGAGCCCTGATTTGAAACTGGACTCCACCGTGGATTCCCTGTGTGACACTAGCAAACCACTTACCTTCTCTGAACCTCTGTTTCAGTTGTACCTACATTGAGGGTGTTTACATTGTTGTTGTTGAATGTCATTGGGTCAGTTCCGACTCTTAGTGATCCTTTGTGACAGAGAAGTACTGCTCCATAGGGTTCTTTTAGGCCATGATCTTTCTCCCCACGAGTGATTGGGTGGGTTTGATCTACTGACCTTTCTGTAGCTAGACAGTTATTTGTTTTGCTTGATAGAGAAACAGGGAGTTGCCATCTGAAAAAACAAAAAAGCTTCACGTTGCAGCCGAGGCCATTATACTCCAGTGTCTTAGTGAAGTTTGTCTTTCTGTTTAATTTCAGGCTCACTCTCTCTTTCCCAGAACCCAGACTTGAACCCACAGGGATCTGAGTCAAGGATTCCACTGTATACTTGGGATTTTCCTCCCTCTTTTAATGACATGGTGAGCTCTGGTGGCATAGTGGTTTAAACTTTCAGCTGCTAACCAAAATTTTGGTGGTTTGAACCCACCGGCCGCTCTGTGGGAGAAACACGAGGCAGTCTGCTTCTCTAAAGATGACAGCCTTGGAAATGCTGTGGGGTCGTTCTACTCTGTCCTGAAAGGTGGCTATGAGTCAGAATCGACTTGATGGCAGTGGGTTTGTTTGTTTGTTTAATGACAAATTGAGTCCTGTTGAGTCAAGCTTTAGATTTTTCGTTTCTCTGAAAACTGACTTCCAGTCCATTGCAGCAGTCAGCCTTGTTGGAGGCATGGACTTGGCAATCACCACTAGAAGTGGTTGTTAACATTGTTTGTTGCTGTGGAGTCAATGCTGATGCATCGTGACCCTGTGTTAACATTGTAGGAGTGAATGAAAAATAAAGTTTTGAAAAGGAAGGAAAAAAATCTATGGGGCTAACCCTGGAGCATCCTAGCACATAGAGTTCAGCCAAGGCAGCGGGCTCTGGGGAAGAACATTTTTGGACTTTGCGAGAGGCTGTCTGTGTTACGGCGGTTCACCACTGGCACATTCAACAAGTATTCATTGAGAACTTGCCCTGTTTCAGGAGTAGTTCTCAATACTAGAGAGGAGCAGCAAGGGAAACTTACAAGGTCCCCATCCTGGGTCACTCACATGTTCGGGGGAGCATGTTATAAACTGAGCAACTGTAAACAAGATGCACTTGAACTGTTACAAGTATTATGAAAGGAAGTAAATCAAATAAGATGACAATGAGTTTGGGAAAAGCATTTTACCTAAGGTGGTCAAGAATGACCTCTCTGATGAGGTAGCATTTGATCAGAGACCGGAAGAGATAAAACGTTCCAGCCTTTCAAAGAACATGAGGGGATGTTCCAGGCAGAATTAACAATATGTGCAAAGACCCTGGAGTGGAAAGAAGCCTGAAGAGTTTGAGGAAGGAGTAAGTGGACGTGGCTAAGATGAGGGGCTTCAAGGGGGTGGAAACTTCACGTGCAAGGGAAAGAGTTGGAGCGTTTTCATATGCGTATTCGGATGCAGCAACACATCTTCCCCTTGTTGAAATGCATGAGAGGTGGTATCTAATTCCCCGTGCCTCCTGGGTCTGGAGGGCCGAGATAGAGTCACTCATGTAGGACACAGTCATAGCTTCGTTTCTGATTCCTGTTCCATGTCAGGCACTGGGGTAAGCTGCACTGAAGGCTATTAATGTAAATTAATGATTGCTCCTGCTGGCTTGTTCCAGTTTACTCCGACGAGGGATTATTAAATGCATCATGCCTTGCAAATTTGCATCCATTAAGAGCCTGATCGTTGTGGGGGTACCACTGCTCCCCCAGGGGAGTCCAAGAATTATAAATAAATAAATCAAAAACACCACTTACCCATTGCAACCAGCATTTGATATAAACTGGTTAAGATGAGGTAATGGATGGGGAAGCACTTGGGAAAACAGACTCCTTATCAGGTGGTGCCAGAGATAAGAACAATATGATTTGGAGGGGCTGATACGCAACTTGCAGAGAGATGATTCCCATTTGTTAATCCCTAGTTTCTTCTGGCAGCTTTCATAAATGTGATCACTCCTAATCTTCATGACCCCTGGCGGCAGGGATTAGCCCCATTTTACAGATCATGCAACTGAGTTTCCATCGTAGATAGGCACCTGGCCCAGAGGCTCTATGCAGGGAGCTGGAAGAGCTTGCATTTTTACCCTGGGTCGCCTGGTGCTAACTGCACCACGTGGGAGGAGAGGTGGCTTCCTGTTCAGCAGCCACACGCTGAGTTGATGGAAGAGGTTGAGAGGCCCTCGAATTTCCCTCCCCAGAACTGACACCCAGATCGGTGAAATATGTTGCTGCTCTCCCTGTAAAAGTGAGAACTGCAAAATTTCAAAGGTGGGCTGCAGTAAAATGGCTGGGGGAGAGCGGACCCTCGGAGGACAGTGCGGCACGTGTGGATGCGGGCTCTGCTGCCTGCTTCGATTGAGGCGATAGGCAAACTGTGGAAGCGCTCAGAGCCCCTGCCTGTTCATCTCTAACACTGGGATCATCCAAGTGCCTGCCTCTTAGGGTTGTTGCAAGGCTTTACTGAGATAAGGTATGAGATTTGCTGCATGACACTGGCTGTTGTGTAATCAACTCTTACTGTGAATTGATTGATGAAGCAATGGCAGTTCAATGGTAGGATTATTTTTTTTTAATTGTGATTTGGGTGAAAATTTACAGAGCAAATTCACTTTCCATACAGCAGTTCACATACACGTTGTCTCATGACATTGACCACAATTTCCCGCAATGCAACAGCTCCCCTCCCACTTCCTCCCGATAGTTACCTCTTCCCTGTGTCCATCCCTCCATGCACTCCTGCCCCCTGAGCTGTCTCCCTGTGCAAAAGCAGCCCTTCTATTCTCCCATGATTGTTTGCTTCAAGGCGTGTATCTACCTCAGGTAAATATTCAACTCCTATGCCTGTCTTTTGTTTGGCTGGAAGCCACAGGTGTGAGATCACTTCCAGACCTGAAGGGCAGCTGGGGCCATAGTCTCAGTGGTTCCACAGTGGTAGGATTCTTGCCCTCTGTGCAGGAGAGCCAGGTTCAACTCCTGTTCAGTGCACCTCACGCACAAACAGACATCACTTGTCTGATGCTGGAGGCTTGCGTGTTGGTCAGATGCTGAACAGGCTTCAGGGGAGCCTCCAGACTGTGACTAGGAAGAGAGGGCTGGAGAGCCACATCTGCAAACCCTAGGATCACAGCAGTCTAATCTGCAGCTGATCAGGATGGAGCAGGCGTGGGCAGCACTCTGTACCACTGGCCACGGGGTCACTGGGAGTCGGGGGCTGGCTTGATGGCAGCTGCCAACAATGAAGGTCAGCTCTTCTGTCTCTTCACACAGTTTTTCACGGTACATAGAGGCAAGGTGAAATTTGCCATCATAGCTGCAATGTTAACAGTCCCTGTTGTGTGGGAAGAAGCCATGGGCCAAGGGCTGCTTGGATCTTGCTCCTAGATCATAGGAGCTGAGTCTCAGATTCTTTCAAATGGATAACCAGTTGAACAATGAAGGGGTTATGGGTGGATATGGATGCCTAGGCCCCACCCCAGGAACTCTGACTCAGTTGCTCTGGGGTGGACCCTGGACACTGGGATTTTTTTAAAGGGTGTGGAATGAGGCTCATTCCTTTGGATTGTCTGAGGATTTCGGGGGTCACAGGGGGAAGCTCTTTGACTCATCAAGCCTGACCTAGTTGAGGCAGGTGGGTGACACCAGAGACATCTGTTCCTTCCACCTGGGACCAGCTTTGCTCCCTATAGTCCCCTGACTGTGTGTGTTCTAGGTCTGTTGTTGCCATCCAGCAGTCTGACTCATCACAACCTTGTGTGTAACTGAAGGAAACGGTCCCTGGCCCTGCCCTGTCTGCGTGATTGTTGCTGCTGTTCTGCCAGAGTGCCTCGTGGAGCGTCTTCCTATTTTCTCCTGACCCTTGACTTTACGAAACGTGATGCCCTTTTCTAGACATTAATCTTTCCCAATCACACGTCTAAAGTAAGTGAGCTGAAGTCCTACCATCCTTGCCTCCAGAGAGTATTCTGGCTGCATTTCTTCCAAGACTGCTGTGGTATAAATACCACAAGTGGGGGCTTTAACAAACAGAAGTTTACTTTTTCCCAGGTGAGGAGGCTAGACGTTTGAACTCGGGGCGCCGGCTCAATGGGAAGGCTTTCTTTGTTGGCTCTGGAGGAAGGTCCTTTTCGAGCTTCTGCTCCTGGGCCGTCTTCATGGGGCTTGGCATCTCTCTTGCCCCATTTCGCCTTGTTCACTTGCTTGTTCAATCTCTTTTGTGTCTCAAAAGAGATTGACTCAAAATACACCCTACACTAATCCCGATCATTAACATACATAACAAAGACAAGCCATTCCCAAACGGGATTCTAACCACAGGCATAGAGGCTGGGGTCTACAACACGTATTTTGAGGGGACATGAATCAACCCATAGCAGATTGATTTGTTCCTTCTCCTGGTGGGGCATGGTCTGTCCAGTGTTCTTCCCCTACACCAGAGTGGAAACCACCAGTTCTGCCTCCAGCTCTCACATGCATATGAGACGATTGGAAAGACATTGGCTTGACTCAGGCACAACGTTGTCCTCACAGTGACATCTTTGTTTTTCAGAACTTTAAAGAGGTTTTTTGTGGCAGATTTTCCCAATACGTCATTTGGTTTCTTGACTGCTGCTTCCATGAACATTGCTTGTTGATCCAAGTAGAAGGAAATCACTGACAGCTACAATTTTGCCTCTGGCAAACATGTGCATTTTTCTTGTTTCCTTCAGGCCTTCCAAGGAAGGGCACCTGTTTATAGAAATGTCCCCACTGCCCAGTGAAGTCACTTCGTGTGTTTTACATGGGTCCCAAAGTTGGGAATGATGCAGCCCTTTTAGTGAGCTTCTCCCTCAGCAAGGAGCCACTGGACTATAAAATTGTGTCATGTGTACAACTCACTCTGTAATGAAAGGCACCAACATGCGTGCTTGGCTGTGTGTCTGGGCCCTGACTTGAGCTGTTTATTTATACTGTAAGGTGGCTCACAAGGGTTTGATTCAGATGGATCTTTGAAATATTTTTATGTGATGCTGCACTCGAGTTCTGGGCATCATGGAGCCCCAGAGCAAGGGGAAGTGGCAGTCTATGCTATTCTCAGACATGGACAGACCGAGTCATTAGTGAATGGGGGTGTGTGTCTTACGCTCGGTTTCATTAGGAGTCAGTGTAAAGTGTGTGTGATAGAAGCAGATGCCTCTCTCTCCCCAGCTGAGCTGAATTGGTCTCATGACTAGAAGTTGAAGGAGGACAAAGGAAGGGTGGAGTGGCTTTGGCAAGATTGCCTGCCATTGGAACTATGTACATCGGATAACTATATTTTGCAGCTCCAAGAAGCAGGTACCACCAAGCTATTAGGGACATCATTGGCTTTCAGGTTGGACACACATAAATTGATGCACTGCCTTTAGTTCTATTATGTTTTCAAACTTTAATTAAGTTTGTACCTCTCCCACCTGGACCTCATAAGTAGTTAGCCTCCAAGTAAGTCGTTTGTCATGAAGAGGCTCTTAGGAGTAGATCCATCTTCCAAATAGCATTATTATTACCTAAGGTCCTGCCTTAAATCCATCAACACAATACAAGCTTGAGTGCCTCACTTGATTTTGACATATTATCCCAAGGGATTATTTTCTGATGGGCAACTCGCTAATTCATTAAGCTATCACAATCTGGGAGAATGAAGATGCATTATTAGCTTTTAAAATGATGAAACTGCTGATTAAAGAGAATTAAATTGAACTTCAAGGTTGTTTTTTTCATGTAAGTTAATACACTTTTTGTTTGTGAAAGAGTGAGCTCTTGGACCAAGATGACCCCATCTCAGCCCATACCTAAAGATTATCTTGGGGTGGGGGTGGGGGGAAATGGTTCCTTCTTAAAGAGCCAGTGGCACTGTAGATTGATGGCTTATTTGAAGAGCAGATAGGAAGAATCTAATAAATTTGAGAATGCAAATTTCTAAGACATGGCAATTCTAAGTATGGGCCTTAGACAAACTCTTTTACAAGCAGAAGTGCATAAAGATGTTCATTACAGGAGTATTTATAATGGTGGGTATTTGCAAATACCCTAAATGGCCATCAGTGGAGGATTGGATAAGAAAAATGTGGTGTGTTTCTGTGATAGACTACTATGCATTAGCTAAAAGGAACGTAAGTCAGTCTCTTTTTAATGTGATGCTTCACTTGGGTCCCATGTGTCCACATGAATAGGACAGACAACAATGTTAGTGAAGAAGGCAAGAGGCGAAATGATATATACAGTGTGGTGGTGCTTATGTGAATTTTTAACTCCACATGAAAAGCAACACTGTTGTGAACATATCAAGAGAAGGATATGCATTGAGTTTTTGATACTAGTTGCCTCCAGGGGAGCACTGAGTGGGGGATTTGAGACCAAGAGGTTAAGGGGGATCTTTAGCAAAAATTTTTACCCTGAAAGCATTCCCAGTCTAACAAGAGAGACAGATAGTTAGGACTGAACGTGATATGCGTTTAATAGGAGTAGTACACCATCTGCATAAGCCCACAACTAGAGACTAAGATGCCTTCACAAAACTCTGGTTCAGAAGTGCAGAGAAAAAGCAGTCTACAGGAACCACAATCTCATCCACCCTGAGACAAGAAGAACTAGATGGTGCTCACCTCCCCCCACTGATAGTTCTGACTGGGGCCACAGTAGTTGGTCCTGGGTAGAATGAGAGAAAAGTATGGAGGAGAATTCAAATTCTTATTAAAACATAAAAAAATTCCACACAAACTGCACAGTAGAGAACAGAGGACCACCCGAGATGATCACCCCAAGACACTGCTTAATCCTAGAACCAAGCCTGTCCCCTACGATCACTTTTTAGTGAAATATAAGAGTGGCACACAAAATAAAGGATATTACCCATACATTTGGTGCCCTATTTAAAAACCATCAGTATGAGATAAAAAGGTCAACAATGTCTCAAAAGCAAAAATGAGAAGATAAGAGGACAGGAAAACCACAGTGTGGGAAAGGGAACAAACAGAACACAATAGTAAAGAATGTGGACACATGTGATGCATGTAATTAATATCACTGGGTAATTTGTGTGGAAGTTGTCAAGCAGGAACCTAACTTGCTGTGTAAATTTCCACCAAAAACTCAATACAATATTATTAAAACAAAACTCTAAGAGGTTCAGTATGGTGAAGTATGGATAAGAGGGACAGAAGTATGTAGAACTGGCTGCCTACAATCCCCTCCTTACCACTTACTAGCTTACGTGACCGTGGACCGTTACTTACCTTCTCAGCCCCTTCATCTGTAAAATGGAATACTGATATCTACTTCATAAAACTGTTACGAGTAGTAAACAAGACAACAAATATGAAGAAACATTTTGAAAGCTATATGCAGTTCTTTGGTACCATTACACAGATTAGGGGAGTAAAACTAATACAAACAGCACCCTAAGGATTAAAGCTTAAAGCTAAGAAGTTGACTTCTCTGAAAGTTGTGTTGTAGGAAGTCACCGTATGCCATTTTGGAACCAGCATCCCCCTAGGGTGACCAACCACCTCGGATTGCCTGGGACACTCCCCATTTAGTTCTGAAAGTCCGCATCCAGGAACCCCCTTGCCCTAACCCCCATGCATGGCTTCACTGTCAGAATCTCAAGACCATGCCCGCGTTTCTGGTGTTTGTGTTCTCAATGGGGGCGTTGGTGGCTCGATGGTAGAATTCTCCCCTTCCCTGCAGGGAATCTGGATTCATTTCCAGGCCAGTGCACTGCGTGTACAGCCACCACCCACCTGTCAGTGGAGGTTTGCATGTTGCTAGGATGCTGAATAGGGTGTGGGAGAGCTTGTGGAGTAACATGGACTAGGAACAGAGACTTGGGAAGCTACTTCCAAACATCAGTCAGTGGGTCACAGCAGTCTGAGCCACAGCCTACCGTAGAATGGTGCAGGCTCAGGCAGCATTTTGTTCAGTTATGAATGGACTCACCATGAGCTGGAGGCTGCCTCGGGGGCAGCTACCAACAACACTGGTATCAGCGTTGGACCCACATTTATGTATTCAGAAAAAGTTACACTGGATTGTGGTGGGCCCCTTCCACCAGCGCTAGGCAAAGCCCTGTCTACTTTGCACCTTGAAGGAAATGAGCAGAATGCATCCTGACTTCCCTTCGTACCTAAACTCACAGGTGTGTCATTTTTTCTCTTTCTCTATAGAGGTACAAGTTTTAAGTTTTAGTAAGAACCGTACTTTGGGAAATCAATACAAAATAGGATCCAACCAGGTCAAGCTCTCCAGCTGACCTAATCGTAATGCATTGTGAAAAGTATTCCTATTTATTTAATGTTTGTAAGTCTAAACAAAAGCTGCAGGAAATGGGGTTTAGGTATGAAAGCAAGAGAGTTCAGAAGGCTAAATTTAGATAACACCTGAGTCCCTTTTGCTGCTAAGTAGAATTTAATAGAGGTGCATCTCTGCAATCTGGGTATGTGTGTTTGGCATGACAATTTATTTTGTTTGTCAGAAATGAATGCTTATGGAAAGAAAAATCTTTTTGAATTGCAACCAGAATTTCATATCAGCAAGGGCCATTTTGACTTAAAGGCTACTCATTATCCATTGCTAGCAAGAATTTATGTCTGGTGCAGAGCTGGTTGCCCTTTCTTTTGCCTAGAAGAATACGTGAATACATTTTGGCCTCCTGAAATATGTATTTCCTATGTGTGAGAAGACAGAGAGGATGGTCCCTGCATAACCAACGTGTTCAAGGACACTTTTGTCCTCTCCGGCTTTTGGACTGGCTGAAGCATGACTAGGGTGATGTGTGTTCTGAACTGGGTGAGGAGAAACTCATTTCTTTCATTGTACCTCATATGTAATTAGTAAGATGCTGTGGGTGCCATAATGGAAGACTGAGTCAGAGATAATTTAGGAAAAAAAGAGAATTGGAGAAATGTTAGGATACCCCACAAGCTTGCAAGAGTCCCCAGCCTGCCACTTACCATTACAGATTTTAAAGTCACCAACCCCCTCAATTGCATGAGCTAATCCCTTGAAATCTATCAGTAACCTGAGTGTGACAGTTAATTTTTTTTTTTTTTAAATTCTTATTGTGATTTTGGTGAAAGTTTACAGAGCAAATTCATTTTCCATACAGCAGTTCATACACATTTTGTCTCATGACATTGACTGCAATTCCCCACAATATAACAGCTCTCTTTCCACTTCCTCCCTGTACTTAGCTCTTTCCTGTGTCCTTCCCTCCCATGCACTCCCCCCACCCCCACTTACCCTACTCCCAAGCTGTCTCCCTGATCAAGCCCTGCCCTTCTATTCTCCCACAACTGATCACTTCAAGGAGTGTAACCTGATGTAAATGTTCAGCCCATATACCTGTCTGTTGTTTGGCTGGAAGCCACAGAAATGAGTTTAGTTCCAGACCTGAAGGGTAACTAGGTCTCACCAGGCTCTATCAGACCAGCAAACTTGGTCTTCTTTGTTTTGTTTTGTTTTGTGATTTTGAGCTTTGTTCCACATTGTCCTCCCACTCTATCCAGGATCTCTTATGCCGATCCACCTCCGAGTGGTTGACAACGGTAGCTGAGCGCCATCTCGTTCTTCTGGTCTCATGGTCATATAGGCTGAGGTTCATATGGTCCACTAGTCCCTTGGACTAATTATTTCTATGTGTCTTTGCTTTTCTTCATTCTGCTTTGCTCTGGATGAGGAGAGACCCACTGTTGCATCTAGATGGTCACTTGCAAGCTTTTAAGATCCCAGTCACTACTCACCAAAGCAGGATGTGGAGCAATGTTTTTGTGTAGTATGTTATGCCAATTGAACTTGATGTCTCCTGTGACCATGGTTCTGAGCTCACAGATTCAACTACTCACTCCCTCAGAGTAGCTGGCTGTGGCCAAGAAGCCACCACAACCTTGTCCCTTGTCAGCTCTACTATACACCCAGACATTCTTACAGCACATACAAATGCTCTTGTAGAATCATCATCACAGTTAATTTCATGTGTCAGCTCAGCTAGACGATGATTCCCAGTGGTTTGGCCAAATGCTAGACTAGTTACTGTTCCATAAGGTGTTGTTGTTGTTGTTATGTGCTGTCGAGTCAGACCTGACTCATAGCGATCCCTCCTTGGGTTTTCGAGGTGGTATCACTACAGAAGTAGATTGCCCAACCTTCCTTCTGAGGAGTGGCTGGTGGGTTTGAATCACCAGCTTTCTGGTTAGCAGTCAAGTGCCTTAGGTACTGTGCTACCAGAGCTCCTTAAGGTAGTCTAATGTAATTCAATATGATCACTTTCTATGATGTAATCTAAGATAAGGTAGTCTAATGTAATTCAATATGATCACTTTCCATGATGTAATCTAAGATAATAAAGCAATCAATTGGAAGAGAACTTCCATTAAGGTGTATTCTGCTTTCAGACACTAAATAGGTATTTGGGCAGAAGTACTCTACTGTGCAATTCCTGTCATTGTCAAATGACATGGAATCTTGAGACACAAGCTTGCAAGTGTCCCCAGCCTGCCACTTACCATACAGATTTTAGAGTCACCAGCCCCCTCAATTGCATGAGCTAATCCCTTGAAATATATCGGTCAATCTCTCTGTCTCTCTTCCTGTCTCCCTCTCTCTCTCTCTATCTATCTAGCTAGATATATACATATACATACACATAAATATGTCTCTCGGGTTCTGTTTCTCTCTAAAACCCTAAGACACTAAGGAAGTCAAGTGGAGCAACTAGATCTCAGAGAAAGCTAGAACCAGGAGGTCGATCATCACTAGGGCTCTCTTTTTCTGTGTCTCCTATCTTCCCACAAACTAGCTATGAGAAACGTGGCTGCCAACTCTAGAAGCTTTAAACCTTATGGTTACAGCTACCAAAGATGGGCCATATCTCTTCCCTTGACAACACTCAAAAAATGCAAAGGGCCATATCTCTTCCCTTGACAACACTCAAAAAATGCAACACTCAAAAAGATGCAATGATTGGAGCATCTTGAGCCGAGTGGCCAACTTGGACCACTAATCTAAGGTCTGAAGGCCTTGGTTATGTAACATGGCACCTTGGGGTCCATCACTCTGGGCATCAGGGTCATGCTCAGAGAACTGGCATTATAGAGAGGGCAGCCATCCTGGATGGTGTTAACCACAGTACTCCTTAGCAGTTGTTCATCTCGGCTCCATTGCTTAATGTTGTGAGGCTTTGAGCAAACCATTTACCAGTTACCTCCTGGGAATGTGGGCATCATCATACTGTTGACTTCACAGGGTTGTTACAAAAAGTTAAGTAGTATATAGTCAGGATATTAATTATGTAGTGCCTGGTCTACAAGTTGTTGTTGTTAGGTGCTGTCGAGTCATCTCTGACTCATAGCAACCCTATGCACAGCAGAATGGAACACTGCCTGGTCCTGTGCCAGCCTCACAATCCTTGCTGTGCCTGAGCCCATCTTTGTAACCACTGTGTCAGTCCACATCATTGAAGACTTTTCTTTTCTCACTGACCCTCCACTTTACCAAGGATGATAGCCTTCTCCAGGGAATGGTTCCTTCTGACAACATGACCAAAGTAGGTGAGATGAAGTCTGACCATTCTCTCTTCCAAGGAGCATTCTGGCTGCACAGTAGGCAGTTGGAAATGGCAACTATGGTGGCAGTAGTGTGAATTTGGTGATACAGGGTTAGTTGCCTGGTCAACTTCGTGTGGAATCTTAAAGCAGAATGACCTGGCACATAGAGATTCCAGGTCAAGTTCTTGCGTTTATTTCTTTCTGCTTTCTGAAAGCTTAGCAGAAGGCCAGGTAAGTAATCAGCTTAAATAAAGAATTTTTGAATAAGTGGATGGATGAAAGGATGTTTCTATAGGCTGCCTAATAAGGTACATATTACACTCCTATTGTTTTGCTTGCCTGATGTTCATTTCTCCTTATGACAATGACAGCTTGATTTTGCTTTGTGAAACCACTAGTTCCCAGTATGTGACAGTCTCAGTCAGAGGGACTGTTGGTGGCCTGAACTTCCAAGGAAGGGTGCAGGCAAGCCCGCATAGGTGACTAGAACTCCTCCCAGAATCAGATCTTGAGTGGAGTGACTCAAAGATGGAAAATGTTGTTGTTATTAGTTGCTATCACTTTGGCTCCAACTTAGGGTCGCTGTGTGCAAGACAATGAAACATTGCCTGTCCCATGCTATTTTCAGGACTGTTGGTGTGACTGTGTGTCACTCCATCCCATGGAGGGCTTCCCTCATTCTCACTGACCTTTCATTTAACAAGCATGGCATCCTTTTCTACCTACTGGTCTTTCCTGATAACATGGACAAACTAGGCGAGCCAAAGTCTTGCCATCCTTGCTTCATAGTATGAACTCATCCTCCCTGATTGGAGCTTTCTGAAGAAACTGTTCAATAGTACCAACTACTTGGACTCCCAGAGCTGGTTCCTAAACTTGTCCTTAAATTCCCCACCTCCCCAGTATCTTTCTAATGAATTCCTTGTTCTGCATGATTTCCATAGTTAGTGCCTGTTACATGTAGCCAAGACCCCTGAAGGATGCCAAAGGTTTGCGTTGAAAGTCATAAAGAAGAAATACCACCCATAGTGCATAAGACTGGGAAGCTGATAGTCCCTTTGATCATCTGTGGGCATGAGATACATTAAGGGTTTTGTTTTAAACCACACAATTGTTAGACCAGTTCTCTCCTAAGGGACATACACAGTTGGGGACATACTGCCAAAATCTGAGGCTGGCCAAGTGGACTGTGATCATAGGAACATTAATTTGTCTCTAGAAAGAAGAAAACATGCTTTATCAAGTTTGAAAGGTAAACAGTAGATGGCAGAAATGTTGCGTAATACTCTCAAATGACCATGTTAAGTCAAGTTCTTTGTAGCTAGTGAAATGGAACACCAATTGTGCCATAAGAGATTTTCTTCCATAAGAGAGCTTTGTGTCTGCATGTGCGTGAACACACATCACTCATGCAAGCCTGTGTGTGGCTGGGTTTGCTACAAAGACTGTTATAAAAGGTGCTCTGACCTGCTGGGTTCTCCAAGGACTGGAAAGTCAAGGCTGGGACCTGGGTGTTCTTTACTGGACAGAATTTCCTTTAAGGACACCTGCCATGAATGGTTCATCTCCACCACAGACTCTGTGCAGGTTTGGAAAGATTTTGGGTGCATAGGAGGTGTGGTGGACATACACTGAGGAGACCCCCACTAATATGCACACACACAGACATACACACACAGTGTCTGCTAGCAGATACATAGACAGGTTCTTCTTGCCAACTTTGAGGAAGAAAGCTGTTATGTTGTAAGAGGTGGGTATGGAAAAAGACACATGACCAAGAACCTCAGGTAGCCTCTACACACTTGGAGTGCCCCTGGCTGTCACTCAGCAGGAAAAGGAGGACATTAATCTCACCGCTGCAAGGAGATGAATTCTGAGGGAGCTGGGAAGCAGATGTTTCCCATTTGAGCCTCTGATGAGACCACAACCGCATCCAATGCTTTGGTTACGACTCAGTGACACCCTAAATGGATGACCCGGCTAAGCTGTGCCTGGGCTCCTGATGCAAAGATACTGACCCAGAGATAATACGTAGGTGTTGTTTCCAAGTTTGTGATGATTTGCTCTGCAGCAGTCAAAAACTAACTAGAAGCCCTGGTAGTGCAGTGCTTAAGTGCTTGACTGCTAACCAAAAGGTCTGTGGTTCAAAACTACCCAGCAATTCCACATCTGAAAGACCTGGCAATCTGCTTCCGTGAAGATGAGAGCCTAGGAAACTCTGTGGGATGGTTCTGCTCTATTTAAAAAGTATGGAGTCACATGGGGTCATTATGCATCAAAAATGGACTCGACAACACTTAACAACAACAACAACAAAAAGAACTCATACAGGACATGAGCACGTCCACCTTCCTGAGTGGAGACCAGAATCCCTGCCTGGGGACAAGGAGTTTTCCCCTCCTCTCATGATTCTTGTCTGATACCTGGTTGTTGAGAGTCCACATCTGTGGGCATGATGGGGTCAACAGGACATGGACCACCAAACGCAGGGAGTACTGAAGCCAGGCACTCTGGCAGCTGGGAAATAAAGAAGCAGACCACACCTGGGAGGTGTGCTAGAGACCTGCGAGGCCAGGTAAAGACAAAGAGGTGCCAAAGCCAGACAGGACATGGCAAAAGCAACCTACCAGCGGGGAGGACAGAAGTAGGTAGGTTCCGAAAAGAAAACATTCGCACAGTTTTGCAACTGTCTAGACTCACCCCACAATTCCCTCTCTTCCTACACCCTCCCCCTTTCTTCTGAATGTCAAGGTAGGGAAGTTTTTGTTTGTAGATCTCTGAGAAAGCAGTGTTCCGGTTGCCATGGGAGAGAGCCAGTGGACAGGCGTGGGTGGGACGCATCATGGTCTGGATTGTTACAGCCACCTACCCTTGCTTGCCAGCAGTCTCCTCCAACAGTGAACCTCCTCCCTGGGGCACTGGCCTCTTTAACCCTTTCCTGACACAAACATCTTGAGTAGCAGATGACAACAGTGAGTAATGAGGCCTGGAAACCCTCCAAATGGCAGGCCTTTGCATTAAGAGGAAAATGGTTTCCTGTGTGCAAATAGTGGGGCTCTCTTTTATTTTAAAAGCCTGTGTATTCAGAACAAAAATAAATAAATAAACCTGAAACTCTCTGCATCAAAACCTGGTAGTGGCTATACCCTGGTGGAGGAAATGGGGATGGATTTCATTGACATTTTTTTTCTTATTCCTTTTTTACCTCCACATAATGCTGGAAGCTAAAGAATTCATTATGTATTGGGGAAGAGAGAAAATCCGTTCTTGGGGATCAGGCCTGCTTTTCATCCTGTTGCCAAGGACAGGAGGCTGGTGATGGGTTGCAGTGTGGGAGTTTGTGAGAGATGCAGCCAGCACCCTTGTTTCAACCCTTTTGGTGCCAGTGGAATTAAAGAATCTTAAAGGAGCTCTGATAGCATAGTGCCTAAGGCACTTGACTGCTCACCAGAAGGCTGGCGGTTCAAACCTACCAGCCACTCCTCAGAAGGAAGGTTGGGCAATCTACTTCCGTAGTGATACTGCCTTGGAAACCCAAGGAGGGGTTGCTATGAGTCGGGTCCGACTCCACGGCACATAACAACAACAACAAGAAAGGGTCACCTTCAGTGATGCCCTTGTGTCTACTCAACCCATGTAAGGCCATTGTATGCCATTCACCTTGCCTGGAACCCTCTCTTCTCCCTTCTTAGAAACCAGCACCTTCCCCTCCTCAAACCTCAGCTCAGTGTTGCCTCTTCCTGAAAGCTTCTCTGACCCAGGGGAAGTTGAGGGTTCAGTTAGGGGACCTTTCTCTGGGTTGCTCAGACCCTGATGCTTCTGGTACCCGCCATGGCTTGGGGTGTGGTAGGTTGTGTGTTTTCCCAGTTAGAGTAGATACCTTCTCCCTCTGTCTGTAGTATTGAGCACAGAGCTTGGAGGCACAGAATCAAGTGCTCACTAAGTGAGATAAATTTGAGCTTCTCTCTCATTTTGCCTCAAGTTGGAAACGGAACCCAGCTGTGCTTGATTCCAACATAGCCCTAATGGGGTGGGAATGAGTTTGTGCTCAACCCAAAAGTGTGGCCAAGGAGTTTGCATCCTGTGTTTTTCAGGCCCTAACTGGGGTGTGCACACAGCCTGAGGGGTAATGATTTAAAGGCCTCGTTTTCGGAGACTGTTATCCTTCATCTTGACACACTATTAAAATCATTTAATTATCACTGTTTTGCCTTGCCATTATGGAGCCACCGTGATCCATTATGTGGACTTTTCAGGCTCTCTGCCTCCCGCCTACTCAGGGGGGCAGGCATTGAGATTTCCTCTGTGAAGTGAGTTCTGTAACGTTGTGAACACCCACGAGTAAAACAAAACCCAGAGCCACGAACCATTGCCGTGGAGTTGATTCCGATTCATAGTGACTTTCTAGGACAGAGTAGAATTGCTCTGGGTTTCCAAGGCTGCCATCTTTCTGGAAGCAGCCTGCTTCATCTTTGTCCAGTGGAGCGCCTAGTGGGTTTGAACCGCCAACCTTTCAGTTAGCAGCTGAGTCCTTTAACCACTGTGCCACGAGGGTTCCTTTCATGGACACAGACTGCTGAATGACGCCCCCTGAGATGTGAAATCAGTGGGGATTTTTCTGTGTTTGGAGGATCACCTGGTCTCCATACTCACCAAGGACTTCATGAGACTCACCCCTTGCCTCTGTGTGCTGGAGCTCTCCTGTTCCTCAAACGCCCCAGGATCCTCACTGCCTCGGGCCGGGGTCCTCCCTGCTTCCTGCTTTCCTTCAGATTACACCATGTCAGGTTGCTGTGAGTGGAAATCAATATGATGGCACCTAGCAACAACAGTGCGCTTGGGGATTTCTTTTAGGTCACTGGGTCCTGAAGATGCTTTGTGCTTGACTACTGACCTAAAGGACAGCAGTTTGAACCTACTCAGAGGAGCCACTGAACAAAGGGGTGGTGACCTGCTTCTGTAAAGGCCATAGCATGGAAAGCCCTGTGGAGCACAGTTCTGCCCTGTCCCACGTGGGGCTGCCGTGAGTCTTCTCCATGGCAGTGTGCTGTGTTGTTTGACTGGGGTAAGACCCTCTTACAGATACTGTCCCTGACTCCTCTTTTAGGGTAGAATACTCATTGGGCTATGCCAAGAGATTTGGAAGACAACTACCTGGCCACCTGTTTTGGTTACCTAGTACCACCCTGACAAGGATATACCACAAATGTGATGGCCTTAACAAACAGGAGTTTATTCTTACAATTTGGAGGCTTTAAGTCCAAGTTCAAAGTGCCAGGCTCTAGGGACTGGGTGAAAGCCCCTCGACCTTGAGCTTCAGCTCTACCTCTTGCTTCCAGCCCACTGAAGCTGGAGGCATGTCTTCACTCAGGCAGCTACTGGCTGCTGAGGCTAGCAAGCCCGAGGTTGACAAATAAAATGGCACAGTCTCAATGTTACCAAACCACACAGCAGGCCATTAATTCAAGTCTACTGTAAGTCCCAAGGTCGGCAGAGCATGGCAGGCTGCTGAACAGTGACATGGCTACATGCAGGGTCCAAGCATGCCACAAGCTAGAGACCATTCCCAAGGCTTCTCCTTATATACAGGAAGCAGACCACATCCCAAAGGCAGCTATTCAGCTGCTTGTGGTAGATCCCACCACAGAGTTCTTTGCCAGTCTCCTCATGGGGAATAACTACCACCAGCTGCCCAGCCACTCAACCAGGCCCAGCCAAGTTGACACACAAACATAACTACCATACCACTTGACTGGAAGAGATTCATATTTGTGCCCATTCCAAAGAAACGTGATTCAACAGAATGTAGAAATTATCAAACCATTATCACTGATATCACATGTAAGTAAAATTTTGCTGAAGATACTTTAAAAATGGTTGCAGCAGTATATTGATAGGGAATTGCTAGAAATTCAAGATGGATTCAGAACAGGGCATGGAAAGAAGGATACCGTTGCTGATATCAGGTAGATCTTGGCTGAAAGCAAAGAATATGAGGAAGGTGTTTACCTGTGTTTTACTGACTATGCAAAAGCATTCGATTGTGTGGATCATAACACATTATGGATAACATCATGAAGAATGGGAATTCCAGAACACTTAACTGTGCTCATGAGGAACTGTCCATAGACCAAGAGGTAGTCATTTGAACAAAGCATGAGGATATTGCATGGTTTAGAATCAGGAAGGGTGTGCATCAGGGTTGTATCATTTCATCATACTTAATCAGTCTGTGTGCAGAGCAAATAATCTGAGAAGGTGGTCTAAGAAGAAAAATGCAGCATTAGTATACTAAGAAGACTCATTAACAGTCTGGACTATGTAGATAACACAACCTTGCTTGCTAAAAGTGAAGAAGACTTGAAGCACTTACTTACTGCTAAAAATCAAAGACTACAGCCTTCAGTATGGATTACACCCCAATATAAAGAAAACAAAAATCCTCAAAACTGGACCAATAAGCAACATCATGATAAATGGAGAAAAGTTTGAAGTTGTCAGGGGTTTCATTTCACTTGGATCCACAATCAACGCCCATGAAAGTAGCAGCCAAAAAATCAGAGAACATATTGCATGGGGAAAATCTGTTGCAAAAGACCTCTTTAAAGTGTTAAAGAGCAAAGATGTCACTTTCAAGACTCAGATTCACCTGACTCAAGCCATAGTCTTTTCAGTACCTTCATATGCATGTGAAAACTGGACATTGAATAAGGAAGATAAAAAAGAATTTGATGCATTTGAATTTTGGTGTTGGTAAAGAATACTGAAGATACCATGGCTTGTCAGAAGAAAATTGTCTTGGAATAAGTACAGACAGAATGCTCCTCACAAGGGAGAATGGGCAGTCTTCGTCTCACTTACTTTGGTTGTGTGTCAGAAGGGACCAGTCCCTCGAGAAGGATTATCACGTTTGGTAAAGTAGATGGTCAGTGAAAAAGGAGAAGACCCTCAATGGGATGGACTGACACAGTGGCTTCAAGGATGGGTTCAAGTCCAGCAAAGATTTTGAGGATGGCTCAGGACCTGGCAGTGCTTTATTCTGTGGCACATAGGGTCTCTATGACTTGGAGCTAAATCAACGGCACATAACACCAACAAAATTCTCCACAGTCTTCATTATTTTTAGCCCTTTACACCTCTGTTTGAATTTAAGGATCAGTGCCTAAAGAGTGATGAAAACAAGGGTTGTAATTTTGATAAGAATTGCATTGAAATCTTGGATTTATTTGTGGAGGGGTTACATCTTAATGATCTTAAGTTTTCCTGTCTATAAATGTGATATGTCTCATCATTTTTAAGGACTTCTTTCCATCTCTGTCAATAATATATGGGTGTGCACGTGTGTATATACACACACACATACACATACATAGAGATATGGACACACACACACACAGGCATTCACTGGATTGTGAACAAGTTCCATTCCTAAGTCTGACTTCAAGTCAAATTTGTACATAAGTCAGAACAATTAGGTATGGTTTATATCTAACATCAATTAGTCAAATGTTTGTCATACCCTATAGCATATAGTATACCTTTATATAAGACTATGAATTTGCCTCTACATACACTCTTTAGCTGCATCTTGAACCTTTAACAAAAACATGAAAGAAACACTTTCAGATACACTGAAACATCTTTAACGTAATAATCAGTGAAATAATCATAATGTTTTGATGCACATTGCAAAGGAGCATCCATTTGTTACTATGAACGTAACAAATATGAATGTTGTTTTTCTAATAGAATAGGCTTTGGGGTGGGTTTTGTTTCTAGTAGGTGGGATGTGGGATGTTTGTAACCTGGGGAATACCTATATATAAATAAAATTTAACACATAAATGATTTATGTATAGGTATCTGTCCTTCTCTGCATTTATTCCTAGGTATAAATATTATACCTAGGAATAATTGGAGGTTTTCTACTTTGTGAATGGAATTTTTAAATCTAATATCATTTTGAATTGCTTACTTTTTCTTTAGTATTTAAGGGTTCTATCGATTTTCATATGTTGATCTTTGTCTAGCAATCTTGCTGAATGTTTAATTCTAAAATCTGACTGTAGACCTTCTTGGGTGATCTATTTATGTTACATTTGTCAAGACTGTTATGGCTTATGGGTATGTGTGTGTATACACAAATATGTATACACACACAGGTAGATTTAGACAATATGTTTATTGTCTTGTGAGTTAGCTCAACAACCAGAAGAGCAATGATGAATAAGGGCAGTGATTAATGACTTGACAGCACGTAACAACAACAACAATGCATTGGACCTGGTATCAACAAGAATCTGTCTATAGTTTTAAGCATGATCTTTGCAACAGGCTTTGTAGAGAGCTTCATTGGGTTAAGAAGGTTCTTTACAGAACTTAGTTTGCTGAGAGTTGTTACAACGAGTGAGTATTAAGTTTTATCAAATACCTTTCTGCCTCCATTGATGTGATGTGATTATATGCTCTCTCCTTTAATCTTTTAATGTGGTGCATTACCTTAATAGGAATTCTGGTTTTGAACCACTATGGTACATTAGGTCACTGTGAGTCAGACCTGACTCGATGGCACCTAACACAACCACATTGACTTCTTGACATAAACCCCATTTGCTCATGGTATGAGTGTGTTTAGGTTCTGAGGATTCCATTTGATAGTGTTTTATTTGAGATTTTTACATCTGTGTTGATAAGTGAGAATGGTTTATAATTTTCTTTTCTTGCTTGACTTTCTTACCAAGGCAATGCTACCCTCATTAAAGGAGTTATGAATTCTAAAATTTATTTTAAGAACTAATTTATGTAAAGTGGAAAATTATTTGTTCCTTGACAAATTTTGTAAAATTTGCCTTTTTCTTTTTTTTTTTGCCCTTGAGGGGGTTGCATATTGTGGAGGAAAGGCAACTTTGAAAATCAGTTTTTTTTTTATTTTTTTAGTTATTGCTTTATTGTGGAGTTTCTATTTAATTAAGCCTATTTTAGTGCTCTTTTTTTTTTTTGAGAGGGGGGACTATATATGTGATACTTTTCATATTTAGTCATACTTGCTTGTTGTCTTATCTTTTGTTGTGAAAATGTCTTTATATTTATCATTATGTCCCTCTGTCATTCTGATAGGTTTCTTTTCCTTCTCTTCTTCCTCCTCCTCTTCCTTCTTAAATTACTTTGACACTCTTCAGTTAACCAACTTGGGAGTTTATGAAGGTTCTCTTTTAAAATTTTTCTTAACTTATGCTTCTATCTTGGTTGTTGTCTTCCTTCGGCATTCTTTAGTTTTGCTCTGTTAACCGTTTTTAAACTCACAAAGTTGAATGTGTAACTTATTTATCTCAGCCTTTCTTGTATTTTAATAAGTACATTTAAGACTATAGATTTGCCTCTACATACACTCTTTAGCTGCATCCTGAAACTTGTTCTATGAAATGATTTTGTTGTTTATTTCTAAATAATTTTAAATTCCCTTTTGATCACTCTACCTCATGAATTATTAAAGAACATATTATGTAATATAAGTAACTTTTAATGAATACTTTTAAATCTATTTGCATTTTTATCAGAAAATATGGACAGTAATAATATTGCTCTTTGAAAGTAAAGACTTTATTTGTGATCTAGGATCCAATCAAATTTTTTAAATATACCATGGGTCAGTGAAATTTACATTCTACCTTTTTTTGGGTGCAGGGTCCTAGAAGAACAATTTTGTCTTTCAGAATTTCTGCCTCCTTACCACTCCCCCACCCCTGGTTCATATGCTAGTTTCTGTTGGAGGAACATGAGAATCTCCCAGTCAGAATATGGATTTTCAGTTTTTCCTTGCGATTCCATCATTTTTGCTTTTATGTTTCAACCTTATGTGGTTGGGTCTCTCTGGGTTCATAATTATTATAGTCTCTTTAAGGATACTGTTGTTATTATTGTGTGCCATCGACTTGATTCCAATTCAAAATGACCCTGTAGGACAGGGTAGAACTGCCAAGAAGCTTTCCTAGGATGTAATCTTTACAGGAGCAGTTTGCCAGGTCTTTTTCTCTTGTGGAGAATCTGGGTGGGTTTGACCCACCACCAGCCTTTCAGTTAGCAGCCAGGCACTTAACCACTGCACACCAGGCTCCTTTCTTTATGTGTGGATAGTCCCTTTTCGTTATTGTCATTATTTGGTGTCTCTGTCATTCTTTATTTCTGTTTTTCCCCCCTCCAACTGTATTATTATTATTATTATTTTTAAATATTGGTACAGTATACCAACTTGACTTTATAAGTATGTGTATGCTTTATCTCTTTTCTGTCTCTTTATTTTCAATCTTTTTGTGTAGTTTCGTTTTAGGTGTGTCTCCTATAAACACTTGGCTGGATCCTGTTTATTCCTGCACCTGTCTTGCAGTGGGGAGTTGATCTATCTACATGTATTGTGATGTGACATTTAGACCTTTCTTAACCATTTCATTTCCTTTTTTTTATTCCCCGTGTCCTGCCTTTCTTTCCTTTCTTCCTGCATGTTTTGAATTGATCACATTCATATCTTCTTCTGTTTGGAGACAATAGATTGTATCGTGTTTAGTGCAGTGGTTCTTAACTGGGGGTGATTTTGTCCCCAAAGGGACATAAGACAATGTCTGTAGACATTTTGTTGTCATGACTGGGGACGTGCTTCTAGCATCTCATGAACAGGTACCGGGCATGCTGTAAACATCCTACAGTGCATGGGACCAGCCTCCAACAACAAAGAGTTAGTCATCCCAAAATATGGATAGTGCTGAGGTGGCAAAGCCCTTAAACCTGTACTAGCTGCCACTGAGTGGACACCAATGCATGGCGACCCCGTGTTAGACACAGCAGCATGTGCTCCATAGGGTTGTCCATCACTTGCTTTTTGGAATTAGAACACCAGCTCTTTCTTCCGAGGCACCTGTGGTGGCTTGAACCTCAGCCTTTTTTTAACAGCCAGATGTGTTAACTGTTTGAAACACCCAGAAACCCTTAATACAACCTGAAGTTTTCAACACAAAAATGTAACATTATTTTCTTTTTTCTAAAAAAGTATAAAGCTATTTATATCTATGTTGTTGTTGTTGTTGTTATGTGCTGTTGAGTCGGACCCGACTCATAGCGACCCCTCCTTGGGTTTCCGAGGCAGTATCACTACGGAAGTAGATTGCCCCATCTTCCTTCCGAGGAGTGGCTGGTGGGTTTGAACCGCCAGCCTTCTGGTTGGCAGTCAAGTGCCTTAGCCACTATGGTGCCAGAACTCCTATTTATCCTCCCTTAAAACATGGCACGACCTTTTCCAGACTTGATCCATCCATGGACCATGCACCCATGCTGTATTTATTAACTAGAATTTTGATTTAATCTCTTTTGAAATTCTTAAAATTCATTATTTGTTGTTGTTGTTGTTGTTGTTGTTATTTGGTGCCATTGAGTTGATTCTGACTCATAGTGACCCCGTGTACAATAGTATGAAGCACTGCCTGCTTCTGCACCATCCTCACGATCCTTGCTGGGCTGGAGCCCATCATTGCAGCCACTGTGTCAGTCCATCTCGCTGAGGGTCTTCCCCTTTTTCACTGACCCTCTACATTACCAAGCATAATTTCCTCCTTCTCCAAGGACTGATCCCTCCTGATAACATAATCAAGGTACGAGAGACAAAGTCTGGCCATTCTTGCTTCTAAAGAGCAGTGTAGCTTTGCTTCTTCCAAGACATTGTCGCTTGTTCTTCTAACAGTCCATGGTATGTTCAGTAGTCTTTGTCAGCACCATAGTTCAAATGCATTAATTCTTCTGTGGTCTTCCTTAACTATTTCCAACTTTTTAAAAATTTTAGTCACATTTAAAATAGATCCACCAGGATGTTTTATCAGTTTCTGAGCACTTTGTTTCTATTTACTCTGTATTTATTTACTTTATTCTGAAGTCCACTTTGACAGCTTTTTTTGGTTGGTGAATAGTAAACTCTCTTAGCCCTTCTGTAGCTGAAAGTATCTGGGTGTTGCTTTCACTCTGCTGTGGCAGTCAGGTGGCTCTAAACTATTAGATTCAGGTTAGAGAAAAAGTTTCCACTCTTGTTATTTCATGGACTTGTGTTCCTGCTTCAAGTTGTTCATCAAGTCTAAGTATCATTTCCCTGTAGGCAAGAATATTTTCTCTGCATCAGCCTTTAAGATTTTTCTTTATTCTAGATGTTAGGCACTTTCTCTCTGATGTATCTAGGTACACATTTTTATTTATTAAGATTGGGAATTTCAGAGTCCCCATTTTTTAAAAGTTTGTCAAGTTCTCTGCATGAGTCTTCTATTGCTCCTAGTCTATTACAGTCTCCACTCACGTCTCATTCCCCTGGTAGATAAATGCTGGGGCCTCTCCACCCATCCTTCTTTCTCTTACTTACCCTCCTTTTCATTTCTTTGTGCATTCTGGGTGAATCCTGCGATGTTACTTTGTCGCTCTTGATGCACCCTGGGTGAATTCTCCTGAGTTATCCTTCCTGTAGTTCTAGTTCAGGTCACAGTCCATCCCTGAACCAGTCATAGGCTGGTGAGTCATAGGTCATATGTGCAGACCGGACACTGGGGAGGAGTTGGCCTCTCCTGAACTATAGGCTCTGGGAGATGGCTTTCTAGAAGATGTGACAATGAAGTCCTTTGGAAATATGTGACCAAGTGAAGAGGACAGGGAAGACTTGTGCAGGGGGAGGAACAAGGTCTCTGAGCTGGGTGGAGCTGGATCTGTAAGAGGGTCAGCAGGAGGACAGGATAGCTGGAGCCCAGGAGCAAGCAAGGCAGTGGCTGGACTGAAGCCAGGGGCCAGGTCTCACCTCCGTCATGCCCATGGACTTGTAGGGATTTTGGTCTTTATCCCATGTGCCATGAAACCCATTTGAAGATTGTAAGAGAAGGCACAACACTGGCATTGTAACACAGAGCTTTAGAACACAGGCTTAGGAACTGTGTGGCTTTGGGTAAGTTAACTTAGCTCACTTTGAGCCTCAGTTTTCCTCCCTGTGAAATGGGAATAGTAACAGTCACTATATCATAGGGCTGTCATGAGTATTAAATGATTGTATATGTGCATATATATGTGTATGTATGTGTATCTGTGTCTACACACGTATGCATATCTATGTGTCTACATGTGTATGCATATATGTACATACACATATACAGCTCTGGTGGTGTAGTGCCTAAAGCTGCCAACCAGAAGGCTGGCAGTTCAAACCCACCAGCCACTCCTAGGGAGGAAGACTGGGCAATCTACTTCCATAGTGATACTACCTCGGAAAACCAAGGAGGGGTCGCTATGAGTTGAATCCGACTCAACGGCAGTGAGTTTTTTAGTTTTTCATGCATGCATACATACATGTGACTTAGAA
>NW_006921648.1:4597740-4611367 GCF_000298275.1 Orycteropus afer afer
CCACCAGGGCTCCTGTGCCAGGTTATCCCACCCTATAATTCCATCCTCGAGAGCAGAAGCAGCAGCAGAGCTGTGTTCTGGGGTTGACCGGGACATGTTCTCAGGAGGGGGGGAGTCTGCAGGTCCTCTCTTCAGCTGCACCGAATACCCCTTTGGTTGGGGCTCTTGGCAAGAGCAGAGGGGCCCCACACCTGCACAGGTACCAGGTATCCCACCAGGGGAGGGCAGGAACCATGGTCAGCTGCACAAGCCCCTGGATAAAACCAGTAATTTGGATAAAAGTTGTGCAGAGAGATACCTAGACCGTTTCTGTGCTCCTCTAGAGGAAGTCTGAAGGCCTAATCCATCCCTGGAAGGTGGGAATTAAACACACACTCCTTATCTCTCAGAGAAGAGTCACGGGCAGAGAGGCCCCGGGATCTGGGGGTCGTCCTGACGTGCACGGAGTGGTGGGCTGTGATTTATTAGGATGTGTGCAGCTCTCCTGGCTTTTTGTCCTCTGAGCAGGGCTCAGGGCCCACCGGGCCCAGCTCCTTTGCATGCTAATAAAGATTGGTGCATGTAATTATTCAGCAGTCACACCGTTATTCCTCGGAGATAAATCACCCCTGGTTTATTTACCCTTCTTCCCTCAAGTTATTTTAAGTTGCCTTTAATGCACCACATCTCAAGTTGAGCACAAATTACCAGCTGCTTCAGTTTTTAAGAAATTCTTGGGAGGTGGAAGGAGCTCTGCTAGTGCAGTGATTAAGTGCTCGTCTGTGAACCGAAACGTTGGTGGTTGGAACCTACCAGCCACTCTGTGGGACAAAGATGTGCAGTCTGTCTCCATAAAGATTACAGACTTGGAAACCCTTGGTTAGTTCTTCTCTGTCATACAGCGTCATTGTGAGTCAGAGTCAACTGGGAAGCAGTGGGACTTGGGGTGGGTGAAGGTGCCATTTGGCTCTGCCTGAATTGAGAGGCTCTCCCTGCACCGCCACCTCATTCCTCAGCTTGTCTTGGTGATTATGCGTGAGTGACCCCTCCTTGGGTCTCCCAGGCAGTATCACTATGGAAGTAGATTGCCCAGTCTTCCTTCTGAGGAGTGGCTGGTGGGTTTGAACCGCCAGCCTTTTGGTTAGCAGTCAAGTGCCTTAGCCACTATGCCACCAGAGCTCCTTTGTTGTGTTTGAGTTGTGACATCACATTTAGGGACAGAGTGACTCTCTAGGGCCAAAACACCTTTTTAGTGGTTGAGACACTTTGAGATTTGAACTAGAGCTGAGACCTCTCTGGTTACCTATTCCCTGGGCGAAATCGTTACCCTTCTCCTCAAACGGTGCGAGCAGTTAAGTGCTCACCTACTAAAGAAACGTTTAGAGGTTTGGGTCTACCCAGACGCCCCGTGGCAGAAGGACCTGGTGATCTGGTTCCAAGATCAGCCCCTGGAGACCCTCTGGAGCACAGGTCCACTCTGACACCCACGGGGGACCTCCGTGATTGGGATCAAGGCAGTGGCAGCTGGTTTGATATTTTTTCAACCAAAAGGTTATGTGGGAATGAGGGAGAAGGACAGTCTTCTGTCTCCAAGGGAACTCATGTGGGCCACAGGGAACCTCTTCCTGAAGTCTGTGTTTTGCCCAGTTTCATCCACTTTGCAAATCCAGTATGTAACCATCCACACTGTATGTCATCCAGGAGCCAGCCAAACTTCATCAGCAGAGAAAGGATGGACCATTTCACTCCCACAACCTTTGACCTTTCTCCTGGAAGGCCATTTCCCATGATGCCTTCCATTCTTCCCATACTCACCCAAACCAGGGAATCCATGTTTTCCTGGATGCCTCGGCTTCTGAACGCCCCTTTGATTGACAGTTGAACCCATTAGTTGGATACATTTTCTATCTTTTGGATTAGTAGCAAAGTAGAGCAGCTGGAGAGGGGACCAACATGGGCTCAATCCCTTCACCTCTTCAGCAATGAGCGGTGAAAGACTCACATGGTCCCCCACCAGGGGACAGAAGTGCAAGGCAAGCGAGAGCTTACTGGGACAGGCAGAGTCACTCAGCCATTCGCTTAGCACCCCGTTTCCATGTGGGCAGCCCTTTTGCTTGGCTTACCATTGTATCCAGAGTTCCCAGAACAGTTTAGCAGGAACATATTGTTGCTGCTGTCCAGTTGACCCAGCTGGTGACCCCATGCCAACTGTGAACAAATGCTGCCGAGTGCTGTGCTAGCCCCATGATCAGTTGTGGATCAGAGCTTCGCATCCACAGGGTTTCCATTCACTGATTTTCAGAACTCCATCCCCAGGCCTGTCTTCCTAGTTTCTCTTCGCCTGGAAGCTCTGCTGAAACCTGTTCAGAATCGCGGCAACTCGCTACCCCACTAACAGATGAGTGGCACCTGCAGTGGGTGCACTGGCCGGAAATTGAGCCTAGCTCTCCTGCACGGAAGACAAGAATTATCCCACTAAACCACCGCCGCCTCCTGGTGGGAGCATAGTGGGTCCTCATTGCACAGTTGTATGAATGAGTGAATGAATGGATCCTCATCCATCTTTAACTTTATATCCTGCTTGAAACTTTCCGTGAAAGAAGAAATGTATGCAGACGAGAAATTTGGTTAGTTCCAATATGCCTTCCAAGTAGGACGTTGGAGAAGCTGGGAGAGGAAACACAGTTGGACCAAGGTCATCTCAAGGTGTTCCTTTTTCCACATCTCCAAGCCCTTCTTGCTGCTGCTGTAGCAGAAACCTGCCCTCTGATGTCCCTGGCACTCTCCCTCCGTGCAGGGTGAGTAGCGATGGGGCAGGATTTAACACAGAGCCCGGGTGGAGGGAGCCAGTCATTAAAAATGTATTTTCTCTGGGAGTTTGTTTTTAAAACTTTGGGCCAGAAAAATACGTACAGGAATGTTTGGCTTTTAATAATTAAATCTTGCATTGTTTTAATTTTCTCCAGAGTGTCTCTCTGGAGGAAAATAAAGTTGTAAATCCAATATTTATGCCTTTCCTCAAGCATTGCTTGCCAAATGAAATGAGTTTTTTTTTTTCCTTAACGGTTGATTTGTCTCCAGAGGGCTCCCTTCTGAATCGACAGGAAGGGTGTGATGTTCCGTGGGAGTGGGGAGGCGTCCTGGGGACTGGAAGCCGTTGAGTTGGGAGCATGCAGGATTGAAAGGGTGGGTCCTCCACTCTGAGCCGCGACCTTCCTTCCTCTCCCTGCACTTCACACACATGCCATTTCCAGCAGGGCACCGGAGCCGAGAGTCCTGAGCAAAATCGATTACTTGTCTGAATGCTTCAGACACCTCTTTCTCCACCCCCAGCAGCCCTCCTGTAAGGGACTGTCCAGACACACGCAATGTGAAAAGCATACTGAGCCAGGATTTGGGTTCTCTTTTTTTTGTTGCCTTGTGCTGTTGAGTCAACTCCAAGTCATGGCAACTCTGTGTTACAGGGCAGCACTGCTCTCTAGGGTTTTCTCAGGTGCACTCTTTACGAAAGCACATTGCTAGGCCTTTTCTTCTGTGGTGATGCTGGGTAGGTTCAAACTGTCAACCTTTTGGTTACCAGCTGAGTACAAATCATATGTACCACCCATGGATTTTCTAAGACCCTTCAGCTCCCAGGCAGCACTATGCTCCTCCCTGAGTATTTCCTCTCCTTTATTGACAATGAAACCAACTGTCCTAGAAAAACAGAGACAAGAGCCCGAGATAGACAGAATCATGGGACTGATGGAGCCTGTTGATTAATTTATTCCTGAGGCACCAGCTGCCTGCCCCCCGCAAATAAAACCATTGCCCTCAAGTTGATTCCAACTCATAGAGACCCTATAGGACAGAACAGAACTGTCCCATGGGGTTTCTAAGGTTGTAAATCTTTACAGAAGCAGACTGCCTCACTTTCTTCTGCAGAGCAGCTGGTGGGTTTGGTTAGCAGCTGAATGCTTTAACCACTGTATCACCAGAGCTCCTTATTCGCTCCTACCATGGATTCCATGAGTGAACACATTTTCTTGTTTAACCTTGCTCAGGTGGAGGTTCTGTCTCTTGCAACCCAAACAGTCTTGATGAATACAACTGGTGTGGACCAATCTCTGGGATCCAGTGAGAGGTAGATTGGGAAGGCAGATTTTGTGGCTCAGCATGGTGAGTTCCATGATAGAGGGGAGCAGAGGGAGCTCTGGAGCATAGAGAATGGACACTCCATCAGGAATTCCATGAAGAGAAGCCCCACGGAGCCTTTTCAGGGAGCATTAGAACCAGCACTTCTGTCATTTGATGAGTGAGAGGGTGCAAGAGTGTGGACGAATCTAGATGAACCAACCTGGCTTAGTCAACTGGTAGAGTAATGAGACTTTAAAACAGATCCTCATGGTAGGATGTTATCATTCACTCCCCCCCCCCCCCGAGTATCCTGGGGTGAGTCTTCAGTAAGACAAATGGCTTTTCGTGGCCTGTGTATGTCAATTACAACCTTCATCCATCTCCTGTCCTCCTAGGCCTCTTCCTGACACTTCCTGTTTAACAGCAGGCCTCATTAGCCAGGTGTGTCAGGCACTTTTCCTGCTGCCTTCTCCCAAAGGGAAATGTTGTCTCCTTTATTCAGGAGTTGAAGTTCATCTGACACCTGGAAACCCTAGTGTACACACATGAAGTCCACTTAATGAGGCCCACAAATTGTTCTTATAAGTTGCTATTGAGTGAGCTCTAACCTATGATGACCCGACGTTCAACATAAGGGAATGTTGCCTGGTCCTGCACTATCTTCATGGTCACTGGTATGCTTGAGTTCATTGTTGTGGCCACAGTGTGTTTTGGAGTGTCTTCCAGCCTAAGAAGCTCATATTCCAGCACCATATTGGATAATATGCTGTCTTGGTCCACAGGGTTTTCATTGGTTAATTTTCAGAAATAGATCACTAGGCATTTCTTCCTAGTCTATATTTGTCTTGAAGCTCTGCTGAAACTCATCCACTATGGATGACCCTACTGGTGTTTGAAATACTGGTGGCATAGCTTCCAGCCTTACAGAAACACACAGGCCAGCAAGGTATGACAAGCAGTCAAGAGGTGGTAGAAACTTCTTGTTGTTAGTTGTCAGCTCCAACTCATGGAGACCCCATGTACAGCATACCGAACCCTTGCTTGATCCTGCACCATCTTTGTAATTGTTGGCATGTTTGAGTCCGTTGTGTGGCTACTGTGTCACAGCTCCTATTTATGAAACCATTACTCAGTATTGTTTCCTGTATCTGTGCCCTTCTATGCATGATCTCCTTTATTGTTCACAGGGACCCTGGAGATAGGTATTATTGCCTTTTGTTTCACCTGAGGCTCAAGAGATTAAGGGACCTATCTTAGGTGGCTTTGGGTCGCCGATTCAGGACTGCTTGGCTTCATAGTCCATGTGTGGGAGAGCAGGGAACTTGTATGCTTAGGCATCATTCTAACTTCAGCACCAGGGACAGCAACCCACACTTTGCTCTGGATGAATGAAGCCTTTGGTCATATGAAGTTGCATGTGAGAGAGCATACTCTCCCAGGAAATGTTTACTTTGAGACACATGAGTTTAGAGCCAAGGGTTATGTGATAGCTGATCTGGTCCTACCTTGCAGCTTTGCAGATGAGCTGAGGTACTGTGGATTTGGTACCCCACTGTCAGATGGTTGGAGTGAATCTTATCATCAGTGCCCATTTCTTTTGCTCCCACTGCCCTCCCCACTGTATGTGGGAATGGCCACCGTCTTCTGCTAGTGTCCTCAGTGGGCAGGAGTGCCCAGGCACCCTTCTCATGCCATTTTCCAGCCTCCGAGGTTGAAGCCCTCACAGAAGGAGGAGGGGCTTTGCTGAGGCTGCCGGGGCAGTGATAACACAAGCTACAATGCTGCCCTAATTGCCTGTATTATTAGGCTGGCAGACCTGGCACATAGGTCCTCTCAAGGCAGCTCTCCAATTAATCTTTTCTTCTCTGATTAAAGCTCATGTCCTGCAATGGTTGTGGTTGGGGAGGGTTGATATGCAGGATGTTTTAAAGAATTCCATGCCATGGAGTGAGTAGTGGAATTTGGGGTTAACCATGCTGACATTATCTCAGACACAATCTGTCTGTGGTCCGGAACATCTGAGAAAATATGGAGCCCATTACCAGCTCTGTGTCTCTGGGGAGCCCTGGTGTTTGCTGGACCTGTTGGCAATGGTTATATTAATATGCGAGGCAAGGCAAGGGATGATGCTGGTGGTATGAGACTGGGAAGCATGAGAGAAGAGAGCCCTCTTATCTTGGTGGATGCAGGGCAAATAACAAGTTATGCTGTGTATGAAGTTTTCCTTCATGAACCTGGTGCATATTTATTGTGACTCCATCCTACAGTGAGCCTTATACCTGGACCTGAGGTGCAGTGGGGAGCACAAGGAGACATGCCTCTGAACTCCTAGGACATTCTCTCTGCAATGGGAGACAGTTGGTAATCAAATTATCACCATCAAGAGTGCATAACTGCAGACTCAGAGAGATTCCCTGAAGGCATGGGACAGTTTATTAATTTGATTTAGTAAATACTTACATAGCACTTTCCATGTGCCTGATGCCATTCTAATTACTTTGCTGCTAATAACTCATTTAATAGTCATAAAACCCCTATGAGATAGGTATTATTATTAATGATTATTACCTACATTGTACAGATGAGGAAGTTGAGGCACAGAGAGGCTAAGTAAGTTTCCCTTGGTCCCACAGCCAGAAAGTGGTGTAGCTGGGATCTCAGCCCATGCTGTCTTACTCCAGGGGTCATGCTCTCAAATATTCAGAATACCACCTCTGTGCTGAGAGTAGGTAACAAGGGATCTGTCTTTGGGGTTCAGAGAGGCTTGCTTGAGATGTCACACTTGGGGTGAGATTTGAGGGGGATGAGATGCTACCTAAACAAGTAGGGAAAGGCTTGCAAGCAGAAGGAATGGTGTGGGCCAAGGTCCTGTGGCTGGAAGGAGAACGACAGGTTAGAGAGACTGAAGCGTGGTGAAGTGTGGTGTGAGATGGAGCTGGAGAGGTAAGCTGCGACCAGATCCTATTGGATCTTCCAGGCCATACTTGGGAGTTTGGGATCTTTATCTTCAGGCAAATGGGCAGTCAAGCAATTAGATATTTGACTCGTGAGAAAGATTGCTGTGAATCTGGAAGTTTGAATGTATCTACAGGACCTAGTATATGGCAGGTTGGAGGCTTTCAGGGGGACGGCGACGATGATGATGTCATTGCTGATGACAACAATACCCAAAACCCCAAGCTGCTGCCACCAAGTCAGTTCTGACTCATAGCAACCTCCATAGTGTTTCCAAGGCTGTAAGTCTTTACAGAAGAAGACTGCCTTGTTTTTCTCCTACAGATTGGCTGATGGGTTCAAACTGCCAATCTTTCAGTTAGCACCCTAATACTTTAACCACTACACTACCACTAGCTACTATTGATTGAGCACTTACAGGACCAGGCTCCTGGTGAGTCTTTTATTAGCAGTACCTCATTCAGCTCCCACAACCACCTTCTGTGAGGTTAGGAGCATTATTACACCCACTTTACAGATGGGTGGCCCAAAGCTTAGAGACTTTCAGAAGTTCATTGGTGTTATGAGGCTGGTACCTGGCAGGACCAGCTATTGGACCCGGGTTTGTCTGATTCTGGAGTTTGGGCTTTTACATAGAAAGCTGAACACATGTCCTGAGAGGTGAGAGAAGGAAAGTCACGTGGATCCTCTTAGCTGATCATTAGATGCTAGTGTCTTAGGGGCTCTTCACCATATCCTGTCTCATTTAATTCTCACAACAACTTTATTGGTCCTGTTTCATAGTTTAGGAAGTGGAGGCTCAGAAAAATTGCCCACAAACAATAGTTAATATAGTGAAGAGTCAAGATTTTGCCCCAGGTCATCTTGCTTCAGGGTGAACAATGGTTATATTATCTGAGGAAACTCCCTTGACTCTTTAGTCTGAATCCCCAAGGTTAATGTTACTTCCTTTGGCAGACATTTAATGTCCATGTAACTTCCACCCCTCCATTCCCAGCTACAAAACTCCAGTTGTTTTCAAGTATTAGCGGCCATGTTCTTCAGTGGAGTTGGAATCCTACCCAACCCCAAAGGCTTTATCTTGGTTAGTCTCTAAGGCAGTCCTTGTAGTGTATGGCTAGTGATTAGTTTAAGAATGTTGGGTATGATCTTATTATGGCAAATTGCTACCAGTTGCTATTTCTGTCTTTTCTCATTTTCTCTCCTTCCTCATTGAAAACCAGTTGACCTTGAGTCATGTCTGATTCATGCTGACCTCGTGTGTATCAGAGTAGAGCTGGCTTCCACAGCATTTTCAATATCAGTTTTCAGAAGTAGATCACCAGGCCTTGCTTCCAAGGTGCCCCTGGGTGGACTAGAATCTCCAACTTTCAGTTAGCAGCCGAGTGTGTTAACCATTTGTCCCACCCAGCAATTACCCCACACACACACCCACACACACCTTGTTGCTCTTCAAAAAATAGTTGCTACTATTCCTAGTATTATCAGTCTCCATCCCCAAATCAGTGTCATCTTGATGCCTCCTTGGTCCTTCTAAGACAGATAAGATTCACTTTAAGGACTAAGGTGCTCCTGACCCAAGCTGTGGTATTTTCAATCACAGTGTATGCATGTGAAAACTGGACAATGAATAAGGAAGACCAAAGAAGAATTAATTCCTTTGAATTACGATGTTGGCAAAGAACAATAAATATACCATGGATTTCCAGAAGAATGAATAAATCTATCTTGGAAGAAATACTCACATACTTTGGACATTTTATCGGGAGGGACAAGTCCTTGGAAAAGGACATCATGCTTGGTAAAATAGAGGGTCAACACAAAAGAGGAAGACCCTCAATGAGATGGATTGACACATGGCTGCAACAGTGGGCTTAAACATGGCACCAATTGTGAGGATGGCGTAAGACCAGGCAGTGTTTCATTGTGTTGTATATGGGTTGCTGTGAGGCAGAACTGACTGGATGGCACCTGGCAACACAAAAATAAGATGGGTGAACTCTACTCCCATTGGACATTCCTCCTTCCCTTCTCCCCTTTGTCACCTTCTCCCTTGTACTGCACCTGATCAGACCAGTTACTGTTGGGTCCACCCAACTCTTGGTGCCCCCATGTGTGTCATAGGTGAGCTCTGCCCCATAGGGTTCCCAGTGTCTGAGATTTGAAAGAAGATCATTCTGGAAAATTAGAGGGGAGGGAATCTGTGGAGTCAGGACATGGGGGAAGCTCTTCTTGGCTTTGGGGAGGAACTCAGAGTTCCTGTCCAGTTGAATTAACCAACCCTGAGCCAACTTGCCTCTGGATTTCTTGTTATTTGTGGTTAACTTTTTATTGCTTAAGCCATTTTGAGTTAATTCTGTTGTGCCTCAAGGCCAGATGTATCCTAAACGACACAGTCCCCTTTGTATTAATCTCTTTGATGAAGATGAGGAAGAGGAGGAAGGGAGGACGAGGAGGAAGGAGGACAGAGGAAGGGAGGATGAGGAGGAAGGGAGGATGGGGAGGAAGAGAAGAAGAGGAAGGGAAGAAAAGGCGGAAAACAGGGAAGGGAGGAAGCAGGCCAGGGATCTAAGAACAGCGAGGAGGTGGTGGGGGTTTTAGGAGCTCCTCTTGCCCTCTGAGGTGCAGGGATTGGTGGTCTTCCCTGTGTTTCATGCATTTTTGAAGCTTACTGGAGCTTTCCCTCCCTGAGCACCTCTGGGCTCTGGCTGATCTGTGTTCCTAAGGAAGATGGTCGTGTCTTTGAAGAATGCCTCCTTTATGTCTCTATAAGCCAAAACTGATGGTCTGGAAATTTCCAAATTCTTGTTCTTTTAAGTCACATTTTATAAAGAGCTGTGAGGAAAACTGTCCACTTAGCAGTGTAAGAATTTGTAGCCAAACTCTTGCTCTATTTCCTTGTGGTCCCAGAAGGCATAACGTCACACAGAGTCAAAGAGACTCACTCAATGCACTCCCCAGTCCCCTTGCTGAGGACAGTTGACTTGGTTTCACTCAAGTTATAAAAATGCTGGGACTCTGATGGTGCGACCCCTTGGACACTCAAGTAGGGTGCTTTGTATCAGTTTTGCTTCAGGTAACAAAGACTTTGTGTGTGTTGATCTTGTTGGAAGTCAAGAGGACGCCCGAGAGCCCATGTTGGCTTGGCTTAGTTGTGGTTCTCCAGAGACTCCTTTCTGGTAATGTGGGAGATGTTCTGACAGATCTCCTCTACTGACCTTTCCCCGGTTTCTAGAAGCTCTCTCATTGGGTGCTTTAACTATTTACCAGTACGAGTTGCCCTGGGGTCAAGTCTGACTCATGGTGACTTCATGTGGTTCAGAGTAAACTGTGCTTTGTGGTGCTTTCAGTCGTTGATTTTTTGGAAGGAGATCATCAGGCCTTTCTTCAGAGGCACCTCTGGATGGACTTGGCCTCCAACATTTCAGTTAGCTGAGTGCTTTAACCATTTGTTCTACCCAGGGACTCTTTAATGTTTAGAATGTAAGAAAGACAACAGAATACCTGTTCCTGGGCTCCATAAATCCATCGGGGTGGGCTGGAGAACATCTCCTCTTGCTTCAAGACCCAGCCAGGAGCCTTTCTTGAGTCCTCTCTTTACAGCAGTGCTGTTGTTGTTGGGTGCTGTCGAGTCAATTCCAACTCATAGTGCCCCCATGTGGCCAAGTAGACCTGCCCCATAAGGTTTTCTTGACTGTAATTTTTATGGAAGTAGATAGCCAGGCCTTTCTTCCTAGTCTAGAAGCTTCACTGACATCTGCTCAGCACCATAGTAATATGCAGGCCTCCAGTGACAGGTGGGTGGTGGCCGAGTATGATGTGTGTTGGGCCAGGAATCAAACCCCGGACTCCTGTGTGAAAGGAGAGACTTCTCTCACTGAATCTGCACTGCCCTCTACACAATATTACGGTGGTGACCGGTAATTAATACAAGTGTGTCAGCCTTGTATCAGGATTGGAGGAAGGCTCATTAACCTGCAGTACACAGATGACACAACTTTGCTTGCTGAAAGTGAGGATGATGTGAAGCACATACTGATGAAGGTTGAAGACTGCAGTCTGCAGTATGGTTATGCCTCAATATAAAGAAAAGAAAAATCTTCACAACTGGACCAATAAGCAGCATGACAATAAATGGAGAGAAGATTGAAGTTGTCAAAAACTTCATATTGCTTGGTTCTACAATCAACGCCAATAAAAGCAGCAGTCAAGACATCAAAAGACATATTGCATAGGTAAAATCTTCTGCAAAAGACCTCTTTCAAGTGCTGAAGAGCAAAGATGTCTCCTTGAAGACTAAGGTGTGCCTAACCTAAGCCACGGTATTTTCAATTGCCTTTTAACGCATGTGAAAGCTGAATAGTGAGTAAGGAAGACCAAAGAAGAGTTGATGCTTTTGAGTTGTGGTGCTGGTGAAGAATGCTGAAAGTACCGTGGACCGCTGAAAGAACTAACAAATCTGTCCTGGAGGAAGTGCAGCCAGGATGCTGCTTGGAAGCGAGAATGGCCAGACTTCGTCTCACCTACTTTGGTCATGTTGTCAGAAGGGCCCATGCTCTGGAGAAGGATGTCATGCTTGGTAAAGTGGAGGGTCAATGAAAAAGAGGAAGGCCCTCAGCAAGACGGATTGACACAGTGGCTGCAGTGATGGGCTCAGGTACAGTAGGGATCATGAGTCTGGCACAGGACCGGGCAGTGTTTTGTTCTGTTGTACATAAAGTCACTATGAGTCAGAGATGACTTGACAGCACATGACAACAACAACAACATTCAACCTTAGTCACGCTGTTTGGTGTGTCATTTTTGAAAAACTGTTAACTCGGTGGGCAAGGAAATAACAAGAGCCCCGTGATGACATAGGAGTGATAATATCGTGTTGTACGTACTTTACTGAATGGCAACACTGATCACAGTGGCCCCATGAGATGGACGCTGCCCCCACTTTGCAGACGTGGGACCTGAGACCCAAGGTCACATAGCTCATATGCATCTTGGTGCCTTGAGCTCTGAAACACAGCATCAGACATTGAGTCAGCGTGCAAATGTCTGTTGAATGAATGAGTAGCTGTACTGCAGATTGTGTTTAGTTGAATAAGAGTGAAGCAGATTAAAGCGAAATGGAACATCTGCCTTAAGTGAACATAAATAAGAAGGACAACTTTCCCTGCTTCTCTTGTCTTTAGCTCACACAGCCTCTTTGTGCAGCGAACCCTAAATACCTTACATTTATCCATTTTGCTTCATTCCTTGGTAAGGCATTAACACTAAACAGCGGATTGTTGTTACGAACAGGAAAAGATATCTTGTTGATTTTTAAACAACACTATAAATCAGGTTTGTCTTATTTCAAAATCTAATTCAATTACAGAGAAACTATGCCTTGTGGACAATTAAACTGTAAATTGTAGGTGTCCATTGGGCGATTAGATTACTAAATGTGTTCCCTGCCATAACTCACCTCTGTCCCTACTGTATATTTTCCACACTTACTCAAGGATGGGAACATTCCAGCTGACATGCACCACGTTGAATGGTATTTATGGTGCATCACAAACGCAGAATATCTTCTTCAAGGAGATACCAATGCATCATGCAAACTCCTAAGACAACTTATGCTTCTCTAAGTGGAAAAGTCCACTTGACGGATCTCTCTTTCTCTCTGTGCTCAGGTGTTTGAACACTGAGTTGTAAAGTGTGGCCTTTCTTGTTTCCAACAGAAATAATCGCCATGCTGTCTCCTCTAGGTCAAGGCAAGAAAGCTAGAGGCCTATCTTCTCAGTGATGGATTCCGCAGGATGTCACACATTGTGCTGAAGTTGCAGGGAGGCTGCGGGATGTTTGAGGGGTTGGCGCCTGCAGCAGAAGCCCACAGACACAAGAAGGGGTGCTGGCTACCTGGACTCCCCCTTGCTGGCCTAGGGCAGGCAGCAAAGGGAGGGAGTTTGATCTCATTTACTGATTCAGTGTTACTTTACCAAGCATTTACTGAGTGGTGCGGTGTGCCCAGTCCATTTAAGAACCATAACAACATAGCTGTATTTGTCTAGTTCTTCACAGCTTACAAAGCATTTTTCTAACAATTTTCTCATTTAAACCAAAAACTCAAACTCACTGCTATCTAGTCAGTTCCGACTCATAGCGACTCCACCTTGGGTTTCTGAAACGGTATCACTATGGAAATAGATTGCCCAACCTTCCTTCCAAGGAGTGGCTGGTGGGTTTGAACCTCAAGCCTTCTGTTTAGTAGTCAAATTGCCTTTGGCACTACGCCACTAGAGCATTTGGTCCTCATATAAATCTCATGGAGTGGGCAGGGCAGGAGTGCTGATGCTGTTTCTAAATTGCAGATGGTGACGACCGGCACTAGTTGAGCACTTACTGTACCCCAGGGGTTACATTAACTACTGCGCATGTGACATCACATGTGAGCTCCCAATGAGTCCTGTGAAGTGGGTACTATTATGGGGCACATTTTATTAATAGGCGCTCTGGTGATGTAGTGCCTAAGGCACTTGACTGCTAACCAGAAGGTTGGTGGTTCAAATCCACAAGTCACTCTGCAGAAGGAAAATTGGCC
>NW_006921648.1:4611562-4656407 GCF_000298275.1 Orycteropus afer afer
CACTGTCCCCATTAGGAGGTCACACGGTGTTTGTCCTTTTGTGACGGACGTATTTCACTCAGCATCATGTTTTCCAGGTCCATGCTTGCATCAGAACTTCATTTCTCCTCATGGCTAATGGTATTCCATTGCATAGCTACAGCACAGCTTGTTTATCCATTCATCTGTTGATGGACGTTTTGGTTGTTTGCACCTGTTGGCTGTTTGTGAAAAGTACTGCAGTGAGCATTGGTGTACGATGCAGACTTATTTTATTTATTTTTTTTTTTTTTTGCATGAATAAAGTGAAGCATAAGGAAGCTTAGTGGCTGGCCCAAGATCACACAACTATTAACTGGTAGGTCATTTAATCACTGGGTAACCTACGTTCCAACACTGGAGCCCTAATTTGCTGACTTTGGCTGTGGCTCTTTCCTTGACACCAGAATGCCCTCTTGGGTCCATCCTGCCACAGGGAGCTGTCTTAGCAGCAGGAAACACTTGACTCCTGTGAACTCACCTTTGTTTTCTTGTTTAGCTATTTTGTAATTTCCAGAGAGACCTCTCTCTGAAGTCAGAGAGAGGAAGATAGATAGAGCTCAATTTCTGGAACTAGCATGAATCCAACAGAAGACAAGAAATTCCAATGATATAATTTCTCTTAATTTCTTAACGTGGTTGTTCTCAAGAGCAATTTATTGGCTCACACAGGGTCTGGTTATCCTGCAAGTTTGTCTACTTTTATTTATATACAGAAGTTCATTGTCTCACAGTTCTGGAGGCCAGTAGTCCTAACTTAAGGCATCAGTAGGGCCGTGGTCTTTCTGAAGACTCTAGGGGATGACGCTTTCATTTCTTTCCCAGCCTCTGAAGCCCTACGAGGTTCTTGGCTTGCAGATAGATGCATGCTCACAGTGGTGTCCTTTCTCTGCCTTCCTTCCCTTTCATAAAGTCTACTCCTCAACTTTTGTTTGAACATCTCAACAAGGGGATCTTGCTAATAATTTGGGGTTTTTTTTTTGGTGGTGTTGGAAAATAATACTGACTATACCATGGACTACCCAAAGAATAATCAAATCTGTGTTAGAAGAAATACAACCAGGATGTTCCTTAGAAGCAAGAATGGCAAGACTTTGATCTGATTACTTTGGACACGTCATCAGGAATGACCAATCTCTAGGAAAGAAGATCATAGTTGGTAAAGTAGAGGGTCAGCAAAAATGAGAGAAATGCTCAGTTAGATGGAGTCACACAGTAGCCACAACAAAGTGCTCAAACATGGCAACAGTCATGAAGATGGCACAGGACCAGGCAATGTTTTGCTGTGTTATACATGAGTCACCTTGTGTTGGGGCCAATTGGGCAATAACCAGTAACAATATGTTTGGGTGCCTGCGAAGTCTTGGTGGATGTTCCATCTTGGCTTCATTGCTTGGTGGACTCGCAAATCTGAGGTGTTGGACTCTGTGGCTGAGAGTCCATCAGGAACCAGATTGCTCCACTGACATTCAATCTTTTCCACAATTTCATTGGATCGTATTACCAAGTCCTATAAAATTGAAATCAAGTTTGAAATAGGGTTTGTTAATTACAGTATTTAACTGTTGTCGTTATTGTTTCCTTGGAGATTAATGAGGTGAGTTATTGTAACATAATTAGGCTGCAGTGTATCTAATCTCTTACAAACCCTCACGATTCACTGTTGTTCCAGTCTCGTTTGAAGGTTAATTTCACTTTGCTGGTATAGACTTGGCAATGCGCTTTCTATTGAAATATGTTTTTAATTATATTTGAAAGTCATTAGTCAAGGGCTCTGCTAGGCTGTTAAGCGCACATTTTCTGTGGAGAAATCCAGATACAATTAGACTCATCACTATCAACCATCCCCAAATCCAGGTGCCCAGAGGAGATCAAGGAGGATTCAGAGACACACGGTACCTAGGATCCACATCCTACTCCAATCCAGCATCTTTGCTGGTGGAATCTTGGGGAAAGGACTTCACAGTGACATTAGGGCTGTGGTTCAGTGTCTGAGGTAGACCCTTCAGTGGCTTCATCCTACATGTGGACTTTTCTCAAACACACCTACCTCTTTTCCACCTTAAGGCTTCACAGATAACATCCCCTCTGTATGGAACATTTCTCACCTGGCTTACTTCTGGTCATCCAACGAGTCTCACCTGAAAAGTCACTGCTTCTGAGAGCACTTCCAAGATCCAACTCTTATCCCACCCCCATCAGCTCTTGCTGTTGCTAGCTCCTTTGAGGAGCTAAGACTGTGGGTGGTACAGACAGTTAACTGCTTGACTACCAGCTGAAAGGTTGGTGGTTTGAACCCAGAGGTGCCTTGGAAGACAGACCTGGTGATCTGCTTCCAAAAGGTCAAAGCCTTGAAAACCCTATGAAGCAAGTCTACTCTACACCCATGGGGTCGCCAAGTGTCAGAATTGACTCAACAGCAGCCAACAACAATAGCAACAATGGGGAGCTCGTTTCTGATCTGGGACCTATGGTGTGTGTAATTGCACATGTCTTTGTGGTCTTGTTTGTTTCACATCTCCCTCTTCATAAGGGCAAGGGCTTTATTTGCTCACTACCACAATGGCAAGCACCTGGGACACACAGAAGACCCTCAGTTGTGGTTGAATGACTGCACCAAGTACTGGCTTGCTGGTCTCTGACAGCAAAATGGGGCATCACCCTATCTAATTACATCAGAAATCACATCCTATCACATCCTGAGTCTGGTCACCAAAAGATCTCTTCTTAACAGGTGGCACTTTCCATTTCATTGTCTTCCAACCCCAAACTGAATCCTGCTTCCTCCATGTTTTTTATCCACCTTATTTTAAAAAGAAGCTCTTTTTTCCCCTCCGAGAAGAGTGGGTTTCTCCAATTTAAACTTCATCGGTCCCCATTCAATTTCTCTTCCCTACAGCTCTGTATTGGCCTTTGCGAATCAATTGGTTTTGTCATCCTAGATCAGATGCCTCTCTAGGATGCAGATAAATTGCCCATTATGGAACCATTGTCTCCCAATTTTGGGACGGACTCAGAGAATTCAAATGGATTTGTCAGGCCTGACCTTCTCTTCATGAACCATGCTGTGACTGTTCCTCACTGAATTAAATACTGCTGAGTGGCCCAGATCATCTCAGCCTCCTCTCCCACTAGGGCCTCGGCTGTCCTTCCTGCTCCATCAAGGCCAAGAAAGCCATGAGCACAGCCAACTTTGACCTTTTCTGGGCCATTCTTCTCTGCTCTACAGTGACCCTAATTGTTGGGCCATCCACATGCCTTGAGGTCAGCCAAGTTCAAGTCCTCATCCACAGCCTGGAGCCCAGAGAGGTTTAAGTTCTCAGTCAGAGCAAAGAGAAAAAAAAATGTGCTGCCCTTCATTGTCATAGAGCTGCGAATCATTTTTTGCAAAACCCTGAATAAGTCCAGCACAGCCTCTTTTTCTTCCATCCAAGAAACCATGGCTTTTTTGGTTAAGAATTGTGATGACGCAGTGGTTAACCACTTGGCTGCTTACTGGAAGGTTGGTCGTTTGAACCTATCTGGTTTCATGGGAGAAAAGATTGAGAGATTTCTCCTATAAAGATTACAGCCTAAGAAACCATATGGGGCAGTTCTACTCTGTCCTATAGGTTTGCTAGGAGTCAGATTGATTCAACAGCACACAAGCAACTACAACCACAACACTGAGATGACAAAATAGTCAACATGGAGATGTGTTGAGAAAGACACATGGGAACTGAGATCTGCTACATCCCTCAAGAATCTATAATAATATATATATATATGTGTGTGTGTGTGTGTATATATATATATATTTTTTTTTTTTTTTTTTTTTAGGGAGCTGTGGTAGCATAGTGGCTAAGACACTTGCCTGCTAACCAGATGGCTGGCGGTTCAAACCCACCAGCCACTCCTCAGAAGGAAGGTTGGGCAATCTTACTTCCATAGTGATACTGCCTCAGAAACCCAAGGAGGGGTCGCTATGAGTCGGGTTTGACTCGACAGCACATAACAACAACAACAACATATATTTTTTTAACTGGGAATTCAAGAATACACTCACTCATCCCCTTTGCTGGTATGAACTGGCCAAAGGCACAGTGTTCCTTCTATGGCAGCTCTGGCCCCAGTGGCTTTCTTCAGGCATCCTTCCTGACCATAGGTCCTGCAACTCTTGGTCCTGGGAGTTGTTTCCCCAAACAGCCAAGATCCTGGCCTTCCTCCCTTTCTAGTGGTATTTACATGACCTCTAAAACTTAATAGTCATTAGTCCTGATAGTTGTTTAGACCACCTAGAATGGTGTCTGTTGTAACTGCACTTTAATTGATACATGGCATAAGTTTAAAAAAAATAAAAAAAAAACTTCATGTGACCCAACCCAGGTTTGTGAGTAGAATCATGACCAATTTCTTTCTTGAGACATTAAGTGAAAGAGATGGTCTGGGGAGAACACCTGTGCCATCTTATACCTGTGGCCACACCCAAACACTGGAACTTTTAATAGGTCTATGGTTCTGGTAGCATAGTGCCTCAGGCACTTGATGGCTAACCAGAAGGCTGGCAGTTCAAACCCACCAGCCACTCCTTGGTAGGAAAGTTGGGCAATCTACTTCCATAGTGATATTGCCTTGGCAACCCAAGTAGGGGTTGCTATGAGTCAGGTCCGACTTGATGGCACATAACAACAACAACAAATGGTTCTATCAATGAGCCCAGGAGGCACAGTGGTTAAGCACATGACTGCTAGCCAGAAGGTCAGTTGTTCAAACCTACCAGCTGCTCTGCAGGAGAAAGACGTGGCATTCTGCTGCCTTGGAAACCCAGTGGTACAGTTCTCTTCTCTCCTATAGGGTAACTAGGAGTTAGGTCCAATCAGTGCCCTGGATTTGACCAACAAGTGTAACTATTTCTCTCTTTGGAGTAAAGTCATCATCATCATCACCACTACCATCATCACAATGATCACCATCATCATCATCATCATCATCACTGTATTCATCACCAGCATCATTACTGTCATCACTGTCATTACCATTGTCATCATCTTTACCATCATCATCATCATCGCTGTCATCACCATCACTACCATTACTATCATCATGTCATCACCACTACTACCATTGCTATCATCATTCTTTGTCATCATCACTGCCATCACCATTATCATCTTCAGTCACTGTCACCATAACCATCACCATCATCACCATTACTGTCACCGTCATAACCATCACTGTCATTGTCATCATCATCACCATCATGGCTGTCACTGTCATCTCCATCACCATTACCACCATCACTGCCATCACTATCATTATTATCGTTACCACCAACACCACCATCATGACTGTCACTGTCATCTCCATCACTGCCATCACTATCGTTATTATCGTTACCACCAACATCACCATCATGACTGTCACTGTCATCATCATCATCACCATCATCACTACCATCACCATCATTGTCATCACCATCACTGGCACCATCAGTATTCCCAACATCATCATCATCACCCAGCAGCAATGTTTTCATCTGTTAATGTTTACTAAGAACTTTCTCTTTGACAAATATTGTGCTGAAAACCATGTCTGCAGTATTTCAGTCATCAGTATCCCACACAGCCTTAGGAACCTTAGTTCTCTTATTTTTCAGAGAAGAAAGCAAACCCAAAGAAGTAGAGTCATCTATATTTGATCGGGTTTTCTGAGTCCAGAGTAAAGGGATAGAGAGTTTCTCTTCCTTCTGAAGCTGACATATAAAGCCGAAGAATGTGGGGGTGGACTGTATCATCTGTCTCATCAGAGGCAAGAGGAGACAATTTCAGGTGAAACAGGAATTCCCCTGTGGGTTTTTTTTTTAGGACATTATTGCTGGGAAGAGCAAGAAGCAAGGTAGGTAGAAAGGATGATGCCAGGCTTTTGAGGTCTTGAAGAGAGCATATATGATAGGAACTAAGAAGTCTTTGGTAATTTTCCAGTGATGTCTAATAAAATAAGAAGGCACTACCACATCTCTCACTTCAGTCTCTCAATCAGTGGCCCATTATCTTGTCTGTTCAGGAGTTTAATGGAAGCTCCTCTCTCCTGCCAACCCAAGAGCTTAATGAAATCTAGAGACCTCCAACCTGCATCAGTGAGTTGGGCTTCCCCTGAAAGGCAGCTTCCTCACAGCCCTGAGCAGCATAATATTCCCTCTTCCTTCATATTCTAATGAACAAATGATATCCCCATTGGTTATTTATCTACTTTTAGAATTTGAATGGAATTCTACTGATAATTATGGCATTTCACCAGTTGATAGGAAATTGCCACCTGCTACATGGAGATAATAGCCCAATTCAGCATCTATGAAATATGGAATTTTCTGCTAATTCCTGCCTTGTAATGTGTAAATCATCAGTGGGTTGGATATTAAAATTCAGCAGTCTAAAGACCTGGAGCCAAGGGGAAGCAGCCCTTCTTCATTAAAATTATAGAATCTAACAATGACTGCTGGACTGAATATTCCCAGCCCAGGCTGGTTCAGAGCAACTCCAGAACAGGAGAGTGTCTTAGTACGTGTCTATCTCTATAGGCATCTCAGGCTGGGCCACAGGAGCTGGCTTTGGAGCTCCTGTCAGAGTTTGCAGAAGTGCAAGATGGCAGCCGTGCATAGGGGAAAGCTCAGGCATGGGGTCAGGCAGATAAAGTTAGCGTTCTAGCTGTGTGTGATGTCAGTCCTCCCTGAGCCTCCTTTGCATGGGTGAGATAGAAAGCAACAACAACAGAAAAATACAAAAAATACCAATGCCCCATATGGAAGAGATGCTGCTTTCTGAGCTGGTAAAACTGGAATTTTTGTTTTTGAAAAAGGAGCCCTGGTAATGCAACACTTAAGTGCAACCAGGAGGTTGGTGGTTTGAACCTACCTGGTGGCTCTGCTGGAGAAAGATCTGGTGATTTGCTTCCTTAAAGATTAGAGCCTTGAAGAGCCTGTAGGGCAGTTCTCCTCTGTCACATGGGATCACTATGAGTCAAAATCAACTCGACCGCCACAACAACAACAAAATTGAGAAAACAACATCATCAACAACAAAAACAATAATTCTCCCTATGGCCGTACATAACTACTTTCTGCCTAATTTTTGTGTCAATGCATCTCATTAAGGGTTTTCCTCATTTTCACTGACTCTCTGCCTTATCAATAGCCATACAGTAGCCACAGCACTGAACTCAAATATATCAATGATCATGAAGATGGTGCAAAGACAGCAACGTTTCATTTTCATTGCCGTGAGTTGCAGCCAGCTCCACAGTAACTACCAAATCTTTAGAGTACTCTGGGATTGAACATATACACTCCTCATCAGTTTATTTAACAGCTACTTAGGAAAAGTCGCCTGAGTTCCAGGCACTCTACTGGCTCCAAAGCTGGCTTTGCTCCCTGCCCAGAGGAGAATATTCACAAAAGATGACGTTTAGAGGCCTTAACGATGTGTTCATTGATCCTGAAAGAATATAAAGGCCCCAAAAGGAAAACAAAACTGGACCATCATTGCTGATTTAGGGGCCCACCTGCCTGCAGTTAGTGCCTCAGCTGTTGACTGGGGTGATGAGGGTTTGGGTGATGGAACTGTTCCACATTTCAGTAGTGACAGGGATTATATGGCTGTGCATTTTTGTCAAACTCATCAAACTGTATACTAAGAAAGGGTAAATCTGACTGAGTGTAAATTGTACCTCCACAAAAGCTGGTGGCACCATTTAACACTGGGCCTAGTAAGGCAAAAGGTTAGTGGTTCAAACCCAGTCAAGGGTGCCTTAGAAGAAAGGCCTGCTGAGAGGTCACAGCCATGACAATCCTATCAAGCAGATCTCCTCTGAATCACACGGGGTCTCCACAAGTCGGAACTGACACAATGGCAACTGGTAAATCTGACATTTAAAATAAATTTAAAATGCCCCCTTTGAAATGAAATAGGCATTGTGGTATGATGTGGTAGTTGCGAGATCTAAACATTTAACTGATTAGAACATTAGAATAATAAAGAAAAAAGATGGAAGACTAACATAAGGTTTCGAACCTTTCACTTTGGCTGGTAAGAATATAAAAACACCTCCATGTACCTCTGATTTTCTCAATGAGCTCAGAAACTCTGGACAGTGAATGAGTCCAACTCTTCTCTGGAAGCAGCAGGGGTCTGTTAGAGTTACCTAGTGCCACTCTAACAGAGAACACCACAAATGAATGGCTTGAACAAACAGGAGTTGCTTTCCTTACTGTTTAGGAGGCTAGAAGTCTGAGTTAAAGGTGCCAGCTCTAGGAGCTGGGGGAAAGCCCCTCAACCTTGGGCTTCCGCTCTGCCTCTTGCTCCCAGCTCACTGGAGCTGGAGGCATCTCTTCACTCAGGCAGCTGCTGGCTGCTGAGGCTGACAAACCCAAGGTTGACAAGTAAAATGGCACAGTCCCAAAATTATCTTGCAACACGGCATGCCACTAATGCAAGTCCATTAACAGTCCCAAGATTGGCAGACAATGTGGCAGGCTGCTGAATGATGGACGACTCAGCTACACGCAGGATCCAAGCATGCCAAAAGCTCCAGATACCTTTCTCAATGCTGCTTCTTATACACTGGAAGCAGACCACATCCCTAAGGCTGCTACTCAGCGGCTCACAGTAGATTCCACCATGGAGTTGATTATCAGTCTCATCATGGGGAATAACTACATCCTGCTGCCCAGCCACTTAACCAGGCCCAGCCAAATTGACACACAACTTAACTACCACAGGGTCATGATTGTTTGCATCTCCATCTAATCTAAGGTCAACTCCAAGGTGTGAGTGGATTCTCTTGTCTCAGCTCCAGAATGCTTTTCCAAACAGCAGTGCTCCAGGGGAACAGCCCATTGGGGTGACAGTGGTCATATCCAGTTTCTCTAGCTTTGGCAGGTCAGTAGGAGAGACCACAGGCTTTAATGACCAGAAAGTGTTTGACTCACAGGGTCAGTATGGTCATAAAGAGCCCAAGTTCATCCCTCGTGACGTTATCCTTGTCTACCTGTGCAGACCTCTCCCAAGTTCATCCCTCATGACGTTATCCTTGTCCACCTGCACAGACTCCCCCTAAATCCCCTCCCTCCCTCCCTCCTTCCGTCCCTTTCCTTCCTCTTTCCTCCCCCTTTCCCCTTCTTCTCTTTCCTCTCTCACCCTTCATTCCCCACTCTAATTTTTTATTGTTTAAAAATGTAGCTGAAACATTTACCAATTCAGTGTTTTCCACATGTACAATTTAGTGACATCAAGTACATCAATCATGTTATGCAATCCTCACGAGTAATCCTTGCCAAATTTCCCATCATCATAAACATAACTCACTCACTGTTCCCAATCAGTGACTCTTCCCTCCTTCCCACCCCAGGAACCACTAATTAACTTTGGTCTCTGTGCATCTGCCTGTTCTAGATCTTTCATGTTTGTAAGATCATACCGTATTTGCCCTTTTGTGACTGACTGACTTCACTCAGTATGTTTTCAAGGTTCATTCGTGTCATAGCATTATCAGGACTTTATTTCTCTTTATGGGTGAGTAATATTCCATGTATGGATGGATGACATTTTATTTATCCACTCATCTGTTGATGCACCCTTGGGTTGTGTCCATCTTTAGGCTAGTGTGAATGCTGCTTCACTGAATATTGGTGCGCAGATTTCTGTTTGCACACCTAGGAGTTAAATTGCAGGGTCATATGGTCATTCTGCAGGAGATCTGATGATGTAGTGCCTAAGGCATTTGACTGCTAACCAGAGGGCTAGCAGTTCAAAGCCACCAGCCACTCTGCAGAAGGAAGACTGGCCAATCTACTTCCATAAAGATTTACTGCCTTGGAAACCCAAAGGGGATGGCTATGAGTTGTAATTGACTCAATCGATGGCAATGAGTCTTTTTTTTTTTTTTTTTAATGGTACTTCTGTGTTTAACTTTTTGAGAAAGCATCAAATTGTTTCCCACAGTGGTTGTACCATTTTGCATTCCCATCAGCAATGGATAAATGTTCTATCTTCTCCACATTCCAAGCCTTACCCTACTGATGGCCTAATCTTTCCCTAGACACTTCTCTGGACTGTTTATAGCTGGAAGAAACTCCTTCATCAACCACAGCCTGGTGCCACACACTTGTCCTTGTCTCCTGGGGTTCATTGGTAGGTGTTATGTCAAGTCAGAGAGAAGATGCTTTAATCCCCACTGAGACCTGCTTCTTCTTAAGCCTCAGGGAGCCATGCCATTGCCTAAGAAGCCCTTGGTGCAGGGGTGAGGTAGACCAGCTTTTGTTCTCCAGCTACGTCAATACTCTTGCTGAAGTCCATTGAGCTCAGAGGCAACTCAATGAGACTGAGGGAGCACTTGGCTGGCATTCTTCCTCTTTGGTATCCAGCCTCCAACTTTGCAGGTGGCTGAATCTCTGATGACTGGATAGTGAGCTCATCCAAGCATGGATTATGCATCACTCTCCTCTGCAACCTGAGGGCTTGGCACGGGACTTGGCATGTATAGATGTACCATTGAAATGTCTTGACCCAAGCCGACCACAGGAATACACAAAGAGAAAAGGTGATGTCTCCATGGCCAACACGCCACATGAGAACTGTGTGCAATCCAAGCAGTGGGAATGAGTGGGGACCATTCCTTGCTGTACCAGAGTTTGTCCAGCTTTCTGTAGCTCTTTGGTTTCCATGCGTGATGCTTCTGTGGTCACAGAAATATGCACATTCTGCATAAAGCTGAGATTCACGTATGTTGGTCTTTACCTGTACAGAGATTATGAAACCCTCTTTTAATAGCATCCTTGTTGTTAGTTGCCATGAGTTGGCTCCAACGTTTGATGCCGTCCTGTGCAACAGAACGGAATGGTGCCTGTCCTGCCCCATCATCAGGATTGCCGGTGTGTGTGAGTCCATTGGCCACTGTGCATCTTGTGTGCCTCTAACCTGGGGGGCTCACCTCCCAGCACTATGTTGGGCAGTGTTCTGTTGTGATCCATGGATTTCAACGGCTACTTTTCTGAAGTAGATTGCCATAACTTTCTTCCTTGTCTTAGTCTGGAAGCACCACTGAATCCTGTCCACCACTGGGGTGGCCCTGCTGGTACTCAAGATATTAGCAGCAGAGCTTCCAGCATCATGGTGACAGGCAAACTACCACAGTAGGACAAACCGACAGACAGGTGGTAGGAGTAACATAAATGAATAACCTAAATGAATTCAAGGGGGTGCCGGGCAGTCCAAGAGCACCAAGGGGGCAATGTCAAAGCTCTCCCCATTTCACAGACCCTTCGCTTTTACTCAAAGGCACACAGTGTTGGTCTGAAAACTGCAGAGCAGAACAGACCATTATTTCCTCCCTTCTTCAAATCACACCTCAACTCCTTCCAAACAGGTGGCAAGGATGCCCCCAGGCCTTGGAATTATATGTGCCTCTGTCTTCTCCATCACCAGCTTTCTCTCCCCAAGGCTGCCTGAGGACATTGTCCTGCCATGCCCCTGCCTTGATCCCCTTCTTGCTCCCCCTCCTCCACCCTGCTCAATGCCTGTTACCTAACTGAGTAGAAGCAGGCTTCCTTGTGAATGAACGGCGAATGGACATGATCTTTGTCAGGGAACTGGGTCCATGCTTGTCTCATACATGGCACCAGACAGAGGGGAGGTATGGGAACTCATGTTCTCTTTATAGCTAGGATTCATGTATGTTACTCATCATGTGTGCCAAGGGAAACGTGATGGTAATATGCTAAGATTGCTAGTTCCCAAAGGGATTTTGACATCCTTGATCTCATTCATTTCTTTAACCACTAGCTGTGATGCTGGTGATGAGCCACGTGGTTTCGTATAATCTGATAGAGTGACACCAGGCATCCCTCTACCATCTGGGGCAGAGGTGATGTGAACCCAGTGAGAGATGCTGGCACCTGAGTGTTGGGAGGTGTGGGGCACAGGGCTTTGAGATCCCAGGCTGTTTCAGAATCAGCCACATGCCACTATCTATAGCAACAGGCTCGCCATCCTGCTCCCTCTTCTAAAAGTACACCAGAGTAACACTGGGGGGAGGTGTGACTCAGCCACCCACGGCCATATGGGGCCCTGCCTGTCCCAGCTTCTGCACCTCCTCCCTGCAGCTCTTCTGGCTGCTTCCAGGAGAGGAGGCTCTGCCTGAGGTCTCCTGGGTGGCCTGGCGGGAATGAGCAGTGCCTTGGAAACCCCGGAAGGTTTCAGGGTGCGTGCTGGGGAGGCCTTTTTTCCCCCTTAATTTATTTTTACACACACTCTCTGTGTCTCTCTGTGACTTCCATGCCACTGTCTCTCTCACAGTCCGTCTCTGTCTTTCCGCCTTTCTCTGCCCCCTCCCCTCTCTCCATCTGTGTGTGTCTGTCTCTTTGTATCTCTGCCTTTCTCTCCATCTGTTTGCATGTCTGTGAATCTGTCTCCTTGTCTCTTTTTCAATCTCTCTCTCCCTCTTTTTTCCTTCCTCCTTGGTGTTTGTCTGTCTGTCTCCCTCTCCTTTGCTCTCTCTCTCCCCCTCCACTTCACCTGTTCTTTCTCTCGCCTCCTTCCCCTCCCCCTTGATGTCTGTCTGTCTGTACTCTCCCCCTTCTTCTTCTCCTTCATCTCCTCTCCCTCTCCCCTCTCTGCCCCCTTCTTTTCCTCCTTGGTGCTTCTCTCTCCTCCTTTCTGCTCCTCCTTGGTGTCTGCCTGTCTCTCTCTCCCTGTCTCTCTCCATCCTCTTCACCTTAGCTCGCTCTCTCCTCCTTTCCCCTCCTCTTTGGTTTCTGTCTGTCTCTCTCTCCCCATCTCTCTCCATCCCTCACCTGGGCGCTCTCTCTCTCTCTCTCTCTCTCTCCTCCTTTCCCATCTTCCTTGGCGTCTGTCAGTCTGTGCTCTCCCGCTCCTTTTCCTCTTTCATGCCCTCTCTCCCCTCTTCTCCTTCTCCTCTCCCTTTTTCACTCACTCTCTGGTGACAGTCATGGTCATCTTCCATTTCCCATAATTTCCTTGGGGTCCAACATGGGTCTGCTTTGCATTGCATGCCTTTCTCCAGCCAGCAGTGTTGTCACATGAGACTTGTACTAATTTAAAGGAGCCCCAGGAGCTCTGGTGGTGCAGTGCCTAAGGCATTTGACTGCTAATCAGAAGGTTGGTGGTTCAAACCCACTGGTCACTCCTTGGAAGGAAGGTTGGGCGATCTACTTCCATAGTGATACCACCTCGGAAATGCAAGGAGGGGTTGCTATGAGTCGGGTCCGACTCCATGGCAGTGAGTTTGGTTTTGGGGGTAGTACAAATGGTTAAGCACTCAACTATTAGCTGAAAAGTTGGTGGTTGGAACCCACCCAGAGGGACCTCGGAAGACAGGCCTGGTCATTGGCTTCCAAAGGGTCGCAGCCTTGAACACCCTATGGAGCAGTTCTATTCTGCACATGTGGGGTTGCCATGGGTCGTGCTTGACTGGAGAGCAACTAAACAACAAAGACGCCATAAAGGTCACTGTTGTTTTGTTTAACTTCAGATTTCTATGAGGATCATATGAATTGGGGGGGGCATATCATGTGAACCAAGATTTATTGGTACCTCTGCATAAATACATCACCGTGAAATACCGAACCGGAGCTTCCACTGAAATCAGCTGGCTAATCTAAACTTTAGCTGGAGGGGGTTGGTTAATGTCAACATGGAAGCAAAAAGCAAGGGAAGATGGATGAACTCATTGTAGGACTGGCTCCCGGTGGGTTTTCTTCTCTCTAAAGAAGACAAACTAACTCCTACTTATCTCCCCAAGGCTCAGCACAAACACCTCTCCCCCTGAAGATATTGCATGAACGGCAAGTTTAAAGAAAATTCCCCTGAGCTATGCTCCTAAGCACCCTGACTGCTTCTAACACTTGTTACATCTTATCACTTGGTTAAATGTGTGTCTTCTCCATTGGGTTGCAAGCTCCATGTGTGAGAACTCTGTCTCTTCTACTTCTTGATGATTCTTCAGGAACTCAAAGGTCCCTGGCTCATAGTAGGTGCACAGTAATTATTTGTACAAGAGAGGTTGAAAAGACAGGAAGAAAGAGATGAATGAACAGGCAGGTGAGTAACGGGGTACTAAGGATTCCTGGGGGTACAGTGGGTAAGCACTTGGCTGTAGACTGAAGGGTTGATGATTGAAACCCATGAACTGCTCCATGGGAGAAAGATGTGGAAATTTGCTTCAGTAAAGATTACAGCCTTAGGAACCCTACAGGTAAGTTCTACTTTGTCCTGTAGTGTCACTACGAATCGTGATCCAAAACTTGATGGCAATGGGTTTGGTTTGGTTAAGAGGTATTTTGTTTCCAGTGGAGTCCCTGGGTGGTTCAGTTAACACTCAACTCACTGCAGTTGAGTCGGATCTGACTCATAGCGACCCCTCTTAGGGTTTCCAAGGTAGTATCTCTACAGAAATAGATTGCCCAGCCTTCCTTCCGAGGAGTGGCTGGTGGGTTTGAACCACCAGCCTTCTGGTTAGCAGTCAAATGCCATAGGCACTAATACGCCACCAGAGCTCCTTCAGTTAACACACTCAGCTGCTAACTGAAAGACTGGGGGCTTGAGTCTACCCAGAGACTCCTCAGAAGAAAGGCCTGGAGATCTATTTCCAGAGAATCAGCCACTGAACAGCCCATGGAGTCCAGTTCTACTCTGACCCACATAGGGTCATCACGAGTGAGAGTCGACTCTACAGCACCTGGTACTGGTTTCCAATGTGGATGTGAAGGCTGGTCCCAGTCAAAAATTTGACATCAAACACTCATTTGTTGAGCACACATGTAGGATGTTCTGTGAGCCAGACACTGTTCTAGACACTGTGGAGACAGCAGTGAACAACAGACATACATCCCCACCACCATGTAGCCTTCATTCTAGTAGGAAAAAATGACAGTAAAAAATAATCACCCAGCATAATGTTTCCAGGGTTCATCCAGGTCCTAGAAAGTATCAGAGCTTCATTTCACTTTATTGCTGAATAATATTCCATTGTATGGATAGACTAAATTTGTTTGAAATATCTGTTGTTCAGTACCATTGAGTCGATTCTGACTCATAGCAGCCCTACGTGCAACAGAATGAAACACTGCCTGGTCCTGTGCCATCCTCATAATCTTTACTGTATTTGAGCCCATGGTTGCAACCACTATGTCAATCTATCTCATTGAGGGTCTTATTTCTTGCTAACCCTTTACTTTACCAAGCATGATATCCTTCTCCAGACACTAGTCCCTTCTGACAACATGGCCAAAGTACCAAAGACCAAAATGACCAAGTCTGGCCATTCTCATTTCTAAGGAGCATTCTGGCTATACTTCTTCCAAGACAAATTTATTCATTCTTCTCACAGTCCATGGTATTTTCAGCCGTCTTCGCCAACACCACACTTCAAATGCATCAACTCTTCTTTGTTCCTCCTTATTCCTTGTCCATCTCTCACATGCATATGAGGCGACTGAAAATAACGTGGCTTGGGTCAGGTGCACCTTGGTCTTCAGGGTGACACCTTTGGTTATTAGCAGTTCAAAGAGGTCTTTTGCAACAGATTTGCCAAGTGCACTGTGTTGTCTGATCTCCTGACTGCTGCTTCCATGGGTGTTGCTTATGGATCCAAGTAAAATAAAATCCTTGACAACTTCTAACTTTTCTCCATTTATAGTGATGTTGCTTATTGGTCCTGTTGTGAGGACTTTTATTTTCTTTATGTTGAGGTGTAATCCCATACCGAAGCCTTCGATCTTCATTAGTAAGTGCTTCAAGTGCTCTTGACTTTCAGCAAGCAAAGTTGTGTCATCTGCATAGAGACAGAATTTCATTTTAGTACGGGGAGCTGGGGGAAATGGAGAATGTGGAGTTATTGCTGAAGAGGTATCAAATCTGTGTCTGGGGTGGTGAAAAATTTTGGAGACAGATAGTGGTAAATGTTGGTACAGTATGGGGAATGCAATTAATGTCATTGAATTGTACCCTTAAAAATGGTTTACCTGGCAAATGTTGTATGTATTGTACAACGATAAAATTTTAAAAAGTAATCCGTAAATCACATAAATTGTTGGTGTTGTTAGCTGCTGTTGAATCAGCCGTGACTAAGGGTGACCCCTGTACAAAGGAATGAAACACTACCCAGTCCTGCATCCCCATGATTGGTTGTGGACTGGACTACTATGATCCATAGCATTTTTATTGGCTCCATAGAGATACCATCTCGGAAACCAAAGAAGGGATCACTATGAGCTGAATTGACTCAATGGCAGTGAGTTTGGTTTTTTGTTTATTTTTAATTTTTCACAATCACTCACCAGGCCTGCCTCCTTCCATAGTCTTAGTCTGGAAGCTCTACTGAAACCTATTCAGCATCATAGCAACTGGAAGCCTTCACTGACAGATAGGTGGTGACTCTGGATAAGGTGTATTGCCTGTGAACAGAACCTGGGTTTCCTATGTGGAAGGCATTCATTCTACCTTGGAGCTGCCATTCCAAAACCCATTGCTGTCAAGCTGATTCCAACTCACAGCAACCCTATAGAACAGAATAGAATTGCCCCATAGGGTTTCCAAGACTGTAAATCTTTTCAGAAGCAGACTGCTTCATCTTTCTTCTATAGAGTAGCTGGTGGGTTCAAGCAGCAAACCTTTTGGTTAACAGCTGAGCACTTAACCATTGTGCCACCAGAGCTCCTTGTGCCACCATTAAACCAAAAAACCAAGCCCATTGCATCTAGGCAATTCTGTGTCCTAGTGACCCTAAAGGACAGAGTAGAACTGCCCCATTGGTGTTTCCAAGGCTGTCAAGCTTTGCAGAAGCAGAATGCTGTATCTTTCTTCTATGGAGAGGCTGTTGAGTTTGAACCACCAATCTTTTGCTTAGTAGCCAAGTGCTTAAGCACTGTGCCACCAGGGCTTCTTCTTGAACCACCATTAGAAGATAGTGCCATGACATACAGTACTGCATTGTCAGTGAAGACAAACATGGATATACACGTGGATAGGTGAGTGCACAGGCTGAACTATTAGGTATGTCTAAGCAATGGGGAGTGTGCCCAAGACCATGTATAGGGTTAGCAGACAATGTTTCTACAAATGTATTGCTATTTTCTGGAAGAATTCCCAGGTATATAGTAGAGCTGACAAGGGACAAGGTTGTGGTCACTTCTTGGCCATAGCCAGCTACCCAGAGGGAGTGAGTAGTTGGACCTGTGGGCTCGGGATTATAGTCTCAGGGGACATCAAGCTCAATTTGTATAACATACTACACAAAACATTGTTCTACATCCTGCTTTGGCGAGTATTGGCTGGGATCTTAAAAGCTTGCAAGTGGCCATCTAGATGCAATGATGGGTCTCTCCTCATCCAGGGCAAATAAGAATGAAGAAAACTAAAGATGCATGAAAACAATTAGTCCAAGTGACTGGTACACCATATGATCCTCAGTGTATATGACTATGAGACCAGAAGAACTAGATGGTGCCTGGCTACCACTTTCAACCACTTGGAGGGGGATCTATGTAGGAGATCCTGGATAGAGGGGGAGAACAATGTGGAAGAAAACTCAAAATCATTATTTTTTTTTAAAAAAGGGACCAGGTTTGCTGGTCTGGTAGAGCCTGGTGGAACCCCTGAAACTATGGCCTCTAGCTGCCCTTCAGGTCTGTAATTGAACCCACTCCTGTGGCTTCCAGCCAAACAAAAGACAGGTGTCTGAGCTGAACATTTACATCAGGTAGATACACTCCTTGGAGAGATCAATCATGGGAGAATAGAAGGACTGCGTATGCACAGGGAGAGAACTGGGGGGCGCAGTGCATGGAGGGAACAACTCAGGGAAGAGGTAAGTATGGGGAGGAAGTGGGAGAGGAGCTGTCTGATTGTGGGAAATTGTAGTCAATGAGACAGAGTCAATGAGTCAATTGTAGTCAGCGAGACAGAGTGTGTATGAGCTGCTGTATGGAAAGTGAATTTGCCCTGTAAACTTTCACCCAGATCACAATAAAAATTAAAAAAAAGAAGAAGATAGTGCCATGGAGAATGCCACAGTGAGGAGAGTATGGATATTTGGGCAATGTTTTTCTGACTCTTTCTCTGTCTGACATCTGTGGGAAAGAGGAGACCGGATAGAGAAGGAGAGAAAGCTGAAGATATTTCCATGGACAGAGAGACAGGGGGGATTGTCATGCTTTGCTGATCTTATGGATTCTAAAGTTGTGAACTGGGCCTTCCAGGAGCAGAAAGGAAGGCCTGTGGCCCTGGGGCACGGGACCTTGGGCAGAAGACCCAACGATGGTTAGAGTCCAGTTCACACGTTCCACACGTTCCCTTCTAGGGTTTCAAGCACAAGTCCTGGCACACCAAAAAGGTAAAAATAACAAGAAAAATAAGTGGGGGAAACCACAGCTAGACACGGAGGAGGCGGGGTGAGGCAGAGCTGCTCACAGGCTCGGAGAGGCAGGCAAGGCCGGCTGCTGGAGGGGTTGATGGCCCAGCAGCTCTCTTTGAACTTGGTATTTTTCCACAGCAAACAGAAGCCCAAACCTTGTTGGCAGTGGAGCCACATGTGGGACAGAGAGGGCAGAGTGACTATGCGGAGGCAGAGGGGGAGGAAGCAAACACAGGCGGAGGGGGCTGACTTTCAGGAGTTCACAGCGGGGGTGCTCCCCAGACACCGGGGCTAGTGTCAATACTCACCAGGTGCCTCCGCAATCAATAGCCGCAAGTGCGAGACGGAAGGGCCAGCAGGTCACTACACGGGGCCCAGTCCGCTGAGATGCTGGAGGGGGAGCTGCTAGACGTGTATGCATGTGGCCCCCAAGGTGTAGGGTCTGTCCACAGAATTCATTCTCACAATGACCATAGTATTAGCTAGCACTGGGGGCGGTTCAAACCGACCAGTTGCTACCCGGGAGGAAGATGAGGCAATCTGCTTCCAGAAAGATTTACAGCCTTGAAAACCCAGTGTGTGTGTGTGTGTGTGTGTGTGGGGGGGGTGTCTCTGTGAGTCAGAATTGACTCAATGGCAGTGGGTCTACACTTCCTGAGGATTTGGGCTTCAAGCACTGTGCAAAGCACATTATAAGGATTATCTCATGTATCCTCACAGCAAACTCATGAAGCATGATATCAATTAGGACTCACTTGGTTACGAGTGGATGAAAACCAAACCCAAAAAGATTATAACCAGAAAGGGAATTTGTCCATTTATGCAACTGCAAATTGCTGCTTCAGGCATGGCTGGATCCGGGGGATTTACCAGTGTTTTAGGGCCCAACTTTTTCCCTGATCTGTTGACTCTGCTTCCCATTTCTTTTTTCCTTTTCTTTTTTTATTGTGATTCGAATGAAAGTTTACAGAGCAAATTGGTTTCCCATTCCACCATCCATATCCATTTTGTTTTGTGACATGAATTGCATTTCCACGATGTGAAAATTCTCTTCCCACTTCCTGCTTCCTGTTTCTTGTTACCATTCTTAAAGAGGTGGCCTCCTCTCAGAGAGGTAGCAAGAGGGTTCCAGCTACTTAAACTCACATCTTTTCGTGGTTAATTCCAGCAGAAAAGAACGTCTCTCTCCCTGTTCCCAGAGTTTCACTGAGTCTCTTGGCATCTCCTTGGCTTTGATAGGGGTCCTTGGACATGCCCATCCTTGGACAAGTTACTGTGGCCATAGGTCAGTAGGAGTCTCTGCTTAGTCAGCCTGGATTCACCTGTTATCCTGGAGTCAAGGGTGGAGCTATAATGAGTCCGAGTGGATGCCCAGTGATGCTTATGGTGAGAGGGAAAGTACAGGAATGGAAGCTGTTGCCGTAGTTAGTTGCTGTCCAGTGGCTTCTGACTCATGGCTACCCCATGTGTTACAGGGTAGAACTGCTCACTGGGTTCTCCTGGCTGTAATCTTACATATCACTAGGGCTGTCTTCTGCAGTACCGTAGGGTGAGTTCGAACCATCAACTTTAGGTTAGCTGTCGAGGGCAAACTCTTAGTGCCACCTAGGGACCTGTGCAATGGATACAGTTGGCACAAAATAAAAATGTCCACAACCTTGGTACCACTATCACCTCCATTCTGGAGATAGGAAACTGAGGATTGGAAAGGTGGAGTCGCAGGCCCAAGGTCACACAGCAAGTTGGTGGGGCTGGATCATCAGACCAGCACCGGCTGAGGCCACTCAGTTGCAGCTCCTCTCCTCCCACGACCAGTGCCTCCCTTTGCATGCTCCTGCCTGCCCCCTCCCACTCCCCAGCATCTGTCCTTGGAGCTGCCGAGTCATCCAAGACACTGAGCCGAGCGGTCGGGTGGCCCTGAAGACAGCAAGGGGAGTCGCCAAGGCCACTAGCCCATCAATCCTGCTGATGTCAGAAGGCCATTCCTAAGGTAAAGGAGCATTAATACTACCACCCCCATTTTCCTCGTTGCTTATGACTTCTTTTCCCCATGTCAACATAAAGATCATCTTCATTGTCCTCATTAATGTGGATGTGATTTCTGACCACAGAATCATCAACTCTGTCTGGGAAAGACTGTGCAGGGGAGAAAATGTTCTCCATGCCACAGTGGTAATTTCGAGTGATTTAGAATATCAAGTTTGTATGATTTTTAATCATTAAAGGAGATGTAAAAACATATTTTACACACAATCTTTTATCTTACACTTATTTTTATATTTCTCTATAACAATTTATGGTGACATGTATATCACCATTACATCAGACATTTATGGCTCCATTAAAATTCAATGCCACCATAAATTTGGGCCGATTAAAGTGGTGACATTTGTAACAGCTTCCACAAGGACATATTTTATATTTAAAGTGAAACTTTGAGAAGAAACTTTTGTTAAAGGGGGGGGGACCCAACAACCATGTAGGGTAGGAAAGGGATATAAGATTTTCCTGCTGCCTAAAACACTTAATGCCTGCCTTAATGCCGGCAGTATTAAGAAGCCAGACTTTTGCTTAATACTAGGTGCTATTTCCAGGTATTTAGGGATTAACAGGAATCACGTGGTAATGCTTTTGTTGACTAGAAAAACTCCTGTCTGCCCAATCCTCCTGCAGCTAGAGACTGGGGAGAATTTCAGAAGGAAGTAAAAATATTAAATCAGGCTTCTTAAATGTCCATATAAGGAGAGGTTTTCTTATTCAGGAAGTGATAAGATGAGGGACTTAGGTGTTTCTGTTACTCGGTCCAAAATGGTGAGCGCTGATTCTGGGCAGTTTGGAGGTTCTGTTTTTCGATCTATCAGAATGTGCTAGGGCAGCCTTTGTGATCCCAGTGCTTTTAGAGAAGATTTGAAAGGCAAAAAGTGGCATATATGTCTCTCTCTGAAAGACTCTTCTATGCTGGGGCCCTCTCAAAGCAAAGTAACAAGTCCTAACTTACTTTTGTATCCTTGGGAGCCGTAAGAATGTTGGACACACAGGTTGTTGGGCTCTTTTGGTTGTTGTTTGTTTTTGTTGAATTGGCGCCACATCCAACAGAACAGCACTCTGCCCAGCCCTCTGCCATCTTCACCAAGGTTGGGATGAGTGAGTCTACTATTGTGGCCACTGTAGATTTTGAGTATCTTGTAACTTAGAGGGCCTTACCGTGGGCAATGGGAGCTCTGGTAGCGTAAGGCACTTGACTGCTAACCAGAAGGCCAGCCGTTCAAACCCACCAGCCACTCCTTGGAAGAAAGGTTGGGCAATCTACTTCTGTAGTGATACTGCCTCGGAAACCCAAGGAGGGGTCGTTATGTGTCAGGTCCGACTCGACAGCACATAACAACAACAACCATGGGCAATGTTCTGTTGTGATCCATAGGGTTCTTGTTGGTTCATTGTTGGAAGTAGATCATCAGGCTTTGTTCCTAGTCTGTCTTTTCCTGGAAGCTCCTTTGAAACCTGTCCACCATGGGTGATCCTGCTAGTGTTACTGATGACATAGCTTCTTTTGTCATAGAAACATGCAAGCTATCACAGAGAGACAAACTGACCACCAGGTTGTAGGACACACAGTAGATAACCACTCACTCTTTAGTCAGCTTTAGTTTAGACTGTTGGACAAGGCTTCTACACTGGGCCAAGTTGGACAAAGAAACTTGGGACAATCAATACATGACTGGGTATAATTGGCACCTGATTGTGCGTGACATCATATGTAGCCTATACAGTTTCAAAGAAAGAGAAATACATGGGGGCCTATGTAGGCTTGGGAAGTTTCCTGGAAGAATTAAGGCTTCAGGTGGGCATGATTTGGCCCCCAAGAAGTGGGACAAACAGCAATCTGGGCTGAAAGAACCAGTGGGCTGAATGAAGAGCAACCTCAGCAGTTCATGTTACAGAACCAGATCTGGTTGAGGAGTGGGGTGAAGGGGAAGGTCTGAGTTTACTCAACACCATGGTCCACATGACAACTGGTTGGGACAACAAGCAGGCCTTGAGCACATGTTGCATGGGGCAGGAGGCATGCCCCTTTGCGTAACAGTAAGTACAGCAACATATCATTTCTGTTTACTGTTAGCCCTGCACCCTTGAAGTCCTTTGTTCAGGTGAACTCTTCAGTCTCACAACTACCCTACACGTGGGTATTCTGCAGTATTCTAGCAGAGCCGATGGAGAAAGGGAGTAGCTGTGTAGGTTATAAATGCATTCTCTGTTTCTCCAGTGGTGTCTCTGATCATCTGAACAAATCAAAGCTGGAACACAACATCCCAAGGTGGCTTTAATTAGGGGGAAGGAGACTGATTTTCTTTTTTACTTGTGGTAAAAATATATATAACAGGACATTTGCGAATTCAACAATTTTTTCTTTATGCCTACAATTCAGTAACATTGATTCTGTTCATCATGTTGCATTGGCGGGTAACTTTTGCTTTCTGAGTTTTTCCCGACAGATGTCATTGCTTGTGTGTTGTAATCAAGATAAATCAGAATTCCCTGAAAGTAAATAATGCCCACTCAGAGCATCCTTTATAGAGGGAGGAGTCTTGTACATTCTCACAAGGAGATGCTAATTCTTTAGAGACCAGTAAGGGAACCATTCGTCACAGGGGAGCACCTGAAACATGGCCAGTGCCACATACTGAAATGATCCTGTGTTTTGCATCTCAGACTAAGTAAAAAACATTTTAAAATAATTTTTTTCTGTTTCTGTTTGCTTGTTTTAATATGGCTTCTGGAAAATTTAAGATCACATATGTAATTTACATTATGATTCTTGGACAGCACTGATTTGGAGTAGAAAAGAAATATTTTATAGGATAGAGAAAGGGGGACTTTGGGAGTGTTCCTTCTTCAACTTATGGGATGGGAGCTGCTTTAGTATGAATTTTTCAGCCACAGCTAACTGGTCACCATGCCTTGAAACTGTTACCCCCACCTCCTTGCCTTACCTTATGTCATGCTCTGTCTGGAGTTCTTTCCTCTCATCTCTCACCTGGCGTGATAGTTAAGGTTGCATGTTAACTTGACTGGGCCACAATTCTCAGTGGTTTGAGAGTTATGATGCAGCCATTCCCCATGATGAGATCTGGTACAATATAATCATCTGCATGATAAGATCTGCTATGAGCAGCCAATCAGTTGAAAGGGATTTTCCTCAGGGTTATGACCTGCTTCCAATGTATATGGATGTTCTGGAAAACTCTCTGGCTTTTTGCTAAATCTTGATCCTGTATCTGGCTCATCATCATCTGACCTCAGGCTCCTTGGACTTGAACTAGTGGTCTGCCATGTTGCCTGCCAATCCTGGGATTGTTGCCTTCACAGCCTGTGAGACAACAATCTGCTGTCTTACCTGCTGATCTTAGATTCATCAGCCATTGCAGCTACATGAGTCAGGAGAAGCCTCCAGCCTGACTTCTGACCCATGGACTTGGGACTTGCCAGTCTCTACAACCATGTGAGCCATTTCCTTGAAATAAGTCACTCTAGTGCCTAAGGCATTTGACTGCTAAGCAGAAGACTGGTGGTTCAAACCCACCAGCCACTCCTTGGAAGGAAGGTTGGGCAATCTACTTCTGTAGTGATACTGCCTCGGAAACCCATGGAGGGGTAGCTATGAGTCGGATCCGACTTGACAGCAGGTTTGGTTTTTTTGGTTTTATATATACATAGGGAGCTCTGGTGGTATAGTGAACTTAAGCATTTGACTGCTAACCAGAAGGCAGGTGGTTCAAACCCATCAGCCACTCCTCAGAAGGAAGATTGGGTGATCTACTTTCATAGTGATACTGCCTCAGAAACCCAAGGAGGGCCACTATGAGTTGGATCTGACTCGGCGGTAGTAAGTTTGGTTTTTGTTTATATACGTAATATAAGCTTCACCGGCTTTGCTTCTGTAGAGGACTCAAGCCTAAGACACCCGACAAGTTCCTAAACCTGAAACCACTGCTTTCATGTCAATTTCAACTCATAGCAAGCCTCTAGGACAGAGTAGAACTGCCTCACATGAGCTCCAAGGCTGTAAATCTTTACAGAAGGAGAGTGCCACCTTTCTCCTGCAGAGCGCCTGGTGGGTTTGAACCACCCACCTTTTGGTTAGCAGTGAATCACTTAACTGCTATACCACCAGGGCTCCTGGTAAGCTCCTACAGATCCTTTAAACCCCAGCTAGAAAGCCCTTTCCTTTTTGTAGCAGCCCTTGAATTAATTCATCCTCTGGGTTCCCACTACACCTCGAACTTCTGATCCACCCGTGCATTAGGTATTTGTTCACATATCTATCTCCACAGCTTCTCATGAGATCCCTTGAAGTCAAGGACTAAATAACTTTGAAATCAACTGAGGTCTCATGATAAGCTTGAGTTGGTACATTGCAGACCACAAGAGCCTATTGGGTACATCTCTTCCCAGCCCCACATTCAGTTGTATCATGTTGGTAATTTGAAATTGGCCATAGTGGAGTATTTACACCATGAGTATTGACACACACTGTGAACTGGGGGTTTTTGTTGTGGGGAGGGGGGAGGCAGGGAGCCAGTTTTTGAACACTTATTGGCACCCACTGAGCTGAGGTAAAATGAAATAAAAGATGTTTGCCACCAAATTTGCCTCAGGAAATGTCTTGGGCCTCAGCAACCTGGGTGTGAAGAAATGTTGCTCTCTCCTAACTGGGCAGTTTAAGGAGCTCACTCCACAGGCCGTGATATTTAGGGAAGCCTCCGGTAGAGAGATGATGAATTAGACTGGGTGATCATGAAGTTGCTTTCCAGCTCTGAAATTCACTGATTCTGGGCATTATGCATATCACTGGCAAGTAATTAACATTAATAATGCCCTACATTTGTGCAGCCCTTATCTTTCTTTTTTCTCCCAAAGAGCTTTCATATTCATTATGTTGTTTGACACCACTGTGAAGCCAGTGGGAAGACACCCTCTCCACAGAATAAAAAAGTGAACGTGTCCAGTGTAGATGTGTGTTTAGAACCACATAGATCCACACATAGTTGTCCATGGTCTTAGATAGTGAAGGGAAGGAGAACCGCTGCATGAAGATGGATCACAGTGCTCTCAATTCTGGCAGAACGAGCTCTGAGGATCAGAGAGGGCAAGACACTTACCCAAAGTCACACAGATACAGGGTACCAGAGCGTGACCAGTTAGCTCTTGGAGTGCATTTAAGGTGAGGGACATAGGGTGGTGGTAAAAACCAAAAAAACAAAAACAGGGCCGTCAAGTTGATTCTATTCATAGTGACCCCTCCTTGGGTTTCTGAGGCAGTATCTCTATGGAAGTAGATTGCCCAATCATCCTTCTGAAGGGTGGTTGGTGGGTTTGAACCACCAGCCTTCTGGTTAGCAGTCAAATGCCGTAGGCACTGTTGTTGTTGTTATTTGCCATCAAGTCGAACCCAACTCATAGCGACACCTCCTTGGGTTTCCAAGACAGTATCACTACGAAAGTAGATTGCCCAATCATCCTTCTGAAGGGTGGTTGGTGGGTTTGAACCACCAGCCTTCTGGTTAGCAGTCAAATGCCTTAGGCACTATGCAACCAAAAAAGCAGATAAATAGCATACCTGAATAGTATCAGGGGCTCCATGGGAGGTGCAAATGGTCATGTGCTCAGCTGTAACCAAAATGTTCGCGGTTCAAGTCCAGCTACTCCTTGGAAGAAAGGCGTGGTGATCTACTTCTGAAAACCAGCCATTGAGAACTCCGTGGAGCACAGCTCTACCCTGACCCACATGGGGTCGCCACAAGTCAGAGCTGACTCCATGACACCTGTTGTGTTGTGTTTTAGTTCATACAGTGTCAACTCTTTTAATGGTGGAGGGGGGAACACATGGGCTCAAGACTGTGATGCTTCATCTCTGATTCCAGCGCTGGAGTAGAAAAGCTATTTGAAGGCCTTCCTCTGCTCACTGAGCTGCTGGACCCCAGGATCACAGCACCGTGCTCTCCGGGAGGTAGTTTGCTTCATGGGATGCAGACCCTTCTTTTTCCCTCCAGACTGAAAGACACCCCAAATCCAAGATAAGGAGCCATTTGACAGAGGTTTAAGAACAGATTGCTAACTCACCTCTCAGTTATCCCCAATAACAGAGCCTTCTTGGTAGGATAAGGAAGAAAAGAATTTGGGTTTCATGCAATGACCAAGTAATTTAGACAATCCTGGATATACAAAAAGGAAGTCTGGTGGCACAGTGGTTAAAGCACTTGGCTGCTAACCAAAAAATCAGTGGTTCGAACCCACCAGCCATCCCACAGGAGAAAGAGGAGGCAGTCTGCTTCCTTGAAGATTGACAGCTTTAGAAATCCTTTGGGGCAGTTCTGCTGTGCCCTGTAGGGTTGCTGTGAGTCAGAATTGACTCAGATGGCAGTGGGTTTGATCTGTTTGGTTTGGATATACAACGGTGGACTTAATATTCTGCTGTGGATTCATGCACCTTCGAGTCATATTTTGTGTTTGAAAGCAGGCAGAGAGAAAGAAATTCAGGGAGAAGGAAAGTCGCATAGAACATTGTTCAAAAGAGTGCAGATATTTGTGTGTGTGCGTGTGACTGTGGCATTAACTACAGTCATGGGCCTCTTCGGGGATACCACAGTTCTCCTCACGTGCTTACTGAAATTCTAGAAATAAAAAATTTAGCACCATTACATAGTACGCTCAAGAGGGAAAAAAAATCCTGGGTATGTTATTTGTCTACAAACTTTATGTTTTGTACAGTAATTGTTATTATTTTACTGGTTATTCTCAAGAATGTTATTTTGGGGTATTATTGTGCAGACTTTTCATTGAATTTTTCACTAGACAAAGAATTTGGCTCTATTTCCCTGTGGCAGGCAGAGGGAAGCCCTGCAGATACGGACAGTGGAGGTACTTCTCTTCCTAAGAGCCATCTTTAGGACCTGTTCTCCAATAGTGTGCTAGAGCCAGTTTGTCCTGGCTGGTGAGGGCCACTTGTTAAACTTTCAGGACATTTTCTAGCTGGTTGACCTCATGTTGGCAGCTTAAAATGGTAGGAGTATGTGTACCATGAAAATGGAAAGATACTGCAAACCGGCAATGTCCTCCCAAGAGAGCTGGTTGTTAAGCATTTCTCAGCACACCACACAGTCTTCTCCATAAACTCAACTCAAGGTGGCTGTTATTACATGCCGTCGAGTTGGTTCCAACTCACAGTGACCCCATGTACAACAGAACAAAACACTGCCCGGTCCTCACCATCCTCGCAATTGTTGCTGTGTTTGAGCCTTTCATTGTCTCCGCTGTGTCAATCCATCTCATTGAGGGTCTTCCTCTTTTTGATGACCCTCTACTTTACCACGCATGAAGCCCTTCTCCAGGGGCTGGTCCCATTCTAAGGTGCCACTCCTTAATTTTATTTGATCCCATTTACTTCTCATGTCCACAAACAAGTGGACAACAATGTTGATGTGTCCTAGAGTCTTAATAGGAAAACAAAAGACCTGGCTGGATCCACCAGAAAAGCAGGAATAATATAGGAGTCGCTGTCCATCACTCATTCATCTCTGGTCATTTGATGAACTCTATCTTTTTTTTTGGCTCTAACAAACACAAATTCGTTTTCTCATAGTTTAAGAAGCTAGAACTTCAAATTAAGAATGAGGGCTCTGGGGGGGCTCTCTCTCTCTGTCAGCTCTGGAGAAAGATTCTTGTCTCTTTAGCTTCTGCTTCCTGGTTCCTTAGAGGTCTCCCTATGTCTTGGTGCCTATCTTATCTCTCTCTGCTCACTAATTTTAATCTCCTTTTACATCCCATAAGAGGTTGACTCAAGATACATAGTACATTGAAAAGTGAATTTACTCTGTAAATCTTCACCCAAATCCTAATAAAAAAAAAAAAAAAAAAAAAAAAAAAAGATACATAGTACACTAATCCTGGCTCATTAACATAACAAAGACAACCCATTCCTAAAAGGGATTCTAACTACAGGTACAGAGGTTAGGATTTACAACATATATTTTTTGGGGGATATAATTCAATCCATAAAATTCCACCCATTCAACATCCACCCCCCAAATTCATGTCCTTGCCACATGCAAAACACATTCACGCCCTCACATCATGCTAAAAGTCTTAAATGAACTCCAAGTCCAAAACCTCATCTTCTGAATCATCTGAGTCAAATATGGGTGAGATTTTAGGTATATTCCATCCTGGGGCAAAATTCCTCTTCATCTGTGAACCTGTGAAATCTGGAACACAAGTTATCTGTCTCCAAAGTACTATGGTGGAGGCGGCACCAGGTAGACATCCCCATTACAAATGAAAGAAATTGGAGAGAAAGAAGGGCTGGCAGGTACCAAGCAAATTCAGAACCCAGCAGAACTGTTTCTGTTAGCTCTCAGGGCTGAGCACTGCCTTTAAAATAATTACTAAGCACCACATACAGCTATGTCTTTTGCTCCTTTTTCTAATACATCTCCACAGCTCTCAAGCTTCAGCGTGCATAAGTTAGTAGATGTTGTTGTTGTTATTGTTATGTGCCATTGAGTCAGACCCGACTCATAGCGACCCTTCCTTGGGTTTCCGAGGCAGTATCACTATGGAAGTAGATTGCCCAATCTTCCTTCCGAGGAGTGGCTGGTGGGTTTGAACCGCCAGCCTTCTGGTTAGCAGTCAAGTGCCTTAGGCACTACACTACCAGAGCTCCCAAGTTAGTAGATAAGTGTTGATAATGCGAAGTCCCCGGTGGTGCACTTTATTAGGGGCTTTTTGAAGGGCCTTTGGCCATACTGTGTTAGTATTTTTATTGGAGTTGGTAATGTGGGTAAGAGGCAGGGCGTCTGGTTTTGAATCCAAGCTCTGGGACATTCAAGCCACTTAACCTCTCCAAGCCTCAGTTTGTTCATTGGGTAAAATCAGACTGATGATGATGACTTCCTGTAAGGCTCTGGTGAGGATCAAATGTGTTAATATATGAAAACACTCAGCGTTGTTCCTTGGACATAGTAATGTGCACCTGTTAGCTTTGATTACTGTAAGGTAGGGGCGTGTTTTAACTGGTTACTCTTGTAGCTGAATGAGGGTTAAACTGGATGGGGCTGAGACTGGGAAGCCAGTTGGGAGCCCATTGCATTGATCCAAGATGGCACCCATGAATGGATCAGTGAGTGTCATGTGGCATTGGGTGTTATGTGGAGCAAGCCAGTGCCTTTTCCTGAGACTTATCCTATGACCTGGGCCACCTTACAACTTGCCATCGAGTCTACCCCAACTCACGGTGACCTCATGTATGTCACAGTGGAACTCTGCTCCGTAGGGTTTTCAATGGCTGTTTTTTTGAAGTGGTTCTTTCTTCCAAGGTACCTCTGGGTGGACCCGAGCCTTTCACTTAGCAGCCGAGTTCATTAACCATTTACACCACTCATTGACCATAAGAAATGTCCCCTTCCCTTGAGAGTCTATGTTATTAGGTTCTGTCCAATTGATTTCAGAGCTGGAAGGGCATGAAGAAGGAAGGGGAATGAATGAAATCAGGGAGCTGGTAGGCACCAGATCATGGAAGACCTCAGAGATTATGTCCCAGGCTTGGCTTTCATATTAACCTAGGAGGTGGAAAGCCAGAAGCAATGTTAAGCAGGGATTTTAGTATGGGTCAGGCTTGTGCTAGGCATCAGAAGAGATAAAGAGACACCGATGGGGCTTCGGTGCACAGGACATAGCACACAACCGTCCTCCTTATCAGTTGTTTTACTTTCTGAGCCCTGGTTCTTGCATCTTTCAGATGAGCAGAATAATCCTCTCTCATCTTGAGTAGTGCACACCTGGAAAATGCCACAGCATGCTGTGATGATTATAGAGAAAACCAGAAAACAACCCTAAACTCACGGTCATTGATTCCAGCTCATGGTGATCCCGTGTGTTGCAGAGTAGAACTTCCACATAGGGTTTTCTTGGCTGTAATCTTTATGAAAGCAGATCACCAGACCTTTCTTTCATGGTACCACTGGCTAGATTCAAACCACCAACCTTTAGTTTAGCAGTTGAGTGCAAGCCACTCATGCTGCCCAGAGACCTCAATTACAGATGAAAAGCATGCCGACTTTAGGATGTCCCCACTCCAGTCTGCCCTAGGAAAACCGGAAACCCTACAGAGAGGAAAGTGAGGAAAGATGAACGTGGCTTCCCCCCACGCCTCTGCCCTTTGTCGTGAACTGGCCTTTTCAGGTCCCATCTTTGCTGTGCCTTTGTCACATTTCCCAGGTGTCCCAGCTGGTTGCTTACCTCCCTCTACTGCCAGACAGACCCTGTCTCATGTCCTGGGGCCCATAATAAAGACAAATTTGAGGAGTAATGAATAGAGACCCAATCCTCATAGAGCAATGAAATTTATCGTGGCTTAACTAATCTGGCACCATTTATGCCTGCCGTCTGCCTCCCCAACCATCGAATGACTAATTGATAACTAATTTCCTCAATTTGTACTTCATTACTTACTGCAGCTCCTAGGAAAGCTTACACCTAACTCTGTGGATCAGAGAGCCTGCGTGAAATCAGCAGCAATGTTGCTTGCCAGCATTGTTGGCAAACTGGCCAGCTTTATAAGAAAAGTGGCATCTTCTCAATAATGCTGTTAACAGGTGCTGAGGGTGTATTGTGTGCCTGGAACTGGGCTAAGCATGTCAGTTGCATTATTGAGGGTAGTGCTAGCTGCTGTAACAAATATGCCCACCAACTGTGTTGGCGTAGCACGGTAGTGGTTTACTTAATTTTATTGCTGTTGTAAATCTACACAGCAAAACCTACACCAGTTTCTCCGTGTCCAATTCAGTGACATTGAGGACATTTTTGAGTTGTGCCACCATTCTCATCCTCCTTTTCCAGTTGTTTTTCCTTTATAACATGAGCACACTGTCCCCTAAGGATTAGCCTATCTAATCTTTTGAATGGGAGCTCTGGTGACGTAGTGCCTAAGGCACTTGACTGCTCACCAGAAGGCTGGTGGTTCAAACCCACCAGCCACTCCTCGGAAGGAAGGTTGGGCAATCCTACTTCCGTAGTGATACTGCCTCGGAAACCCAAGGAGGAGTTGCTATGAGTCGGGGCCGACTCGACGGCAAACAACAACAGCAACAACAACAATCTTTTGAATTGCTCTTGTCATTTTGATCCTATAGAGATAGTTCTTAAAAGGGCATAATGCTTAAGGCAGATCATTGTAACTAGTTAAGCTAAGCTGTTGTTTGGTTTTAAGATGACTTCAGGGATATTGTTGGTTTAAGGTTTAAAGATTATCTCAGGGCAGTAGTTCAGGGGTTCATCTACCTTCCATGGCTCAATAAAGTCTAGACACGGTGAGAATTTTAAATTCTGTTCTGTATTTTCCCTCTTTTGATCAGAGTTCCTCTATGGAATCTTTGATCAAAATGCTTAGTAATAGTAGCTGGGCACCATCCAGTTCTCCTGATATCATGGCAAAGGAGGCAGTTGTTCATGGAATAGAGGTTTATTTCTTGATCACCAACGTTTTAGTGAAGGTGTTCCTGGTGGGCAAAGGAAGGAGGTGCTCTGTTCCATGCATTCATTCAGACACCCAGGCTGATTGAGGCTCTGTCATCATCACTGCATAGCTTCCAAAGTTGCCCTTGATATTGGCATTGGCCCAGGAGAGGGGGAGAGAGCACAGAGGAGCCTGTTGTTGTAGTTAGTTGCCATGGAGTTGGCTCTGACACATGGCAAGCTTACATGAAACACAATGAAATATTGCCTGGCCCTGTGCCATCTCCATGACTGTGGGTAAGATTAGAGTCCATGCTTCTGGGTATTGTGGCAGTCCATCTCACTGTCACTGAGGGTCTCCCTCGCCCTCTGTGGCCCTCTACTGTACCAAACAGGGTGTCCTCTTCTACTAATTGGTCTCTTCTGTTGATGTGTCCAAAGCAAGCAGACACAGTCTTGCATCTTCTCTTCTAAGGAGCATTTGGGTTATTTGTCCTTCAAGATCAATTTGCTCATTCTTCTGGTAGTTGTGTATGTAATACTCTTTGCAAACATCATAATTCAAATATGTCAAGTCTTCTTTTGTCTTCCTTCTTCACTCTCCAGCTTTTGCATGCTTATGAAGTGATTAAAAAGACCATGGCTTGGGTCAGGTGCACCTTAGCCACCAAAGCAAGCATTGGTGGGTAGTTTTTAACAGGCAAGCTTAGAGGAAGCATGTGTTCTTTCAACTCATTTTGTATTGGTCAGAACTTAGTCACAGGGAGACTGGGAAATGGAGTCTACAATGACAGTGGGTCATACATGTGATCTCATTTCATCCTTACAAGAATGCTAAGAGATTGGTTATTGTCCTTACTTTGTTGTTGTTAGGTGCCACCACATTGATTTCAACTCACAGCAACCCTATGTGACAGAGTTTAACTGCCCCTAAGGTTTTCTAGGCTGCAGTCTTCATGGGAGCAGATTGCCAGGCCTTCCTCCTGAAAGCCATTATGTGGGGTTGAACAAACAATTTTTCGGTTAACATATAAGTGCCTAATCATTGTGCCACCAAGGCTCCTTATCCCCACTTTACAAATGACAAAACTGAGTCTTGGAGAGGTTAACTAACTTGCTTAAGGTCACATAGGTGGCAGGTGGAGGGTCAGAGACTTGAACCCAGGTGCTCTGTCTGCTTTCTAAGTCCATGCTTTCAACCACTATGCTAGATGGCTTCCACCGGGGTTCAGTTCTGCCTGTGCCTGTGAGGGGAAGGACCCCACCTCTGTGTTCTGGTCCATTGCACTGTGGCTGAACTTGACCCACCGTGAAGTCCTCTACTGATGATCCATCGGGGCTCCCAGGGAAAGCAAGATTTGCTCACTGAGGACAGGTCTTGTGTGAACTTCCTGCAATCTGGGGTCAGATGCCTGATGGCACCCAAGTTTGGCCGTACCGAATCCTGGTGCAGGCCGCCCACATACGCTTTCTCTGTAAGGGGCAGATCAAGTGTTAAACTGCACCAGCAACGACTCCACTAATGAAAGCTTCCCTGAACCCTCCTGCCTGTTGGCTTTTTAACAAGTGGTGCTATTAATCCTACATGTTCTCGATTATTTATTTTGTTTGCGGGGGACAAAAAAAGTTGAAGGCGATATTGTGGTATTTATCCTTGGAATAATGTTGCCATAGTTACCTCTCAACTTTATTATAAAAACGGTGCAATAATTGAAGCCCAGAGACCTGAAGATGCTCTCATAACTGTGAGCTTGGTTCCCCGGTTGGATATGAAAAACATCTCCCAGATTGGGGGAGAGAGAAAGGAGCTTGGCCTCGGCAATTAACCCAGAGTGCGACACGGTGGGCCAATCTGTTTGATGAGGGTGTTGCTTGGTGATGTCCAACGTGAGCCATTTCTATGAAGTTGCTTTGTTTTCACATTGTTTTACAGTGACACTCTTAGAATGCAAGAATGTAGCATCTCCATGGAAACTGGAAATGTACAAAATTAATACCCAGAATAGGAAAGCTTCTCTGAGCACAGTTGTGCTGATCACTAATAAAGAAATGATTTGTTGTAAGTACAAGGGGTTTGGAGCAAGAAGAGGCAGAGAATGATAGATTTGACATCCTAATCTAACCAGGGACCTTCACCCTCTGGGTATGCTGCCGAAGGTGATGAATACCCCTCTAGGACGAAGGTTCCTGTATACCCCAGTGGGGGACCCTCCGTGGATATCACACCTTGTGTCCACTTACCTGTTGGGCACATCTAAGAAGGAAATGTTATAGGGCAAGAGAAAGTCAGGGTGATGCAGTGGAAAGGCACAGCATTTGCAGTCAGACTGGCTCTTGTGTGAGTTCAACCAGTATCTTCAGCATACAGAACTTCTGTTTGCACATCCATAAAATGGGTACACCCACCGTGCATACCTTTCTGAATTATTGTAAGGATTAAAAGACAAAAACAGTGTGCGTATTTCCTTTTTTCATTTGCCTTCAGATTTTGAATTTTAGCAGTACCTGCTTGGGTTCCTGTAGTGATTCTTAGGGCCCTGGATGGGGTAAACAGTTTGTGATCTCTTGCTAACCCAAAGGTTGGTAGTTTGAACCCACCCAGTGGTACTGTGCAAGAAGGGTCTGGGAATCTGCTTCCATAAAGACTAAGCCAGGAAAACCCTGTGGAGCAGTCTCCGAAACACATAGGGTTGCCATGAGTCAGAATCAACTTGGTGGCAACAGGTTTTGGTAGTTTCTTTAGCCTGACCTCCTGTAAGTGAAACCAAGGTGTAGTTGAGAATGTCTGAATCCGCACAGTGGCATGAGGTCTGTGAACAGCAGCCAACAGAAACACGAGCCCATGGCCACAGAGCACAGCTGCTGTTTGCCCATGGGGGAGCTGGTGAAGACCTTGGTCAGATCCCTAGATGGGTCTCTGTTCTGCTGCTCCACTTCTTGTGAGGATCCTCTTCCATGTCTCTTGCTGTCTTCCCAAATCCCTCACCTCACCTCCAATTCCTCTTGCCTACTTCTTACACAACTGTGTGCTGAAATGCTATCCAGTTCTATCACAGCATCAACTGCATGAAACCTTCAGGCTCTCCTGCAATCACTCAAGTTAGAGAAGTTCAGAGTCTCACCAACAACTTTTGTATATATTCCCTTCCCTGTTCTTAATGGTACAGAAATGAAGGCGGTTCCCTTTGCTTCCAATGCCACGTATCAACTGCATCGCCATTTGGATAACATTGGGGCTCTCATAAGGCAGTGGTGGTTCAGTGGTGGAATTCTTGCCTTCCATGAAGGAGATGTTGGTTTGATTCCTGGACAGGGCACCTCCTGCACAGCCATCACCCATCTGTCACTGGAGGCTGTCATGTTGTTGTGATGCTGAACAGGTTTCAGAAGAGTTTCCAGACTAAGACAGACTAGGAAAAATGCCTGATAACCAGCCAATGAAAATTTTATGGGTCGTAGTGGTCCAAACTGCCACCTACCACAGGCATGGTATAGGACCAGGCAAAATTTCATTCCATTTTGCGTGGGATTGCCATGAGTCAGGAGCAACTCAATAGCTTCTGAAGCAACAACAGCAACAAAAGATTTTGTTCTGAATTTCTATCCCTGTTTGAACCAGGGCTTCAGAGCAATTCAAATAAGTTCAGCCATGGCTGACAAAATAAAATTGGAACAGTCCCAAATTTTAAAAATTTGAGTGAAGTAGAATGATAACTGGAATGGGAAAAATTATGGGTTGAAGCCCTGGAATGGGAGACTCTCAGATGAGGTGTATTAAGTCCTTTAAGGAGCCTGTGCAGGAGATTGAATTACTGCCAGGATTGTAGAGCATGACACACATTCAATGTGATGTGGTAAGCCACCATCTGTGAGTGGGGCACCATTGTTTCTAACTCTGCCGATCAAGTGATATGGTTGCTATGCAACATGCACACTGCCCTGGACTTCTAAGTGGGAGATCAAGTTTCTAGCGGGCTGTCAACCTATAATTTTTCCCATACTGGTTATCATTTTGGTTCACTCGCATTTTACAAATTCGTGCCTTTCTGAACTGGGAAGAGCCCGTTCAAAGCCCTGGTCTGTTGTATTTCCCACAGGCCTCTTTCTTTCTTTTTTCCAAAAAGGGTAACTGTCACTCTCTATTGCGGGTGGTGTTTTTCTGGTCTGCTCCATCTCATTCAGTAAAAGGGAATGATACCCCTCTCTGGGAGTTGGCACACAGAGCAGTTAGTTCCCCACCGCCAACGCAGGGAAGTCTTTGGATTTCATGATACTTCTTGGATGCCATTACAAACAGCCTTGTGCTGTAACCACCTGCAATTCCACTGTGTAAAACCTCCCTGTTCCCTTTTGTGGATGCTTCAACTACAGTGAAAATGTAGGTTTCTGTAATGGTGTGGTAACAGTTAGCTGATGTGCAGTCAGCCCCTGACTTGCGCCAACCTCCTTGCACAATGGAATGAAACACTGCCCAATCCTGTGCCTTCCCCATCATGGGTTTCAGATTGATCACTGTGATCCACAGGGTTTTCATTGGCTGATTTTCAGAAGCAGCTCACCAGACCTTTCTTCCTAATCTTTCTTAACCTGGAAACTCTGCTGAATCCTGTCCACCATGGGTGACCCTACTGGATATTTGAAATACTGGTGGTATAGCTTCCGCATTGCAGCAACACAGACGCCTCCACAGTATGACAGGCTAACAGGCAGGTGGTCGGTAGAAGAGTCAGGCCACAGGGAAGACACAGGGGCAGTGTCCTCAGCAAAAGAGCAACAGCTTGTGCAGAGGGTGGGGTGAGGAGAGCCATTGCTCTGCTGTTTGCTTGGCCGTGCAATGTTGCCTGTTTGAGTGCCTTCAGGTCACCTTGGGACGTGTGTAAGGACCACACATTTCTGACCTCCTGCAGAATGTGCTCGACTTCTAAGATTCTTCTTTAGTCACTCAGCTTCGACAGCAACCCATGTAGTTCTGCATTTTCTCAGCAACTTTGCCTAGACTGATGGAATCACCTAGGTGGCAAGCTCTTTGAGGAAGCATTCAACCTCACTGAGTGACTGTGGAGCTGAGTCAAGATCCACAAAGTAAGGACCAAACCTTCTTAGTTCTGGTCCTTGCACACATTACAACCCAACACCACACCTAAGGCCATCAACTTGATTCTGACTCACAGCTCCCCTAGAGGACAGAGTAGAACCACTTCATAGGGTTTCAAAGGCTTCCATCTTTACAGAAACAAAGCCTAAACCAAAGCCACTGCTTTCAAGTTGATTCTGACTGAAACAACCCTAGAGGACAGAGTAGAACCACCCCATAGGGTTTCTAAGGCTGTCATCTTTACAGAAGTAGATTGCCTCATCTTTCTCCCATGGAGCAGCTGGTCAATTCAAACTGTCAAACTTTTGGTTGCATCCAAGCACTTTAACCACCATGCTACCAGGGCTCCTTGTCTTTACACAGCCACCCCAAAAATCCCAGTCTAAACACCTCCTGGGAGGCGGTGATGGGAATGGCTTCTAGCAAAAAGCACCTGAGTCTAGCTCCACCCCTCACCACCTGGGTGTCCCAGGGCAGGTGAACCTTTCAGCACATAGCATCATCACCCATGAAATGGAGATAAGAACAGAGCTGATGTCAGGATAGATGCATCCCCTGGTGAAACCAAGAATACACACTGTTTGCAAATCACAAGCACTCAGTAATTATTAATTTTCTCCATTCTTCCCTCTCCATCCTAGACTTCATTAAGACGTACTGTGGAGGCTCTGAATAAGGAATTCACAAAAGGAGAACTCTTCATGGCCAAGACACAAGGACAGATGCTCAGCCTGGGTAGCAACAAAGGATTGAAAAGTGGAACAACAACGAGACATTATTTTTCTCCTACAAAATTGGCCATGAGAAAACCAGAATAGCATTGGCAAGGAGGTTGGGAGGTACACACTTTCATCACAGGCAGGCAAGAGTACAAATCAGCCAACCTTTCAGGAGACAATTTGGCAACGAGGCTAATATGTTTATCTCCAAAGCCTGAGACACACATATATGTTTTGACCCAGTGATTCCACTTCGAGAAATTCATCCTCAGAAAGGAATTAAGGATGCGCTCGCACACTTAGCCACAGAAGGCACTCTATAAATAGCTTTTAAATTAACGAGTGAGCGGTGCTCATGACCACCCTGTTTATAATAATGAAATTTTCAGTAACAGGGAAGAAAATCAAATAAATTATGATATGGTCATCCAATGGAGTCCTCAACATTCCATCCGATTGGTAAACCCAGTTGGCTAACAGTATAGTTTACATAGTGCTGGGAAGATCAAGTGAAAAAATGATTGTGTCGCGTGACAGAGAGTCTGGATATAGCCTGTTTAAAAATACATATACATAAATAAAGCGAGAAAGAGGAACTCTGGAAAGCTAGACAACAAAACATGGAAAGCAGTCATTGTGGAAGGACCACCGTGGACATTTGTTATTCTCTTCTTCTCCTTCCAGTATATCCTGAGTATGTGCTGTTCACACATATGTTTTTAAGACGTAATGCTAAAATAGAGGTGCCCGTTAAAATGGGGGTGGGTGGGTGGAACATGAGATAAGAAAGTGGCACAGGCATGCGCTAGCCAGGAGAATGTGGGGTGTCTGGCTAGGTTGACAGTACAGCGCTATTGGAGCAGGTGCCCTCCCCGACTCTGCTTGTCATTTTAAGCGTTTTTGATGCTGAAGCCACACTCTGAGACTGGAGGAGGCTTGATTGGGCTGCAACCCCATTAGAACGTGTCATGTCTGGGAGGCACGTGGGGAAGGTCTCTTTGTGTCTCCAGCTTGTTGCCCCAGTTGGCCGTGCTTGACTGATTCACTCCCAGCCCCACGGATTAGAGTCGGTGTGCACAGGGAATCAAGCGCTTGCCCCTGAGGCTGTGGACACAGCAGACTCCCACATCCTGTGGGGGGAGGGTGGGGGAGAGCCAAATCCTGCCTGTGAGCAAAGCCCCCAGCCAGGGAGGCCTTGGCTAGAATGGGGTACAGTGACCATTTTACTCTTCCGATATTCACCGAGTAAATTATTGCCATGGAACCTACTTGCTTTTCATTTTATTTTTAAAAATTGCTGCCAAGGCAGTCTGCCTGCCTCCTGACGTCAGCACAAATCAGAGAGCCTTGACTTCAAGCGGGTGTTTGTAAAACTAGCGTTTGCAGAGTGATTTAGCCCAGAGAGCAGCAGGCCGAGGCTCCTGAGACCCTAGGACCTGCCTTGTGCTTTGGACCTGTGACTCCGCAGATGCTACCAAGTGCATCGCAACTTTCCCTTGCTTCCACTCAGGTCTCTGCGCATGCTTCTTCCCCAGAGCAGTTCTTCTGCCCTCCCTGTCTGCACCTCTTGCTTTCTGCTTCCCCCAAAGTGTTTGTTCAGGGCACCGATCCTCCCTAGACACAGTTCAGTGGTACAGTTCTAGCTTCCACGGGAGAGACCCAGGTGCGCTTCCCAGCCAACGGCTCAGTGCAGCCCCCTCTCATCTGTCAGTGGAGGCTTGAATGTTCCTAGGATGATGGACAGGTTTCAGCAGAGCTTCCAGACTAACACTAGCAAGAAAAGCCTGGTGATCTACTTCTGAAAACCAGCCAGTGAAGACCCTGTGGGTCACTGTGGTCCATTCTGACCAGGCAGCATCTCATTCTGTTTCTTATGGGGTGGGTCCCCACAAGTTGGAGACTGACTCTGTGGTGGCTAGCAACAGCTATGTGATCCCATGACGTTATAGTATATAATCATTCAATCACTTAGTGCCTGTCTTCCCCACGTGGATGCACCCACCTCGAGAGCAGTTACTTTAACTTGTTCATTGCTATGTTGCCAGGGCTTACAACATGGTCACGGGAGTAGTAGGTGCCCAATAAAGAGTTGTTCAATGAATCAGTGAAATAATGTATGAGAAGGATGCGGAAGTCTCCTGCAAGCTGGAGAAAGCTATGGAGCAGCAAGGTGGGAGATGGTTGGGTTTTGTTGTTGTCGTTGTTAAGTGCCGTCAAGTCGTTTCCGACTCATACGACCCCATGCACAGCAGAACGAAACACCGCCCGATCCCACGCCAGCCCCACAATCCCTGCTATACTTGATCCCATCATCGCAGCCACCGTATCAATCCATCTCGTTGAAGGCCTCCCCCTCTTTTGTTGACCCTCCACCCTACCAAGCATGACATCCTTCTCCAGGGAATGGTCCCTTCTTACAACATGACCAAAATAGGTGAGACGAAGTCTGGCCATTCTTGCTTCCAAGGAGCATTCTGGCTGCACTTCCTCCAGGACAGATCTGTTAGTTCTTTTAGCAGTCCATAGTACTTTCAGCATTCTCCGCCAGCACCACAACTCAAAAGCATCAACTCTTCTTCGGTCTTCCTTATTCATTGTCCAGCTCTCACATGCATACTAGGCAATTGGAAATATCATGGCTTGTGTCAGGCACACCTTAGTCCTCAATGAGATATCCTTGCTCCTCAGCACTTGAAACAGTTCCTTCACAGTTGACTTTCCCAATGCTACATGTCATCTAATGTCCTGACTGCTGCTTCTGTTGGCATCGATTGTAGAACCAAGCAATGTGAATTCCTTGACAACCTCAATCTTCTCTCCATTGATTGTGATGCTGCTCATTGGCCCAGTTGTGAGGATTTTTGTTTTCTTTATGTTGAGATGTAATCCATACTGCAGACTGTATTCTTCAACCTTCATCAGTAGGTGCCTTAAGTCATCCTCACTTTCAGCAAGCAAAGTTGTATCGTCTGCATATCTCAGGTTGTTAATGATTCTTCCTCCAATCCTGATACCACGTTTTTCTTCATATAGTCCAGCTTCTCGGATTATTTGCTCAGCATATAGATTGAATAAGTGTGGAGAAAGAATACAACCCTGACGCATTCCCTTCTTGATTTTAAACCATGTAGTGTCCCCTTGTTCTGTTCGAATGACAGCCTCCTGGTCAAGGTACAGATTCCTCATGAGTACAATCAAGTGCTCGGGAATTCCCATTCTTCTCAATGTTGTCCATAATTTGTCATGATCCACACAATCAAATGCCTTTGCATAGTCAATAAAACACAAGTAAACATCTTTCTGGTATTCCCTGCCTTGAGCCAAGATCCATCTGACAACAGCTATGATATCCCTTGTTCCACGTCCTCTTCTGAATCCGGCTTGAACCTCTGGAAGTTCTCTGTCAATATACTGCTGCAAATGTTTCTGAATTATCTTCAGTAAGATCTTACTTGCATGTGATATTAATGATATTGTTCTATAATTTCTACATTCTGTGGGATCACCTTTCTTTGGAATGGGCACAAATATGGATCTCTTCCAGTCAGTTGGTTGGGTTTGGTTCACTGTAACCCTGCAGCTCAGCACAAATGCCATCTGGGCCCCATGTCGTAGCACATAGTGCTCCAGGACACCAGCTGCATCTCCAGAGAGTCCAGCCTCAACACCAGAGGGTTCCAGAGGCTTTGAGTTTTCCTTGGTGGGAAAGACAGGCTGTCGGCCGCTCTGTTGTACGGGGGCCATCAAGATGCCTTCCCCCATCTTCCTTGACTGAACTTTCTGCTATGGCAAACCAACCTCAGCACCCCTAAAACAAAGAAGGTAACAGCAACCTCGTGGAGCTGGGAGACTCTGAGAACTTTCAAAGCCCCACTGAGAGCAAGTGTGCCTATTCCAGTGGATGCTCCAAAAGTTGTCCTTCCCATTAGCACCTATGACTCTGGGAATGGCCACAGTCAAACCCCTGTATGTATAGCTTCATTGACTCTTTCTGAAAATACAGACATTCCACCTCCTTTGGGATGAACCCATGGCCTGGCATCTTGGGCTTGATTGGAAAGTGCCATGTTATGCAGATTTTTGCAGAAGGATTCACAGTGGCCTTTTGCTATACAAGCATTCCTTTAATGTGTGCTTATTAAGCACCTGTTGTATGCAAGGCACTGGATTTACAGCAATGAACAACATAGATCCCAAAGGAATGGATCTTCACGCCCCTACTAATAACTGTGGTTGACTTTGGGAGGAAAGAAGACTCAGAGATTGATTTGATACCCAAAACAATGATTATCTTCTGAAAGAGAGTTAAATGAGTTCCCCCCCACCCCACCAACCACCCAGGACTCAAAAATTCACTGCCATCAACTTGGATCTGACTCATAGTGTCCCTTCCTTGGGTTTCTGAGATGGTATCACTATAGAAGTAGATGGCCCAGTCTTCCTTCTGAGGAGTGGCTGGTGGGTTTGAACCACCAGTCTTCTGGTTAGGCCAAATGCCTTAGGCACTACGCTACCAGATTTGACCTGCCCACCCTGGAAAATAGCTAGTTGATTGGCTGAAACTTGCATTTGGTTTGGAGAGTACTTTGCTGTGTGGTGTCCTTGGCCCTGACTTTGTTGGGTCTGAGCTTCATTGAGCAGAGGTCAGCGTGCTCAATGGGGACTGGACATAGGAGCTCTTTAAGCCCACCTACTACTTTGTACAGTATGGATTACACCTCAGCAACAAGAAAACAAAAATCCTTGCATCTGGACCAATAAACAGCATCAGGATAAATGGAGAAAAGATTAAAGTTGCCAAGGACTTAATTTTATTTGAATGTGCTATCAATGCCCAGGGAGCTCTGGTAGTATAGTGGCTAAGGCACTTGACTGCTAACCAGAAGGCTGGTGGTTCAAATCCACCAGCCACTCCTTGGAAGGAAGATGGGGCAATCTACTTCTGTAGTGATACTGCCTTGGAAACCCAAGGAGGGGTCACTATGAGTCGGGTCTGACTCGACGGCACATAACAACAATCAACGCCCAAGAAAGCAGAAGTCAAGAAAGCAAAGGATGTATTTCAGTGGGCAAGTCTGCTGCAGAAGACCTCTTTAAAGTGTTAAAGAGCAGAGATGGAGAATGTGCTCCATGGGGTTTTCAGTGGCTGAAGTTTTTGCAAGTTGATCACCATGCCTTTCTTCCAACACACGTCTGGATAGAATCAAACTTTCAATCTTTTGGGTGACAACCAGACACATGATGTATCTGCACCATTTGAGGACTCCTTGCCCTTCCTTTTGTTGTGTGTTGTCAAGTCAATTCCAACTCATAGCAACCCTATAGGACAGAGTAGGACTGCCTCATAGGGTTTCCAAGGCTGTAATCTTTATGGGAGCAGTTTGCCAGATCTTTTCTCCCACAGAGCCCATAGGTTTGAACCACCAACCTTTCAGTTAGCAGCCATGCACTTAATTATTGTGCCTACAGGACTCCTTACTCTTCCTAGCCTGTTCTATTTTTTCCTCATCTATCAAAAAGACAAAATGAATGAGATAACCATATGCAGGCTGCCCAGTTCTGTGGCTGGCATATAATAAATGTTCAAAAACTGTAGTAATAAATTATACGGCTAAAAATAATGATAATGGTTATAATGCAAGGGATGCATTGGATATTTTGCTCAGCTTACTTGAAAGAGGAGGAAATTGAAGCTCAGAGAGGGTATTGTATGGCCGAGTCCAGATGTATAGGTGTGTGGTTACTAAACCCATAAACCAATGTCCTTCACAGTTCCCCTTGAGATTTCCTAACAGTTCCCAGACTGTGGGCATCGACAGGCAAGAGGATTGAGGCATCTCTTCTGCCCCTTATCCCCTTATCCTTAGGCTCTTTTCCCTAAGATCCCTGGGAAAACAGAGAAGCTAAGATTAGCTCCTTCCTTCTGCCTTAGAGACACTCTCCTCCCAGTCCCTCTCCACCATGTCCTAGCTCATTTCCTGTAATCTCTCCTTGGGGAGGCACCATCCTCAAACTCATCTAGTCTCTAAACATCTCTTGTAGTTCAGGCTCCACCTTCTTGCAGATAACGAGTCTTCTATGTTTGGGGCCCATCATCTTACTTTAGGGTTTTGCCTGTTTCTCTGCTTCTGTTTGTGGATATGGTGATGCTTTTCAGCCAATGGTACAAGAATTCCTACCTGTAAATACAGGGCTTGTCAAGTGCACACCTTGAGTGTTTCCTGTAGAGCCTCTGGAGAGGCAGCAGGAGTGGGTTGGTGGAAGGACCTGAGGAGTAATGTGGAAGCTTCGAGGCAGTAGACCATGTTATCTTCTTATGATCCATGTTCTTTTTCTGGCTCCAGGATAGATAGGTTGGGGAGCTGCTTGTAGATGGAGGGCTGCTTGGAAAGGGAGTTCTCTCTAGCCACTTAGGTCAAAACAGTATGCTTCCCAGAGGCCAGTAATGGAAGTCCATCCAGTACTAGTTGCTGTCTGGTTGATGCCAACTCATGGTGACCCTGTGCAGGTCAGAGTAGAACTGCACTCCATAGGGTTGTCAGCGGCTGGTTTTTTGGAAGGAGATGGTGAGGCACCTGTGAGTGGACTCGAGCTACCCACCTTCCATTTAGCAGACAAGTGTGTTGACCACTGGCACCACCCAGGGACTTCATAATCATGATGAACTGAACTCTAAGAATGAAGGCTGGCAACTGAGTTCCTGAGTTGCCCACCAATTAGGGAGGGGTGGGTAGCATAGGAAGCACTGTGGACAGCAGGTGAGGGGGTCTGGGGTCCAGGAAGTCAGGTAGTGAGGAGGATTGCCTACAAATATATGTCACCTAGACCTGTACCCTTCTCACCCGACTTGGACAACCATGCTGCAGTGTAGTAAATTACTTAGTATGGCTTTTCTACCCATAAGTCATTGTAAACTCAGTGGTGGAATGATCAATTGAGGAGCTCCTGATTGTAAATGTTATCTACCTGGGCTTTTCTGTTGGGCGTGGCACAATGCATTGTTATGGGAGGCTCACTCTCAGGTGCTTAGAATTCTGTTGTTATGATTGGTTGGTTTGGCCACTCTGCCAAGCTCAAAAGGAGGCCTCCTAGAGGCAGAACT
>NW_006921648.1:4658187-4668729 GCF_000298275.1 Orycteropus afer afer
ATCTTATAAAAATATCTTCCATTCTCTACCTACTTTGTCAAACATGTAGGATACTATTATGAAAATTGTTGTAATATCCTTGCCTGCTAATTCTAACATCTGTGTCAGTTGTGGGCCAATTTCATTTCCTGGTTTTATTCTTTTCATTGATGGTTATATATATATATATATATTTTTTTTTCCCCCATGCTAGAAAAGGTTAAGAAACAGGCCACCGGGCAGAGAGCTACACAGCTCTCCCAGCTAGGCAATTACCCCAAAATAGCCCGTTTCCACTTGCAAGAGGAGCCTGCATTTAAATAAGCATTCTCTTGACATAAATTTCCATTAAGTCAGATTTCTCTATAGCGTTCTTGCTCAGTGAATGTGTGTACCCATGTGCCTCTGCACTGTTGTGTCTGGAACGTAAGAGAAGCTGGGCTGAACTGAGATAAGCGAGCACCTTTTAGCACAAATGCCCTGAACGTCACCGAAGGGAACACCCCAATGTGCAGCAAACAGGCCGTTACTAAGATGTCTGAGCATTGGACAGAATGGCTGCTAAGATTCCATGGGATGCAATGACTTTTTTGTTTGTTTTGCATCTTATTGGAAGCTCTGATTCTAGCGTGCTCCATAGTGTGTTCTGTTACAACACTATTGCGAGAAACTTCGAGGTCACCAACAAAGACACAGATCACAGCCTCAGACGGTGCCCAGCACAATGCTTGACTCACACAGGAAGAGACGGAGCAAGGCCAGCTTCGCTGCAGGGTGCTGGTTCCCCATGACCAGCTGGTCACTTCCTGCAACCCATGCTGCACGTTCCAACTTGTGCTGCAATGAAGGGAGCCCCAGTTCCCTCCCTGTCAGGAACAGATAGAGAAGTGGGTTTAGCTGGGTGCCATTGGCACCCACGCATGAGCAGGACTGAAAACATCACAATGTGCCCAGAGCAGGAGGAAGGCTTCTCCAATAAGTTAACAGGGAGAGGGAAGAAGAGTCTTCAGGTCCCAGCCTCCTTATCAGAGAATGTTCTAGGCCCAAGGGATCTGTTGAGGTGGCCCAGATGGGGGACAAAGAAGCAGACTGCTCCCCCGACAAACTCACCTTTCCCCCATCCTGCTTGTGGCATACAGGCAGTGGTTGGGTGGCAAATGTCCAACTTACGTACAATAGTTACCAAGCAATCCCTGTGAAGCCTGTTATGTTTAAAGTTTGAGGTACAGACAATGAGTGATAATAGCAAACTAGCACTGTTTTGTCATGAGCATTAAAACATAAAGATTATTATTCTTTCACCTCTCCTCACTGAGTGACAGGATTCTAGTGACCAGGTCGTTCTGCAAAAGTTGGCATTCTGTGGAAATGGACCATCCATTTGTCTGACTCTTTGTATTATTATTATTTTGGAAATATGATCAGAGAAATAATTACAGCTGAGTTTGCAGATGGGTTATTCCTCTGTGGAGAAGTAGGCTTGGAGGAGATGAAGCCGGTCAAGGCACACGTGTGACTGGAGGGCTCGTGGCTTAACCACTGTCACTTCCTCCTGGGTTGGGTCGGAGCTTGCCTTGCCAGCCACCTCCAGGGCTCCATTCCCACTCCTGCAAGCCCTGCGGTCAAGATCCTGAAGCCGCTCTGCTGTCTGGTCTTGTGAGTCACTGAGGTTCTGGGCAAAGGCGCAGAGAGCCTAGCCACCCCCCACACCCACCCCAGCGGAGACGCGGGCCCAGTTGTGTTCACTTTGGGACTTTGGGATATCCTAACCCAGCCCTTTCTCCAGACATCTTTTCCAATGCCTTTCTTTCCTCCCTTCCCAGCCCACAGCAGTTTTGAGCTGCAGGAACCCAGAACAGGCACCTGCTGGCTGTGCACTACCTATGTGTCGGCCCAGGTGGGAAACAGTGCCCCCACTGGCAGGAGTGAGCAGAGGGCACAGGCGTTGCAACCCCACTTGCCAGAGGCCTCCTGGAGACCACCCGCGAGGCCACCGGCAGCCCTAGCTGCCGTGCCTGCTCCCCTCCTTAATATGCATAGTAGTTGGATAGTAGAGTTTTTAACTGTTGTCATAAATGTGAACTGTCACATAACTAGGTAAGTGAGGAGTAGGTGTGCTTTATTATTATGTTAAAGATGGTTTAGTGTGTGTGTGCGTTTCTTTAATGTCTTTATGCACAGGAAGCTACACTACATACGATATTCTATCTACCAAGACAAACATTTGACTAGCTGACATTAGACACGAACCATCCCTAACTCTTCTGACTTAAATACAAATTCGGCTAAAAGACAGAATTAGGAACAGAGCTTGTTCTTAATCTGGGGACTGCCTGTAATTGGGGATCTATGTGGTTGACAGGGACACGGCTACCCGTGCAAAATGCAAACTATGATTTTTGCAGTGTTTTTGGCCCAGATGGAACACGGCCTTGGCTCCCATGTGAAAGCTACCAGGTGGAACCACGTGTTGTGGCTGAACCTCTGCATCATGGCCCAAATCTGCTCTTCTGCACACTGTGGTGGGGCAGGCAGAGGACTCTGGGGTCAGCCGCGTGGGTGCTGCCAGAATGGGAGGACAGATCAGGCGGCCAGACCAGGCTAGCTGCTGCCTGGGTGCTTGATTAGAAAATGGCTTTGGTTGTATCCAGAGAGAGCCCCTGTCTCTGGGACAGAGGGGTGAGAGGGCCAGAAAGGAGCTGGATCACACTGACCACCTCTGCTGGCTTTTTCCCACCATGCACCCAAATGTTTTGCATTTTCTTTTTTAACTTTTTATTGTAGTTTGAGTGAAAGCTTACATAGCACTTTAGTTTCCCATCCCACAGTTCGTACATAGTCTCCTCAATGGAGCAGCACTCCTCCCCGCTTCTGCCCTGGGCTCCCCATATCCATCTGTCCTTCTTTCCTGCTCCTTCCTGACTTCTGAGCCTTGTTTCCTGGCAAATGCTGCCCTCTTGGTCTCATGTGGGTGATTGTTCCAAGGAGCACATTCCTCTCTGGTGTTGTTATTCGCTTTACAGGCCTGTCTGTTGTTGGGCGGAAAGTCAATCCCCAGGGGTGTGTTCAGGTCCAGACTTGAAGGGAGTCAGAGAGCCACAGTCTCAGGGGTTCCACCAACCTCTACCAAACCAGTATATTTGATCTTTTTTTCTTTTTTCTTTTGAATTTTATTATTATTCTTCTTCTCAGCCAAATGTTTTATATTTTTAAGGAAATAAATATTGAGGGAGCGAGGGATGGGGATGGGGTACAGTTGAGGTGCTTCTGTCTCCTTTAACCAGTTGCCATGGACTCTACTCCGAGTCATGGCGGCCCCATGGGCCTCACGGTAGAGATGTGCACCATTGGCTCTTCAGTAACTGATTTGTTGGAAGTAGATCACCAGGCCTTTCTTCTGAGGGACCTCTAGATGGCCTTGAACCTCTGACCTTTCAATTAGCAGCTGAGCCCCTTAGTCATTTGCCCTCCCCAGAGACTCCTTAGTTGTTACTCTTCAACACATGGTTGCTGCGTTTAACAGTATTTCCGTAGCAGTGATTGGGTCCACGTCAAATCAGTTTCATCTTGATGTTCTTTGACTCTTCTAAGACAGGTAAGATTCTGTTCCCCTGTGAATATCCCCCCTTCTCTGTGTTTCATTGGGCTCTACCTTGTATTATACCAAGAAAGTCGAGCAGCTGATGTCAAGTTGACCCCAACTCACGTGCCCCTGTGTGTCCCAGTAGAATTGTGCTCCGTAGGATTTTCAGTGGCTGGCTTTTCAGAAGAGATCGCCAGGCCTTGAGGACTTCCGGGAGGCTCAAACCTTCAACCTTTCAGTTAGCCACCACACATGTTAACCCTTTGCCCCACTCAGGAACACCTCTGATCCTTTCAATGAGTCTCAGTTATGCCAGCAGAATAAGACTGACTGTCCCATCTGGGCCTTGTCAGAAGACTAGAAACTGCCGGAGACATCTTTCTTTCATTGTAATCAATTAAATATTGATACAAAAGGTGGTGGAACAGAGGTGAGTGAGTGTGTTTTAAACGTGGCCTTGTTAGTGAGAAATACCCAGTGAGTGGACGCATCAAGGCACTCTTGGTTGGAAATCAGTCTTTGTATGAAAGTCAGTCTTTGTGTTCCGGATAATTCTTCTTCTCTGGTGAAGGGAAAGATTACAAAGGGTTGAGGTAGAAAGAAGCTAAACTATGGGGGAGGTTCTCTGGTGGAGAAGTACAGAAGCTTTGAGTCTCTGCAGGTTCCAAGAGGTCAGAATGAACACAAGGGACCAGCTATCATGGTTCGGGTGATCACAGCTCATCCATTTGTATGTATGCTTGTTTGTGAACAAATGGTTAAAGGTAGAAAGCGCTCATGTTGAACTGACTTGGTCCACTGTTGAAACGTCTTTTGTCTAATGAACTGGCAGAATGTGTATAGACCAGAACAGGGTAAAACGCAGGTGAAAGTTGCGGTCGCATCAGCTGTGACACGTGTGATGCCAAGGGGTGTTCCCTGTCTTGCATCACCTCACGGTGGCTGGTGTGTTTGAGTCTAGTGCCCTCAAGCCTTGGGGCTTCACCTTCCAGCACTGTGTGAGACAGCATTGCGATCCATGTGTTATTGGCTGATTTTCAAAAGTAGATCACCAGGCCTTTCGTCCTAGTCTGTCTTAGTCTGGAAACTCTGCAGAAACCTGTGCACCATGGGTGACCCTGATGGTATTCAAATGCTTCTGGGATAGCTTCCAGCATTGAAACAACACATAAGCTGCCAAGGTCGGCCAACTGTCAGGCAAGTGGTGGCTATTGTACTGACAGCTGCATCCTCTTCCATAACACGGATGGACCGTGGTCATTAGACTGGTTTGCGACTGATAGATACTCAGGGCGTTTTCCTGTCATTCCGTTCCCAATGCAAACACTGCTGTAGTGAACATATTCGTCATGTGTGTTTTGTGCACCTGAGCAAGTGCACTGTGGAGTTTCTTCTTAGAAGTAGAACTGCCAGCTGAAAGGTTTATGCATTTTCTGTTTTAATGGTATTGCCCAGTTGCCCTCCACAGAGGTTATGCTAATTTCCATCTCCACCAGCAGTGTGATGTCTGCTTTTTATGCAGAGTTTTATGGTTCAAGGAGCCCTTTACCATGTGTCTTCAGTCGGCCCGTTCGAGTCGGTAGATTTATCCCCTTAAAGCACATCAGGAGGCTGAGGCATGGGAAAGGAACTCGGGCAGACGGTAGAGGAAGGGGTCTGGAGCAGACAGACAGACCAACAGACAGAAGCATACACCAAGGTTGTGGTTATATTTCTGGGTTAGTGATGGATGGGTTTCCTTTGACATTTCAGTGTCAGTGGCAAACCTTGATTATATCATTTATTATCACTAGGGAGTTGATGTTTCAGTTTTATGAGAGAAGCTTTGGGGAGTTATTTTTACAGGGGCAGTATTGTAATCATACACACACACACACACACACACACACACCCTGAGTATCTACCCAAAGGTCAATAAACGTCAGCTCTGCATGTCTCTCTCTGCTCTCTTTCTTCTCTCTGCAGAGAAGTGATCCAATTGTCCCAACATAATGTCCCTCATAAGTGGTGGTGGTTGTTATTGGCTGCCATGGAACTCATTTCCACTCATAGTGACCCCATGGGCCAGACTAGCCCCATGGGATTTTCTTGGCTGTCGTCTTTATGGAAGGAGCTCTGGTGGCAGAGTGCCTAAGACATCTGACTGTTAACTAGAAGGGAGCAGGTCACAGGTCTTTCTCTCAAGGAGCCGCTGGGTGTGTTCGAGCTGCCAACCTTTCGGTTAACAGCCAAGCACTTAACTCTTGTGCCGCTAGGGCTTATTATTCCACCCCCTCAAAACCAAACCCACTGCTGTTGAGTTGATTCCAACTCTTAGCAACCCTGCAGGACACAGTAGAACTGCCCCCATAGAATTTCTAAGACTGTTAGTCTTTAGGGAATCAGACTGCCACATCTTGCTTCCGTGAAATGGCTGGTGGGTTCGAATTTCTGACCTTCGGGTTAGCAGCCGGGCACTTTTAACCACTGTGCCACCAGGGGTACTTTTGCCTCCTTCGAGCTTGGGAAAATATTGGAGAGACAGAATGCTGCACCATCTTCTCGGCATCTAGGCATATTGAGAGAGAGAGCAAGGATCTGCAGTATCCTGTCGAAAGAAAAGTACTTTCTAATGGTGGCAACACTGGCAGGGGCTGAGGACCAGCCAGGTGCCCCAGCCCTTCCCTGTTTGGACGGTGCTGTTTCCTGACCTTGGGGTGCCCTGCTTCTGTCTGAGTTCCCGATTTGAGCTCCCAAGACCAGCTCTTCATCACCTGGCCCAGCCTTCAGGGCAAAGAGCTCTTTGAAAGCCCAATGAATCTTAATAAAAAATGGAAATGGCTTTTCCCCTTCATTTTAATTAACATTATGTCTACATTTCTGGGATAATGGATAATTAAGTGAGTTCCCTTGGCATTACAATGTTCTTGGAAATAATTTATGGTTTCGTTTCATTATGTGAAGGCTGTTTGGGCTGGAGCTGAAGTTTCATCGTAAATATTTCCGAGGAACATTTGCATGTCAGTGATTTGTATGCACGCGGCCGGCCGCTGTACTGCATCCCGGGGAAGCATCTTCAGCAACGTTTTCTCTCAGGCAGCACTTCCTTTCTTGCCTTCTTTCCATGTACAGCATCGTGGCACTTACTTGGCTGGATGGGCCAACGGCCATTGTTTACAGGGTTGGAGGGCAACTCATGAACCTTTAGGAATGCCACTGGGCTACGTCTTCTGGTCTAAAAGGGACACAGTGACAGTCTTTATTCAGTGACCGCTGTGGGCCAGCATGGTCACCTAGAGCTACTGTAACAGAAATACCACAAACAGGTGGCTTGAAAGGACACAGATTTGTTCCTTCACTGTTGTGGAAGCTGAAAGTCCAAATCGAGGAGGCAGCTGTGCTGATTCTTTGCTTGTTGGTAACCCCAGGGAGAGGAAGGGGGCAGGCTCTGAAGTCACACTGACCAAGTGTGCGAAGCCAAGCGTGGTCACTTAGTTGCTGTGTGACTTTGGGCAGGTTACTCAACCTCTCTGAGTCTCCCTGAACTGTGAAGGGGGGGATCTGTGAAAGGGAGGGGATGATAGTACATTGTTGCAGTAATTAAATAATTACTATGAGTCAAATGAGATGAATTAACTAAGAATTAGCAGAAAGGGTAACATGTCATAAACACTGAAGTGTTAGCTGCCGCTTCTTTTTTCTTATCATTTGGTGCAGTGGTATGCCCTTACTTTCTACTAGCTCCTTTTAAAAAGCTCTGGGGTCAAAGAAATAAAGGGCTGATGGTACATCGTAATCTCATTTGGTTAATTTGCTTTTTAAAGAGCTTTCATTTATTTAATCTTTATAACCACTATTTGACGTACATGGAAACATTCTCATTTTGGAGAGGAGAAAACAAAGATTGCTGAGAACGAAGAAACTCTGGTGGCATGGTGGTTAAAGCAGTTGGCTGCTAACCAAAAGCTTGGTGGTTCGAACCCATCAGCCACTCTGAGAGAGATGAAGCAGTCAGCTTCCATAAAGATTACAGCCTTAGAAACCCTATGGGACAGTTCTATTCTGTCCTCTGGGGGTTCTGTGAGTTGGAATCAACTTGACAGCAGGTTTGGTTTGGGTTTTCTTCTGTGAAAACTATAGCCTTGGAAAACCTATGGGAGTTCTACTCTGTCTTATAGGGTCACTCTGAGTCAGAATTGGTTTTTTGGTTTTATTGAGCTACAGGACAGCAGAGCTAGGACCCAAACACTGCTGGTTCCGAGATTGAAACTCATCCTACCTTTTCACACCCATCTTTCCCTCCATGACAAAATAAGAAAGAGGGTCTGTGGGTTTGCTGCGAGGTAGAAGGATACATCAAGGAAGGTGGGGGGGAGTGACTGTAATGTTCTGCTTAGGAGAGAGGGTTAACAGTTATCCACCTGAGTCTGAGCCCTAATTCTTCTAGTTAGTTGCTGTGCAGTCTCAAACTTGTTGCATGGCCTCTCTGTGCCTCAGCTCCTTTCAAATGGTATATAAGGAGCCCCTAGTGGTGCAGTGGTTAAGTGCTCGGTTGCTAACTGAAAGGTTGGCGATTCAACCTACCCAGTGGCTCCACTGGAGACAGACCTGGGGGTCTGCTTCAGTAAAGATTATAGCCTAGCAAACCTTATGGGGGAGTTCTGCTCTGTCCCATGGGGTCACTAGGAATCAGAAACAACTCCACAGCACAAGCAACAGCAACAATGTATTTACTGATATGACTGATAGGAAAATTAGGCACAGTACACAGGTATGGGCCTGACACAAAGCACTCTTCAACTGTTTTCATTTGTTCATTCGTTCATTCAACAAATGTGTCTTGAGCACTCGCCGGTCTGTAGGGCTGAGCTGATCTGTTAAGTTGGAAGAATCTCGCCTCCCAGTTATGAGTCTAACTGGGATGCTGTCACTGACTGTGTAGAAATTTGGATGACATGTTTGGAATGGATTTGAACATAAATTGCCTGCCTACTTTTTACGAAATGACAGTCTCTCTCTCTCTCTCTCCCTCTCTCCCTCTCCTACTTCACCCTCTATGCAAACCCATCCTGTGTCCAGCCCCTCTGCCAGTCTCTCCTTCCAAACTGCTCGATTTTTCTTGAATTTAAAAATGTAAAACTACTCTGGCTCCTCTCTACAACGTACTCATCTTTGCTGTTTTATCAAAGGTTTTACTGGAGACAGAGCTGTTCTCAGTTACAAACAGCATAAAACAAGAACAACCAATTTTGGGGAAGGCTTGCATAGGCAGGTCTTATTTAATTTAAAAAAAAAAAGGCAAAGCCCCTATGGCTGTTAAACTTCCAAAGTCCTGGTGAGTTGTGCTCCAGCCCAGTAGAAAAGAGTTTTCATTAGGTGACCCCACCCCCCAAAAGAAGCTGTCGCTGCTGCCATAGAATTCCATAAAAATGTATTTCTTTCTCCTTGCATTATCTCACACTATGCACCAAGCCGTTTATCAGGTAGTGTGGGCCCAGCTCTGTGTTACTGAAACTACAGAATCAAATATCCGTGCATCTTCATATTTCTACATCTCTATAAGGATGTTTTGGTGAGGCAGTTGATTCTCATGAATATTGACAAGCAAAGACACCCTCCCCTCCATTCAATGGTGGCCCATGGGGGTACAGACCACACCGCATGACAAGGTCACAAGTGGCGACACCAAATTTTATAGTTGCTGATTTTATCACATCTTCTGGTGTTTTAGCTACAATGTTGTGATAAGTAGTATTTGTGAACCTAGATCAATAACTTTTTTGAGACTGAAGTAGTAATGAAAGGCAAAGAAATGCCAAAAAAACACCCCAAACTCACTGCTGTCGAGTCAGTTCCAACTCATAGCGACCCTTCCTTGGGTTTCCGAGGTGGTATCACTACAGAAGTAGATCACCCAATTTTCCTCCTGAGGAGTGGCTGGTGGGTTTGAACCTCCACCCTTCTGGTTAGCAGTCAGATGCTTTAGGCACTACACCACCAGAGCTCCCGAAAGGCAAAGAAGGGGGAGAAAAGTCAAAACAGGCTTCTACTCAGTTACTAATAATGTTGTAACTAATCGTGTCATATGAAGAGCAAAGATGTCTACTTGAAGACTAAGGTGCGCCTGACACAAGCCATGGTATTCTCAATTGCCTCATGTGCATGTGAGAGCTGGACAATGAATAAGAACGACCAAAGAAGAATTGATGCTTTTGAGCTGTGGTGTTGGCGAAGAATGCTGAAAGTACCATGGACCGCTAAAAGAACTAACAGGTCTGTCCTGGAGGAAGTTCAGCCAGCATGCTCCCTGGAGGCGAGAATGGCCAGACTTTGTCTCACCTACTTTGGTCATGTTGTCAGAAGGGTCCATTCCTTGGAGAAGGATGTCATGCTTGGTAAAGTGGAGTGTCAATGAAAGAGGGAAAGGCCCTCAAGGAGTGGATTGACATGGTGGCAGCAGCGATGGGTTCAAGTATAGCAGGGATCATGGAGCTGGCTCAGGACCAGGTGGTGTTTTGTTCTGCTGTGCATAGGGTCACTATGAGTCGGAGATGACTTGACGGCACCTAACAACAACAACAATAGTGTCATAACTATTCAGTGTAGAAAGGTTTTACAAAATGGTTTTGTTGTTAGGATTTATATAATCCAAGAAATGCTATGTTTAGGAATTTACAAGTACATTTATCACATTATTCTCTGATTAAAATTGAAAATAAATATTACTAAGTCCATCTATCTCTGGGTTGCCAATCTTCAACAGAGGGTCAAATTCCATTCAGTGGGGAAGAAATCATCTCTTTAACAAATGGTGCTGGGAAAACTGGTTATTCATTTGCGGACAAATGAAACAGGATCCACACCTCACACCATACACAAAAATGAACTCAAAATGAATCAAAGACCTAGATGTTAAAGCTAAAACTCTGAAATTCTTGGAAAATATATAGGAATAAAACTAGGAGACCTAAATTTTACCCTGAACAGCTTGCTTTGGTTAC
>NW_006921648.1:4669984-4671224 GCF_000298275.1 Orycteropus afer afer
AGATACAATTATTGGTCTCTACTCATGTGGAGCAAAGAGAATGAAGGAAACCAAAGACTCCAGGAAGAAACTGGTCCATAAGACTAATAACCCAAAGAAACCATGACCTCTTCTCACCTGAGACCAGAAGAACTAGATAGTGCCTCCCTACCACTACTGATCATTCTGACTAAGAACACAACAGAAGATCCAAGATGGAATGGGAGAAAAATGTAGAATATGAAAGACCAGACTTACTGGATTGATAGAAACTGGAGGAACCCCCAAGACTGTTGTCCTAAGATACCCTTTTAACCTGGAACTGAAGCCACTACTGGAGGTTACCTTTCAGCCAAAGAATAGATTGGATTCTAAAAGAAACAGTATCATCTGTGAGTAATGTTTACCTTACACAATTAACTATATGAGACCAAACAGTCAACACTTACCCAAGAGCAAAATGGGAAGGGAAGTTAGATCAATGGAAACAGAACAAACAATAAGGAAAAAATGAGACTGCTGACAAATTGTGAAAATTGTAACTAGTGTATGGAACAATTTGTATAAAAATTGTTAAAAGGGAACCTAATTCACTGTGTAAATTTTTACCTAGAAACAATAAAATACTGAGAATGCTTACTAAGGATTCTGTATAGTCTGGTACGGGAGGAGGTCCATGAAAGGAAGGAGACTCCATGGATTACAGCATCTGGTGACGCCAACCCTATTGGGGCCACCATCTGTGTTCCCTTGGTTTCAGGCTGGCTTCCATTGAAAATTCACCTGGAGGAGTTGGTTCCGATCCATTGGGCTCCCCAAAGGGGGAAGTTGAGAATGTGTTGCTCTTCATTTGACATTGGACACAAAAACCAAACCCAAACTTCAATATGGTGGTGCTTAAGGGTTCTGGCACAGGAGTCTGCCAGACCTAGTTTCTGTTCCCAGCTCCTCCACTCTCCGCCACCCCACCCCCCATGACTTTGGGTTCTGTGGGTTCATAACCTGCCTGATCTTCAGGTTCCTCGTTTGTAAAAGAAATGGAAATAATAATCATACTTACTTACCCCAGGGAGTAATTGGGAAGGACAAATGAGCTAGTGTTCAGGCGAGCACCAGTGACCTTGTAGCTCTGTTAGCTGCTATTGCCTTTTCCTCCATACCTTACTGTCATCTTGTATTCCTTCTGGGTAGAGGGAAGGACAGAGAGGGTGAGGTCCACTTTATTCATTCATCCATTCATTCAGCATTTATTGTGTGCCTG
>NW_006921648.1:4671519-4676121 GCF_000298275.1 Orycteropus afer afer
TGCCTCCACTGTTTGCCAGTAACTCATCATCTGTCCCAGATAGAGAGAAAATGACTGAGTCTGTCAACCCTTCTGTCCACAACCAGATGTTGTCTTTTATTAGCAGCTGACATTGCTCTTTTGTGGCTGTTATTAGTTGTCGAGTCGGCTCCGACTCACTGCAACCTCGTGCGCAGCAGAACAAAGCGTTGCCCTGTACCGTCCTCACAGTTGTCGCTGTGTGTGAACCCATTGTTACACCATTGTCAAGCCATTGTTTCGACATTTCTTCAAAGAAGAAATTTCTTCAAAGAACAGCAGTTCTTCAAAGAATCGTTGTCCCCTGTACAAGAACAAACCTAAGCCTTATTTACCAAAGTGCCAATTTCATCAGAGAGTGGTGCACACACTCACACACACACAGTCTCTCTGTTCTCACACACACACACACACACACACACACACAGTGTGTCCGAGCACAGTGTTGATGAGAGCCAAACGCTTTTTGATCCACCACCCACTCTCAAATGATAAGAACAGGTATAAAGAAAAAGTGCATACTAGGCCCCAGAAGCAGATGTGTGAAGAGCCTGTACCTATCCCACCCCACCCTACCCCAGGGAAATGGGGGCACCTTTCAACGCAGCTGTCCCACTCACCGGCATGGCAGAGGGTTGGCAGCCAACACTTGCTGTGCTTGCAGGGTATTCTGATGTGACAGACAAGCCATCGTGCTAACAAAAAGTTAAGAGTCCTGGAGTCCTTGTGTACAAATCTTCCCCTCTCTCCCTCTCTCTCCCACAACACAAAGTAGGAAGGCATATCTGTGTGAGGAGGATTCATCAAAATCTCTAATTAAATACATGACAGCTGGTGAATTAAAGCATTTGTCTTAGCTCTGCCATCTTATCATACCTCATAATCCTGAGAGTCCAGAGTATGAATTAATTATAATTTCTAAGAACCCAGGGAGCCAACCGCATTGAGGAGGGAGACGTGATGACGGAGAGGCTTTCAGTGGTGACAATATGCTTGTGAGAAGGGGACAGAGCCATCACTATTATATTTAGAAGAAGAAGCCACTTGAGAAAGTTTGCAAGACTGCATGGTTTTACATTTATGTGTGTGTCTGTGTATGCACACCTATATGGGTATATTCATAGTCAAGGTTTAAGTTGTTGCTGTTAGGCATTTAACAGTATTAGTGTAATCAGTGTTATTGTTGTTGTTATCATTAATCGTAGTAGTCGTTAGTACTAGTACTAGTAGCTGTGTTGTTAGGGGCTGTCGAGTTGATTTTAGCTCAGAAGGCTGGCGCTTCAAACCCACCAGCCACTCCTCGGAAGGAAGGTTGGGCATTCCTACTTCCGTAGTGATACTGCCTCGGAAATCCAAGGAGGGGTCGCTATGAGTCGGGGCTGACTCGATGGCAAATAACAACAACAACAACAAACCTGTGTGATGGAGTGGTTGTCTTGGCTATAATATTTCCAGGGGCAGATCACCAGGTCTGTTACCCATGGAGCCACTGGGTGGGCTCGAAACACCAACCTTTCCATTGCTAGCTGAGCACTTAAATATTGTGCCACCAGGGCTCCTCAATAGTAGCAATGTTTTACCAGCTATTGAGAGCTTGGGGTCCCTGGGTGGTGGAAAGGGTTTATGTGCTTGGCTGCTCACTGAAAGGTTGAAGGTTCAAGTCCACCCAGAACTACCCTGGGAGCAAGGCTTGACAGTCTACATCTGAAAAATTAGTCACCAAAAACCCTGTGGAGCAGTTCTCCTCTGACACATATGAGGTTGCCATGGGTCGGCGCTGACTCAGTGATAACTGGTTTATGTTGGTGTATGTATCCATCTAAGGTCAGTGCAGGAAGGGGGCTTGCCAAGAAGGGGGTATGGGAGAAAAGGGGTCTGTATTGCTGCCCCTGCTCTACGCTCAGTGCCTACAACAGCTCCTGGCATGGAATGGGGAGGATACAGGGCTCCCCGGTGTGTGGTTAGGAGCAAGGAGGCGTAGGGACATCACGTGACTTGCCTAAAGTCATGCAGCAGTAAGCACTGGAGCTGGAAGGAAATCCAGGCAAGTCGGGCCCCAGAGCCAACGCTGTTACTATGCTCTGTGGGGTAGAGGACGTCAGTCAACACGGAGGTTTGACATCATGTGTCCAGAAGGGAGTGATCAAACAAGCCCCTGGTTTGTTCGATTGATCTAAACGTCCTCCGTTTGATTTCCATGTAAAGGGGCTCTGTTCCCTGGAAAGAGAGAGGCAGGGAAAAATGAGTGTTGCTGTTATCCGAATGGCTATTTTGGAAGTCACCAGCAAGCTAACCTAGCCACCCTCTGGGTTCTGTGTGACTACTTCTGGGCCTCAGGGATCCCCAGGACACCAGGAATGTTCAGGATGACCTCAGACTGGATGCCCCCCCTCCTTGGAGCCTGTCTTCTTGTCTGTGAAATGAGCATGTTGAGGGGGTGCTTCGTGATCCCTTTGCAGCAAGTTATCTCCGACAAACGAGTAAAACGCATGGGGCCTCCGTCTCAGTGTCTGTGATCCTGGGACAAGATGTTTCTGAAGAGATAGTGTGTGCCTAGTGCTTGGACAGAGTGGACACTCGTAAATGCACAGGACATTTGCTGTTCCTGTTGTATCCCCTATAATCCATTTCAAAGTTGTTTTGAATCAAGTGAGACAGCACCGCAGCTACATGCAATCCACATTTTGTAAACCTCAGGCTGTGCCCATGGGTCTGTAAATGATTCACATGTCCTCAAGACACCCCTGCTCTTAGATAGATAGACAGATAGATACACAGACAGGTAGGTAGATGGAAGGTGGACGGATGGGTATATGGGTAGATGACAAGTAGATAGATGGTAGGTAGGTAGGTAGAGAGAGAGAGAGAGAGAGATGCCAGATAAGAGGGTAGGTAGGTAGGTAGATGGATATATGGATAGATAGATAGGTAGAGAGAAAGACAGAAAATAGATGGGTAAATAAGTAGGTAGATAGATGGATAGTCAGACAGGTGGATAGGTGATAGGTAGGGAGATGGAAGGGTGGATGGATGGATGAGCAGACAGATAGAGAGGTAGATAGATAAGCATATCTATAGGTGGACAGATAGATGATAAGTAGGTATGTAGGTAGATGGAAGGAAAGATGGATGAATGGATAGATGGGTAGACAGATAAGTAAATAGATGGTAGGTAGGTAGATAAAGAAACAGGTGACTTATCTAGATGCTAGATAAGTAGATAGGTAGGTAGATAAGTAGATGGATATATGGATAGACAGGTAGGTAGATGGCTAGACAGAAAGATAGGTGATATATAGGTAAGAAAGCAGGTAGATAGATGGATAGAAAGACAGGTAGATAAGTGATAGGTAGGTAAGTAGATGGATATAGACAGGAAGACAGGTAGATAGGTGATAGGTAGGTAGGTATATTGATAGACAGACAGGTAACTAGGTGATAGGTAGGTAGGTAGGTATTTGCCCAAAGAGTTGACCCTACTCATGGCAGTCTTACATGCAACAGAGTAGGCTGCCGCCCAGCCCTGAGTCATCCTCATAATAGGCAGCATGTTTGAGCCCATCATTGCAGCTTTTGTACCAGTTCATCTCATGGAGGCTCTGTGTTGCCCTCGCTGGGCCTCTGTTTTCATCGAACATGATGTCCTTCTCCAGCAGTTTATCCCTCCTGGTGATGTGTCCAAAGCAAGCAAGTTAGATAGTGTTCTCTGGTGATCCATGGAGTTTTGATTGGCTAATTTTCAAGAGTAGACTGTCAGGCCTTTCTTCCGGGTCTGTCCTAGTCTGGAGGCTCCACTGAACCCTGCCCACCACGGGTGGCATAGCTCGCAGCATCAGAGCAGCACCCAAGCCATCACAGTAAGAGAAACGGACAAACGGGTCATGGAGGATGCCCTCACCGCTGAGCTGACCTCGGTTTTCTCCTGCTTTGCAGTTTGCCCTCTGAGAAGTGCTTAGAGGTGCCAGAGCCCAGCCCTACTGTGCTGGGGGTTCCCCTGGCCCCCTTTTTCCAGCCATCTTTGCCCTGGTTGCTTTCTCTTCTCAGCTGGCTGGCCTCCTGGAGTCAGCTTAACCATGTTTGTTTCTGTCTTTTCTTATTTTGTCAACATGCCATTGAGAAGGAAATGCAAACCTGAGCCTTGATTAGACATCTCCCTTGATGCGGATTTGCCCTGATTTTCAATTCAGCAAGTTGGCGGAGGGCTGGGCCACCAGCTTCTTGTCACCGGAATGTCCTGGAGCAGACATTGCACTGGCCAGAGTTAAACATAAGTGCAGGCACGTGCTTTTCAGGGAAAAGGGCAGCGTCCGCTCTTCCTATCCCATCCTTTCCCATTACTCAAGAACAGGGTAAGGGAGCTGAAACTCAGCCAGAAACTCAGAAAATTTCTGGTGGAGGGCATACTAGTTACCTTCACACCAGAAGTAGTTTGCAGCCTTGGGGGAAGCTTGGATCTTTGTGTGTGTGTGTGTGTCTGTGTGTGTATGCATGGACGTTTGCATGCATGTATATGTGGACTTACTGGAAGACAGGCATCCAGGATTCTGGCCCTGACCCTCACTCTGTCAAGGATTGTGACATTGG
>NW_006921648.1:4676816-4680259 GCF_000298275.1 Orycteropus afer afer
TCTTCCACTCCCTTTTCCTTCTTCTTCCTCCTCCACCTTCTTTCCCTCCTTCACTTTGCCCTTCATCTCCACCCTCACCTCTCCCACTGCCTCCTTCTTCACCTCTTTCTCCTCCTCCATCATCATCAGCATCATTGCCATCATTTCATTACTGGATCAGATTCAGTCAGATACTCAAAAGTGCCATGTCATGTATAAATTCCAGAAGAACTCTGATATCATTAGTAGACTCACTTTATGTTAAAGTGGATCTGTGTGTGTGTCTGTGTGTGTGTCTCCAGCCTTGTAGACTTGCTCAGTGGCGGATCATGACTGTCGGGCAGGTCAGATGCCATATGTCAAGGCATGTGGTGAGTGAAATGAGTTTGCCTATAGATGGGGTTCCAGCCAGAGGAGCCAGGCAGCCCAGCAGGAGGAGATCCAAGCTGAACACCTTAATGATGGCTTAAGAAACTTACAAATAAAGCTGAGATTCCTAATGTTTAATTTCAAATGACTGAACATTAACATTTAATTAACTCCTGACTGCTAAACCAATATTAAATCTAGACATCTTTTACACACTAGCAGCCAAGAGGCTGCAGTCCTCTTATGGCAGGACACGGCACAGTGGAGGCTCACTCCGCGACGCGGGAGCCCAGCTCACCCACTTGCTGTACTTCCGTTTAGGCACACATCTCTTCTCCTCTTCCCTCTGGCTCATGGAATGGGCGGGGGAGTCACCAGCAAGCCCACACACCTTAGTTCAAAGCTCAGCTCTACTTCTTTTCAGTTGTATGACTTTGGCCAAGCTACTTAAATTATTTACATCTAAGTTTCCCATCTAGAGAATGGAAAAAGCAGTGCCACCTATCTTAGTTCTCTAATGCTCTAACAGAAGTATCACGAGGGGGTGGCTTTAACAAACAGAAATGTCATTTCTTACAGTTTAGGAGGATAGAAGTCCGAATTCAGAGCAGTGGCTCAAGGGAATGGCTATTTCTCTCTGTCCGCTCTGGAGGAAGGTCTTTTTATCTCTTCAGCTTCAGCTTCCTGGTTCCTTGGAGACATCCATGAAAGATAAGGGGAGCATCTATCTTACCCCATCTCTGCTGCTCTCATGTGCTTGTTTGATCTCTTTTATATCTCCAAAAGGACTGACTCAAGATACACCCTAAACTAATCCTTCCTCATTAACATAACAAAGACATCCCATTCCTAAATGGGATTATAATCACAGGCATGTTGTTGTTGTTGTTGTTGATGTTGTTATTTGCCATTGAGTCGGCCTCGACTCATAGTGACCCCTTCTTGGGTTTCCGAGGCAGTATCACTACGGAAGTACGAATGCCCAACCTTCCTTCCGAGGAGTGGCTGGTGGGTTTGAACCCCCAGCCTTCTGGTTAGCAGTCAAGTGCCTTAGGCACTATGCTACCAGAGGTTAGGATTTACCACACATATTTTTGGGAGGCATAATTCAATCTGTAACACTACCTTGTTGTGATGTTACTGCCTGACCCAAGCCATGGTGTTTTCATTTGCCTCATATGCACGTGAAAGCTGGACAAGGAAAAAGGAAGAGAGAAGAAGAATTGATTTATTCAAACTGTGTTGTTGGCAAAGAAGATTGTGTGTACAGTGGGCTGCCAAAAGGCAAATCAATCATAGAAGAAATACAACCAGAACGCTCCTTAGAAGCAAAGATGCCAAGATTCTGGCTTGCTTACTTTGGACATGCCATCAGGAAAGATTAATCTCTAGAAAAGGACATCAGGTTGGGTAGAGAGCCAACAAAAAGGAAGGAAACTCTCCATGAAGTGAATTGACACAATGGCTGCAATGGTGGACTCAGTCATCCCAAAGTGGTGAAGACAGAACAGGACTGAGTTCCATTTCTCTCTGTTGCCCATAAGGTCGCCATGAACTGGAGCCAACTTGGTGGCAACTAACAAGAAGAAATTAGTGATGATGGATTTGAATCACCTAACAAAAGACTTAACCCATCAATGGCTAGAAGAGTATTCTTCAACTTTGTTTCTCTCATCTCTTCCGCTCTCTTACTGTGCCCACCTATGTTGAACTTTCCAGTTTCTGTGAGGAGACAAGATCTGTTCTACCTTGAGGTCTTCATACATGCTCTTCCCTCAGCCTGCAATGTGTTCCCCTCCCACACTCCTAGCTATTTCTCTTGAAATTCTCTGCTCAAGTGCTACTTCAGGGGAGTCTTCTCTGGCCCTCTAAATCAGTTTCTCTATCACACACTCTCAGAGCTCCCTCGGTGTGTCAGATTTAAGCCTGCAAAATACATGATCCCATTCTTCCCTTCTGTTTCTGTCCAAGGGAGAAGCACTGGCTTCCTTTCACTGCCTTCCAAAGCCATTAGAGAGCCTCACAATCTCTCTTGCTAGCCTCATCCTCTAATGAGTAGTTTTATTTATTCTGCTAGTGGCAGGTCTGACAAAACTTACCACTTACATCCATAATTCTCCTTTTTCAAACAATTTGGCCTTGAAGTTAGTTTTTACCATTTGCATGGGGCTGAGCAATGCATTATAGGTGGCCATAGGTGGGCACTGTGTTCAGTTTATCAGATGGGGGAAAGGAAGACTTCCATCCCTTAGTGAAGGCATGGTTGGTCTTTAATGGGCTATTATGGAAGGCCACAATCTGCTCACAGACTTGGTCAGGCATGGCAAATATCAACCTCAAGGGCTTTGCTGGTATCTGGAATTGGGTTTTGAAACACAAAGACTTGAATCTGGAGGAAAGTTGATGCAACCTGTATAGAGTGGCAAACAGGCGTAAAAGATCCAGATGTACCAAGGCCAAATATGGGGAATCAGGGTTGGGTTGGCCAGGCCTGCATCAGCTCCACCACCAGTCTAGCTGTTTCAGTGCCCATCTCCCTGTAGGCACTGTACAGGGAAGGGATGTGTGATGTGATCATTGGCCTCAAGGAAGACCCTATGAGGTCAGAGACAGAAGCAGTGGTGGTACCATAATGAAGTTTTAAAGATGAGCTGGGATGAGGCTTGAGAAGTAGGCCCCAGGAGTGAGATAAGGCAGTATCAGATGGCATCTCCACTTCCTGATGGTGATGATGGTGACAATGATGATGACAATAGCAGCTAAGCTTTCTTGGGTACTGATTACACTCCAGATACTATACTGAGTGTTTTATATGTCAAAGTTCATTGGACCCTCTTACCCTTTAAACAAAGCCAAAACAGTTGCTGTCCGGTTGATACTGACTTTTGGCAACCACTCGTTTATCAGAGTAGATCTGTGCTCCACAGAGTTTAGTGGCTAATTTTCTGGAAGTAGATTACAAGAATTTTTTTTTTTTTTGGAGGTTCCTCTGGGTGCATTCATCGTCACAAAGGATGTTTCAAGATCTGTCCTGAAGTACAATGCTGTCAGTGATAGGATAATATCCATACGCCTACAAGGAAGACCCGTTAATA
>NW_006921648.1:4682494-4684504 GCF_000298275.1 Orycteropus afer afer
ACCTATTTTGGTCATGTTGTAAGAAGGGACCATTCCCTGGAGAAGGATGTCATGCTTGGTAGGGTGGAGGGTCGACAAAAGAGGGGGAGGCCTTCAAGGAGATGGATTGATACGGTGGCTGCGATGATGGGCTCAAGTATAGCAGGGGTTGTGGAGCTGGCGCGGGATCGGGCAGTGTTTCGTTCTGCTGTGCATGGAGTCGCTATGAGTCGGAAACGACTTGATGGCACTTAACAACGACAACAACAACAACAACTGGGTGTATGTGAACTGCCAACCTTTTGGTTAGCAAGCGAGACAGTAATATTAACCCCACTTCACAGATGAAGAAATTGAGGCACAGCAAGATTGAGTATTTTGCCTGTGGTCATGTAGCTAGCAAGTGGTAATGTCAGGATTCAAGCCCATCTCTGACTTCAGACTCGGCACTCTTCATCAGTGTTACTTGTTGCCTCTTGTTTCCAAGCTAAACTCTGTATGGCTCCCTCATCTTCATTCACCAACTAGTCACTCATTTGATGGGTATTTATTGAACATCTACTATGTGCAAAATGCTGTACTGGGTGTTGGGGGTACGACTTGAAGACAGACAAGGTTTCTGCCCTCTTTGAGCTTACATTCCCATGTTGTTGTTAGGTGCCATCAAGTCATCTCCAACTCTTAGCGACCTTATGCATAGCAGAACAAAATACTGCCCAGTTTTGTGCCAGCCTCACAATCCTTGCTATACCTGAGCCCACTGTTGCAGCCACTGTGTCTATCCACCCTGTTGAGGGCCTTCCCCTTCTTCATTGATGCTCCACTTTACCAAGCATGAGAATGGTTCCTTCTGACAATATGACCAAAGTAGGTGAGGTGAACTCCGGCCATTCTTGCTTCCAAGCAGCATTCCAGCTGCACTTCTTCCAGGACAGATTTATTAGTTCTCTTAGCAGACCATGGTACTCTTAGCATTCTTCTCCAACACCACAACTCAAAAGCATCAACTCTTCTTCAGTCTTGCTTATTCACATGCATAAGAGGTGATTGAAAATACCATGGCTTGGGTTATGCAGACCTTCGTCTTCAAGGAGATGTCTTTGCTCTTCAACACTTGGAAGAGGTATTTTGTCTTCTGATGTCTTGACTGCTGCTTCCAATGGGGTTGATTGTAGAACCAAGTAATATGAAATTCCTGACAACCTCAATCTTTTCTCCATCTACCATGAAGCTGTTTATTGGACCAGTTGTGAGGATTTTTGTTTCCGTTATATTGAGGTATAATCCATACTGTAGACTGTAGTCTTTAATCTTCATCAGTAAGTGCTTCAAGTCATCCTCACTTTCAGCAAGCAAAGTTGTGTCATCTGCATATTGCAGGCTGTTAATGAGTCTTCTTTCAATCCTGATGCCACGTTCTTCTTCATATAGTCCAGCTTCTCAGATTATTTGCTCAGCATACAGGTTGAATAAGAATGGTGAAAGGGTACAACCTTGATGCACTCCCTTCTCGATTTTGAGCTATTTAGTGCCCCCTTGTTCTGTTCGAATGACAGCCTCCTGATCTGTATACAGGTTCCTCATGAGTACAACCAAGTGTTCTGGAATTCCCATTCTTCTCAATGTTATTCACAATTTGTTATGATCCACACAATCGAATGCTTTTGCATAGTCAATAAAACATAAGTAAACCTCTCTCTGGTATTCTTTGCTTTCAGCTAAGATCCATCTGACAACACTAATGATATCTCTCATTCCATGTCCTCTTTTGAATCCAGTTTGCATTTCTAGAAGCTCTCTGTCAATATGCTGCTGCACCATTTTTGAATTATCTTCAGCAAGATTTTACTTGCATGTGATATTATTGATATTGTTCGATAATTTCCACATTGTGTGGGATCACCTTTCTTTGGAATGGGTACAAATATGGGTCTCTTCCAGTCAGTTGGCCAGGTAGCTGTCTTCCAAATCTCTTGGCATACTCAAGTGAATGCCTTTGGAGGGGCATTCATTTGTTGAAACATCTCAGTG
>NW_006921648.1:4686124-4691272 GCF_000298275.1 Orycteropus afer afer
GTACATTCCATGTTCCAATCATTAATGGATGTTTGCATCTGTTTCTACTCATTTTGAGTCATGCCACATGAGCCAGTGGAGGTCCTGAAAGCTTTACTCTATCCATATTGTTAAGGTCATCTTTACTCTGAGGAGCCAACTCTTCCCCAGTCAAATTTTGAGTGCCTTCTGACTAGATGGGCTCATCTGGCACCATATAGGATAATGTTTCAGGGCTGGTCATAAAGTTTTCCAGTAATACATCAGACAGTGTTTCGCTGCTATTCATAAGGTTTTCACTGGCCAGTTGTTTGAGAAGTGGATGACCTGTTCCTTCTTCCAAGTCTGTCTTAGCCCAGAAGCTCCACTGAAACCTGTCCACCATGGATGACCCTGCTGGCATTTGCAACACAGTGGCATAGCCTCAGCCTCACAGCAACACATAAGCCACCACAGGATGACAAACTGACAGACAAGTTTGTCTCCCTTAGTTGTTCCTAACCCCTTTACACCTGCCTACCTTGGGCCCCAGCCTTAAAATAGAGCCACCCACAAGCAAAAAAAAAACAGCCCCTGAGCCCCAACCCATCTACTTCAGGCCCCAGCCTTAAAACACAGCCACCCCCAAGCAAAAAGCAGCCCTGGGCCCACCTACCTTGGACCCCAATCTTAAAAATTTCCATGGAGGGAGACAAAATACAGACAGTTAAAACCAGGCATCCATAAAATAGTCACAAAACCCATGACCATGTACAGAGTTGGCAGGCAATGTTTCTACAAGTGTATTTGTATTTCTGTAAGAATTTTCAGGTATATAGTAGCTGACAAGGGACAAAGTTATAGTCATTTCTTGACCACAGACACGTACTCAGAGGGAGCAAGTAGTTGGATCTATAGGCTTGGGACCATGGTCACAGGAGACATCAAGCTCAATTGGCATAACATACTACACAAAAACATTGTTCCACATCTGACTTTGGCGACTAGTGTTTGGGGCTGAGATCTTAAAAGCTTGCAAATAGTTATCTAGGTGCAACGATGCTCTTTGTCCAGAGCAAAGAAGAATGAAGAAAACAAAAGATGCATGAAAACAATTAGTCCAAGGGACTGGTACACCATGCCATCCTCAGCCTATATGACTATGAGACCAGAAGAACTAGATGGTGCTTGGCTACCACTGTCAACCACTTGGAGGGGGATCTATGGAGGAGATCCTGGATAGAGTAGGAGAACAATGTGGAACAAAATTCAAAATCATAAAAAAAAAAAAGGGGGGGAGACTAGGTTTGCTGGTCTGATAGAGCCTGGTAAAACCCCTGAGATTATACTGTGACCCCTAGCTGCCCTTCAGGTCTGGAATTGAACCCACTCCTGTGATTTCCAGCCAAACGAAAGATAGGCATATGAGCTGAACATTTACATTAGGTAGATATACTCCTTGGAGAGATCAATCATGGGAGAATAGAAGGGCTGTGTATGCAGAGGGAGGCAGCTTGTGGGGCAGGAATGCATGGGAGGGAAGGACACAGGGAAGAGGTGGCTATGGGGAATAAGTGGGAAGAGCTGTTGCATTGTGGGAGATTATAGTCAATGTCATGAGACAAAGTGTATGAGAACTGCTGTATGGAAGATGAATTTGCCTTGTAAACTTTCACCCAAATCACAATTAAAATAATAATAATAATGATGATCACAAAAGACTACACAGAGTCTAGTAAGTGCTATCAAGAGAATTAAACTGGATTTTGTGATAAAGAGCTGGTTGAGGTGGTTGGTAAGGCCAGCTTTATCTAAGGAGGTTGGGCAAGGACTCCAGGGAGGTGATGTTTACACTGAGACCTGAGGGATGAGGAGAAACTGCTCATGCAAGGAGGCTGTGGAAGAACATTATTTTGTTCCTATCTCTCTCCATGTCCATTTGGGCCTGTTGCAGATTGAATTATATACCCCAAAGTATGTGTTGGAATCCTGACCCCTTTATCTGTGGATGTGATCCCATTGTGGAATTGGGTTTTCTTTGTTATGTAATGAAGCCATATTAGTATAGGGTGGGTCCTAAACCAAATCACTTTTGAGATATGAAAAGATCAGATTAGACACAGAGCACAAAGGGAAAGATAGATGTCACATGAAGATCGCCAAGGAACTGGGGCTACGGAAGCTGAAAGAGACAAGGATATCTCCCCCAAAGACAACCATGAGGGGCCTTTCCCCTAGAGCCAGTGCCCTGAACTCTGACTTCTAGCCTCCTTAAACTGTGAGAATATAAGTAGCTGTTCTTTAAAGCCACCCACTTGTGATACTTGTGTTACATCAGCACTAGCAAACTAAGACAAGGTTTCTAAGGGTAAGAATCATAAGTTGAGTTTTCATCAGTGGCTTAGCATCCCAGAAATTTTGGGGGTGAGAAGTGTCAGAATAGACGTCTCTATACACCCATCCCATCTCCCAGGAATCCTCAGTGGGTGTTTCGAGAAGTGGCTCCTGTTGTTCTTCACCAGGTCTTTCCTGTGTAATGTGTCTGTCTCCTTGTTGCCTTTGTCATTCTTGGCTTCCAGACCCTTGTCTAGATGGCTCCCCAGGGTGATTCAACTCTGGGAAGCTGGGAACCAATTAGGAAGCTTCCCCTTCCATGCTGCTGAGCCCAGCCCTAAGCCAGCTCATCAAATCCTAAATCCAGCTAAGTGTTATTTGCATGAAATATTTGAAAGTGCCAGCTTGGCCTATCTTCAAATATTTTGTTAGCTAATCAAAGCCAGATTGCGGTCAGAGGCCATATCCAAATTTATTAGGAAAATTAATAGACCATTTAGATTTTATTGGAATTAAGCTAAAATGCAATAAGCCTTCACAGCAGCAGATAGTCATTAATTATTACACTGACCTGCATGATGGGCTCATAATGAAATATTGACTTCCAGGTAAGTCATGAGGCCTTAGGACAAGGAGGACAAGCTCTAGAAGGATGTCCTCACTCCATCTGCTTGAGGTCAATTGGATGGGACATAGTAGTAGAGGCTTTCAATGAATAAGCACTATTTTTCTTTCAAACAACACTTACTGTGCATTTGTTGTGTGCTTGGCCCTGGGATCATAGAACACCAGATAGGCTAAGTTTGAATGCTGATTCCAACATGTTCTAGCTTTGTGACTTTGGAAAGTTACTTACCCTCTCTTAATCTCCATTCCCAAATCTGAAGAACAGGGATAAAGTTGACTAATAGGGTTGTTGTTGAAGTCATTGAGATGATATGTGTGAAGGGCTTATCACAGCCCTTAGCACACAAACATTGCTATCATTATTATTGTCAGGAGTAATATTACAAATAGGGTAGACTTTTGCCCTTACATGATTTAAACATAGATTCCAGTGAAGCTAATGCTCCAAGCAGGATTGATTTTACCTCACTGTGTGCCACGTGTTTGTTAACTAGGGTCAGAGAAGTCTTCCCAAAGAAGGAGATGCTTGAGCTGGGTATCAAAGGCTTCTTTCCAGGTGGACCAGAAGGATATGGGACTTCCAGGTAGATGTGCAGCATCTGCAAACCAGGCCTTCAAACCCATTCAAAACAGTTCAGTCATGGCTGATGGAAAGAAGGGCAGCATTTGCCTTGCATAGCAACCAGATCTCTTGAGTGTCAGATTTTGACCTGAGTATGAACCAGGCAGTGACACCTCACTCAAAGATGGGAGCCAATCACGTTCAAAGCAGTGTGGTAGGCCACCATTTTTGACCTGAGTCATTTGTGAGTCAGAACTGACTTGATAGCACCTAACAAAAACATTGTGGTCTAGATCACTCACCTTTATGCTTACTTGCATCATATGTACATGTAGAAAATGTAACTTATAAAGATATGTATTCTATTTACTTTTGTACTTTTGGTCTGTGTCCCCATTTTGCCCTCTGGAGTCAGAAGGAGAATCTTAAGTATTGTCAGCATGTAAAAGCATGTTCTAAGAGCCTGACCTGAAAGGTCCTTCCTGAATGCCTGGTCTTTGTAGACACTGCGTAAGTTCCTGGAGGCACAGCCCTCTGCCTCAGAATCAGACAGGCGTGGGTTCGGGTCCTGGCTCTGCCAGTTGAACCTTAGATACTTCATCAGCAAAGAGAGGTAGATAACACCTAGCCCGTTGGGTTTTTGACAGGATCATTAAAAACAAAAAACAAATAATGCACCTAAAACTCCAAAGTATAGTGACACCTATGAGAGTTGGAACTCGATGGGACTGCCTTATTTCCCTGGATATTGCAAATTTTCTGCCTTTGACAGGATGCACTCTTAACACATTTGTATCACTCATTTTAGTGGAAAATATTTGAGTTTTCCTTCTCTGATAGAAAAAAAAACTTGTCTTTCAATTTGTCATACTGTGGTGATTTGTGTGTTGCTGTAAGGTTGGAGGCTGTGCCAGAAGGGATGCCCATGGTGGATTGGTTTCAGTTGAGCTTCCAGACCAAGACAGACTTGGAAGAAAGAAGAGGCCATCCACATCTCAAATAATTGGCCAGTGAAAACCTTATGAATAGTAGTGAAACACTGTCTGATATAGTACTGGAAATTTTTATGAATAGTCCTGAAACATTGTCCAATACAGTGCCAGAAGATGAGCCCCTCAGATCAGAAGGCACTCAATATATGACTGGGGAAGGGCTGTCTCATCAGAGTGGAGCCTACCTTAATGATACGGATGAAGTAGAGCTTTTGGGGCCTCCCTTTGCTGAAGTGGCACAACTCAATGTGAGAAGAAACAGCTGCAAACATCCATTGATAATCGGAATATGGAATGTACAAAATATGAATCTAGGGAAATTGGAAGTTGTCAAAAATGAAATGGAATGCATAAAGATGAATATCCTAGGCATTAGTGAGCTGAAATGGACTGGTTTTGGCCATTTTGAACCAGATAACCATATGATCTACTATGCCAGGAATGACAAATTAAGGAGGAATGGAGTGGCATTCATTGTTACAAAGAATGTATCAAGATTTATCCTGAAGTACAATGCTATTGGTGATAGAATAATATCCATACGCCTACAAGGAAAGCCTGTTAATACTACTATTACTCAAATTTATGCACCAACCACCAAAGCCAAAGATGAGGAAATTGAAGATTTTTACCAACTTCTGCAGTCTGAAATTGACCAAACATGCAATCAAGATG
>NW_006921648.1:4692467-4694147 GCF_000298275.1 Orycteropus afer afer
ACAAGGCTCCAGGAATTGATGGGATACCCACTGAGATGTTTCAAGAAATGGATGCCACACTAGAGGCACTCACTCGTCTATGCCAGGAGATTTGGAAGACAACTACCTGGCCAACTGACTGGAAAAAATCCATGTTTATACATTCCAAAGAAAGGTGATCCCACATAATGTGGAAATTATCAAACAATATTAATATCACATGTAAGTAAAATCTTACTGAAGATAATTCAAAAACAGTTGTAGCAGTATATTGACAGAGAACTTCCAGAAATGCAAGCTGGATTCAGAAGAGGATGTGGAATGAGAGATATCATTGCTGATGTCAGATGGATCTTGGTTCAAAGTAAAGAATACTATAAAAATGTTTACTTGTGTTTTATTGATTATGCAAAAGTGATTGTGTGGATTATAAAAAATTATGGATATCGTTGAGAAGAATGGGAATTCCAGAACACTTAATTGTGCTCATGAAGAACTTGACCATAGACCAGGAGGCTGTTGTTCAAACAAAACAAGTGGACATTGCATGGTTTAAAATTAAGAAGGGAGTGCATCAGGGTTGTATCATTTCACCATACTTATTCAATCTGTATGGTGAACAAATAATCTGAGACGCTGGACTATATGAAGAAGAAGATGACATTGGGATTGGAGGAAGACTCATTAACCTACATTATTGCAGACGACACAACTTTGCTTGCTGAAAGTGAGGACTACTTGAATCACTTACTGATGAAGATTGAAGACTACAGTCTGCAGTATGGATTACACCTCAATATAAATAAAACAAAAATCCTCACAACTGGTCCAGTAAACAGCTTCATGATAAATGGAGAAAAGATGAAAGTTGCCAAAGACTTCATATTACTTGGTTCTACAATTAGTACCAATGGAAGCAGCAATCAAGATATCAAATGTCATATAGCATTGGGCAAATCTACTGCAAAGGACCTCTTTTAAACGCTGAAGAGCAAAGATGTTTCCATAAAGACTAAGGTGCACATGACACAAGCCATGGTATTTTCAATTGCCTCATATGCATGTGAGAGCTGGACAATTGAAAAGGAAGACTGAAGAAGAGCTGGTGCTTTTGAGTTGTGGTGCTGGCAAAGAATGCTGAAAGTACCATGGACTGCTAAAAGAACTTACAAATCTGTCCTGGAAGAAGTCCAGCCAGAATGCTCCTTGGAAGTGAGAATGACCAAATTCATCTTATTTACTTTGGTCACGTTGTCAGAAGGGACCATTCCCTGAAGAAGGATATCATGCTTGGCAAAGTGGAGGGACAATAAAAAAGGGGAAGACCCTCAATGAGATGGATTGACCCAGTGGCTGCAACGATGGGCTCAGGTATAGCAAGTATCATGGGGCTGGCACAGGATTGGACAGTGTTTTGTTCTGCTGTACACGAGATCACTATGAGAGACAACTCAGTGGCACCTAACAACAACAACAACAATCTCTGATACATTTCCATGTTATACAAAACTTCCTGTCATCAAGTTGATTTTGACTCATAGTGACCCTCATTGGGTTTCCAAGGTGGTAAGTCTTTATGGAAGTAGATTGCCCCATCTTCCTTCTGCAGAGTGGCTGGTGGGTTTGAACCACCAGCCTTCTGGTTAGTGATCAAATGCCTTAGGCACTACAGCCTGTACAGGTTTTACTGTACAAGGTTGG
>NW_006921648.1:4697577-4731125 GCF_000298275.1 Orycteropus afer afer
CTGCTCACAGTAGATTCCACCATGGAGTTGATTACCAGTCTCATCATGGGGAATACTACATCCAGCTGCCTAGCCACTCAACCAGGCCCAGCCAAATGACACACAAACTTAACTGCCATGGCCTGTAAGAGCTGGACAATGGATAAGGAAGACTGAAGAAGAGTTGATGCTTTTGAGTTGTGATTTTCGCAAAGAATGCTGAAAGTACCTTGAACTGCAAGAAGAACTAACAAATCTGTCCTGGAGGAAGTCCAGCCATAATGCTCCTTGGAAGCAAGAATGGCCAGACTTCATCTCACCTATTTTGGTCATGTTGTTAGAAGGGACCATTCCCTGGAGAAATCTATCATGCTTGGTAAAGTGGAGGGTCAGCAAAAAAGGGGAAGGTGCTCAATGAGATGGACTGACACAGTGGCTGCAACGATGGGCTCAGGTATAGTAAGGATTGTGAGGCTGGCACAGGACCGGGCAGTGTTTCGTTCTGTTGTACATGGGTTCACTATGAGTCGGAGGTGACTCAACGGCACCTAACAGCATAACAACAACAGCATATGCATGTGAAAGGTGAACAACGAATAAGGGAGACTGCCAAAGAATTGGTGCATTTGACTTGTAGTGTTGGCAAAGAATATCGACTGTACCACGGACTGCTAGAAGAGCAAAGAAATCTGTCTTGGAGAAAGTCCAGTCAGAACGCTCCTTAGAAGTGGAAATGGCCGGACTTCATTTCTCATACTTTGCTCATGTCGTCAACTCCTGGAGAAGGTATTATGCTGGGTAGGGTGAAGTAGAAGGTCAGCAAGAAGAGGAAGACCCTCAACGAGATGGACTGACACAGTGGCTGCAGCATGAGGCTGGAGCGTGGCAATGACTGTGAGCATGGTGCCAGCCCAGGAAGGGTTTTGTTCTCTTGTGCATTCGGTCACTAGGAGTTGGGACTGACTTGAGGGCACCTAACAACAATTTTCAGTGGTTTGGCAGTTCTGTCTTGATGTCATCTGGCAGGTATGTAATGGGCCCTCATGATGGGATCCGATGTTATCCGCCAATCAGCTGTAAAGGTATTAGGGTGGGATGCAGCACCCTTCCTCAAGTCACAGCCCTGTTCCCATGTAAGGGGAGTTTCCCTGGGGTGTGACTTGCCTCACCTGTTATCTTACAAGAGGAGAAAGAAGTGAGCAGAGATTCAGGGACTTTGACTACCACCAAGAAAGAAGAGCCAGGAGCAGAGGGCGTCCTTTGGACTTAGGGTCCCTCTTCTAGGAATCTCCTAGACCTGGGGGAGGAGAGATGCCATGACACGTGTAGAAAGGAGAAAAGAACCTTCCCCCAGAGCTGACCGGAAGCCTTCCACTGGAGCCGGCACCTTGAGAGAATAAATGTGTTTGTTAAAGCCGTCTTCCTGTGGTATTTCTGTTACAGCAGCTCTAGAGAACTGAGACCATGACCAAGAATGGAATCTGACTTCTTTGTCTTGCCGTGGACTCACTGTCCAGTTCCAGTGGACTCATTGTCCATTGAGTTGACCCTGCCTCCTGGTGACCCCTGTGTGTCAGAGCAGGACTAGGCCCCACGGGATTCTCAGTGGCTGACCTTTCTGAAGCCGATCACCAGGCCTTTCTTCCAAGGCACCTCTGGGTAGTCTCAAACCTCTAACCTTTCAGTTGGCAGCTGAACGTGTTAACCCTTTACACTACCCACGGACTCCATGGAGTCTTCTGGAAGCTCCCAGGGAGGCTTGTGGGCATGAGTGAAGCAGATAGCAGGGATCTGTCACGGGACTGCTGGTTCTGCTGAAGACACAAATGAGTTAAAGTAGCTGGGTCTTCAAGTACAGAGGGAAGCAGGCCCCAGATCCTGGGTCCTTGTGTGGAAGAAATGCAGCAGGCCATTCTAATTAAATCCCTTCACCAGAACTCCTGACCTTCTGTGTTGCACATTAATGTATTTTACTAATTATAAATGCAATTAAAAAGTACTGAAATAAAATTAGGCTGATCTATCTAATTTACATTAAGCACTTTCAAATTATGCAGATTTTAAAGTCTCCCTCTCTCTCTCTCTCTTTTTTTTTTTTTTTTTTTTTCAATTTGGGTTTTAGCGTAAAATTGTCTGCATTAAAACAGCTGGAAAACAACCTTGTAGGAAAACAAATTTCTTTTCTGTGATTATTCTCAGTGTGCGAGTTAATTTTCGAGGCAGTAATATACTTAGCAGGCATCAGGGCGGTGACTCATAAAATGGAAGACATGTGGGTCTAGACACAAGCACAGGGACAGGGGTGCGTGGGGGCGGTGAGTGTGATTTGGTTACTTTGGGGAATGAGGTTGAAAGGCTAACTAGGCAAACAAATGTGATGGGACGGTCGCTAAGCAGTTGAGGTCGCTAAGCAGTTGAGATTTACAAAAGACAGACATGTGGTGGCTGCTACAGACTGTGGTTAATAGCGATGAACCAGCTGGCAGATCTATCCAGCAACTCAGGGCATGGTAGGTTACTTTTCCCCTGTGCTGACACACAGAAAGAATGACCCAGAGTGCATGCATTATTGGTTTGACTTCAGTGATGTCACTAGGGTTGGTGTCACCCCCCCCACACACACAGACCTCTTCCCTTAGCAGAACCTACAGAATCCTTATTAACGTTTATTATCAATTTTAATCATAGGATAATATGTGATAAATATAGATGTAAACCCCTCAAATGTAACATTTCTTAGATTACACGAATACTAGCAACAAAATTGTCTTGTAAAATCTTTCTGCATTGAATTACAACATTAATTACTATATTACAAGTAATTGAGCAGAAGCCTTTTTTGATTTTTTCTCTTTCTTTGCTTTTAATGACTACTTCCTTCTAAAAACAGTTATTGATACAGGTTCACAAACACTGCTTGCCACAATACTGTAGCTAAAAGACCAGAAACTTTGACAAAATCAGTGACTATAAAAACTCACGGCAATGAAAACAACAGTGCATGCTCCTAGTGTGTGCAGCCGAAACCGTGTGATTCCAAGTGTCATTGTAACTGGATAATGACAGCCCTGACCAGAGTGCATCACAAGCTGGAGTTTCAGCCTCATAGGGACATTGATACATGTAAGCCAGGCTTACAAAAAATATTTTTGTTGCTATAACTAACTGTAGTGATATTTTTATTAAAATAATAATAATAATGAATTTCTGCACAAACACTGCACAGAAATTTTATAGACAGTCATTTGGTGTTATCCTCCCGAGAGTGTCACCTGGTGCAGCCCGCCCCCACGTGACATCACTGCTGGCATTACTGACATTCTCAGCACTCAGTTTTGCCGCCTCTGAAGTTCAGTATGCAGAGCAGGTGTCTATCAGGTGGGGAAACGAAGCAGAAAGGGATTGGACGTGCACAGTTGGACATTGTCTCCCCAGCACTGGGGAGGATGCTTTCCTTCTCCAGCCTGGAGAACGGTCTGCTCTCTGCCTGGTCTGCTGGAGGCTGTGTTTGCCCGAAGAGGAGACCTTGGCAGGGCCTCTTTGCAGATTCCATCTGAGCTGCGGGTTCCTTGGAAGTGGGGATGTAATAAGCTCCTCTCCGGAGTTGCATATATAAGCTCCTTAAAACGCTCCCCATGCAGTTCAACTCCACATGCTCAGCGTGCTCAATTTAGTTGCAGCCCAAACGTTGCCCTTTAAGCTCCCCATCAAAAGGAATCCTAAAATAATTCCCCAAATTGGAGCTGTTGAGCTTGAGCAAGGTTTGGAAAGCACTTTTTTTTTTTTTTTTTTTTTTTGATGCTAAAGGAGATGTTTTCATTTGTTGTCAGGGAGCAAATCTGCCCTAGACAGACTTGGAAACCAGTGGGGGCTGGCCTGCCCGCTTGCCGCCTTCCCCGGAGTTCTGGAGTGGTTGGACTCTAGGGCACTAAGGATCCTTGCATTCTGAGATCTTCCAGGGTCTGGGCACCCTTGCTAGAACAGGGTGGTTCTCTGCCTTCTTTAAGCCCCATGCCCCAGGCTCCATTACTGCAAACCCATCCCAGGAATAGTCAAGAGGTGGAGCTACTCATTACGCCGTGGAGAGAAGGTGTAGAGGTCCTCTTTTCCAGGGGGAGCATTTCTGGAGCCATCCAGACTACCGGATGTGAGGTTGCTCTGGGAAGTCCTGTCCCAAGCACTGCAGATAGTCTGCTCCATTCTCCCCAGGGCCATGTTGTCCAGTTAAATGTCTACTTCCCAGTACAGGTGGAAAGCTCCTACAATCAAGTGTCTGGGCCCAGTCCGTCTCCACTACCAACATATTGTATGGATCTGAGTAATTGCTCAAAAAATGCCAGTTGAGTGAAGAAATAAATACATGGATTAATGGGTGAATGGATGGATAGGTACCTAATACATACAGACATGTAAACATTACATATGTGGATGTATGGATACATAGCTAGGTAGGTAGGTAGATACATGCATTAATGTATGGATGGTGGATGAGGGAAGAGAGGGAATAAGATGCATGTGCACAAAATGCATGCATGAATTGATGGGTGAGTAGAAGATAGGGAGGGAAGTAGACAGATTCAGACATTTATTCATACATGTATGGATGGATGGATGGATGGACAAATGAGATAATACACAAGTGAGTACAGAAACTTAGTTTCAAGTACTGATGGAAGCTTTGTAATCCAAATGGCTTTAGTTAGTGAAAGGCCAAAACAGAACTATCCTGGTCACTGATAGGGTTTTAACCCTGTGGACCATTTCATAGGCAGCCTGCAGGGCACTTCATGAGCTGATCAAACCGAGGACAAATGAACATGTCCGCTTGCTGTGGATTCAAGAGATGAGTTGTATTCCTCACGGTCTGAGGGGAGCCTCACTCTGGATCACCCTTCCCCACACTGTTCTGTCTTCCCTGCCCCTTCTCTCTGTGCTCCGCCAGTTCAATCCCAGCTCATTACAGAGGCCCTTCAGCAAGCTGGGCCCAGACACCAGAGTTTTCTCAGCAGCCATGGCAGTGCCTATCCTCACTTCCTGCCAGGCTCACTTCCCAGACAAACATGCTCAGCCGGCGTTTTCCCTACATTAATAATCAGAATTGACACATTCTAAATGAGTCCCTCCTTGTTGTGTAGGGCAGCTCTGATGGATACGTGGGGGGACTGACGGCCCCTGAGAAATGTTTCTGCCATTACCAGCCTCTCTGACAGGTTTTTAATAGTCCCACTGAAACTGCAGTATATTGGAAATTTTTGTAGATGAAGGGTGAAGTGCTGCTGTGACTCAGAGGCTCTGGGGTGGAAAAATACAGTTTTGGGAACACCAAGTTCCTCGAATAATGGTGCTCTTGGAAGCTGATCTGGCTGGGTTGGACTGAAAGGTGGGGAGGGATGGGCTGGCCAGGAGCCTTTGAGGAGACTTGGGCTGGATCTCAGGCAGCACTGAGCACAGATACATTCTTTCAGCACCAGTGAAGGGAGGAAACACTGTGAGCCCCAGAGTGACCCTGGAACCGAGCAGTTGATTAGAGTGGACAGGTGGGATGGGTTCATTCACTCACTCATTCATTCAAGAAGCATTATTTACTTTGGGCTAATGTGTTCTGGTGGTGCAGTGCCTGAGAGATTTGACTGCTAACCATAAGGTTGGTGGTTCAAACCTACCAGTCGCTTTGCAGATGGAAGGTGGGGCAATCTACTTCCGTAAAGATTTGTTGTTGTTGTTGTTATGTGCTGTCGAGTCAGACCCAACTCATAGCGACCCCTCCTTGGGTTTCTGAGGCAGTATCACTACGGAAGTAGATTGCCCCATCTTCCTTCCGAGGAGTGGCTGGTGGATTTGAACCACCAGACTTCTGGTTAGTTGTCAAGTGCCTAGGCACTACGCTACCTTGGAAACCCAGTGGGTGTTGCTATGAGTCAGAATCAACTCACTGGCAGTGAGTTTCGCTTTTGGGTTTTATGCAGGAGATCCAGGTTCAATTCCTGGCCTCATGCATAGCCACCACCTCTCTGTCACTGGCGGCTTGCATGTTGCTGTGATGCTGAACAAGTGAGACCAGGACGAAAGGCCTGAAGATGTACTTCTGAAAAATAGCCAATGAAAACCCTATGGGTCACAACAGTCCAGTCTGCAACCAGTCTTGGGGGTGGCCCAGGCCCAAGCAGGGTTTCTATCTGTCCTACACAGGGTTGTCATGAGCTGGGGGCGGCTCAATGGTGGCTAACAACAACAATTTGTCATGAGTGTAAAGCAGACACTGTTCAAATTTTTGTGAACTGATTTATGGCCTCAAGTGAACTCTGAGCCTAAGTTTTCTCATCTCCAATGTGAGGCCTATCAGATCAAGTATCGTTACAGAAGGACGGCCTGCGTGGGTAGGGAAGTTAGCAGAGGTTAATAAAGGGCTTGTTTATGAGAAGGTGGACAGGGTTAAGGAAAACTATTGAGAAGGCACACCACCCTGCACCTAGCAACCGTGAGGAGCTGCTGTCACCCAGGCATCAAGGGGACAGAGGAAAGAAGGATGTCAGCAGGACCCAGAGGGTTGTGTCCAAGGTTGCCTGATGGGTGTGACCTTCAGAAGAGGTCAAATCATTGCCAACCCATATTCCAGCAGAGAAGTAGTCAGGAGCCTCCACACTGTGACCTCTCCTTCCTCCCAACATCTACCATCCTGGTGGTGCCCCTCTTTGGCCAAACTCAATGGAGAATGGGGCCTATCAATGCAGTCCACGAATGTCAGTCTTCCAGGGCACAGAGCAGTGTAGAGAGAGGCTGAAAGTGAACCAGAGGGACAAGTGGACAGTATCTAGCACAGATCCCAGCACGTCGTGGGCTCTCAGTGGGTCAATAAACGGTAATGGCAGTTGGGATAAGGAGGGGTCCCCAGGTGGTGCAGACAGTCTAGCACCCCACTGCTAGCCAAGAGGTTGGTGTTTTAAACCCCCACAGAGGTGCTTGGGAAGACAGGCCTGGTGAACTGCTTCTCAGAGACCACAACCTTGAAAACCCTGTGGAGCAGTCCCACCCTGATATGCAGGGCTTCCGTGAATTGGAATCGATTCCATGGTGCTAGTGACAGCACTGGCGTAGGGAACCAGGAAGGGTTGGGAGAAGGTTGATTGTTTCCATCTTACAGGTGAGGGTATAGTACCTCAGAGTTTCACAACTACAGAAGGTCCCTCATGTCTGCCAGCAGACTCTACCCCCCCCACACACACACACACACTGACTCCCATCCTCTTCTTCATTGGCCACCCAAGGACACAAACAGGTAGCAAGACTACCTTGCTTTCCAAGGCTTAAAATCAGGCCCCGAGAGTGAAACTGGCTGTCAGGAGTTCATTACAAACCCAAGTCCTCGGCAAGGATGGTAGCTGCGGGAAGAGACGGGAGCTGAAATCTAAGCAAACCTGCTAAGACCCTCAGATAACCTTCCCTAATTAGCACAGAGGTGGTGGGATCCATGAGGTGCTCAGCCTGGCTCAGCGCTCTGTGAGCTACCACTTCGGGGCCCTCTTCCTTCTCAGTCCACAGATCCTCCCAAGACTCTTGCTAAGCCTCTTAGAGCCGCCTTCCTTCCCACACTGGCAGCCATTCCGCCTGAGGGGCAGGACCCCAGAAGATGTGGCATATCCTGATGGACAAATGCCTTTCCCAGGCCTGGGGGAGGAGTTAAAGTTGCCTCTGACACCCCCACTGGCCAGTAGTACCAGCCAGTTGGCAGACGTTAACTACTCAGACTCTGGGGCTAGACATCCTGGGTTCAAATCCTGCCTCCTCTGTTGACTGGCTGGGTGATGAAGGTGTGCTTATATAACCGCTCATAGCCACTATTCTCTCCAGTGACCTGTTATTAGTGATGGAACTCCCCACTCTGTATCATGGTACTGGAGACACTGAGAAAGTCACAGCCATTGGCTCCTTCCCTCCATGAGGCCCAAGGGCCTGCTTCATTCTCTCCAGCCATCAGCTTTGAGCTCCACATACCCCAACCCGGCTCTTGCATTCCTCTCACTGATTTGCAGCTGCAATGTGGTGACCTTGGATTGTCCCCCTGTGAGCTCACGACCTCAGGGGTCATCTCTGAAAACTGCCTGATTGAGAAAGGTGGAGCTGGGTTTCTGGGCTAATTTCACTTAATGTTAAAATGGGTCATTACTGAGCTCCCTTGCACAACCAGGAAATCAATTGGGTGCAAACCAGTTTGCTAATAGGACTCATTATAGCCTCGTTGTCACTTAATTGCATAGGTAGCCACCTGCGTGTACAAACAGATGGAACAAAGTTGGGAGGGGGGTGCTGCTCTCAGAGCAGGGATCAATTCTGGAGTGAACCTGGAAGGAAGTCAACATCCAGACCAGCACTCCTTAAGCTCTGGGCAACTTGGCAGAAAGCAAGGTGATTCCCAGGTCTGCATTTCAAACAGGCTTCCATGTGATGATCCAATCCTGCTGCTCTGGACCGGCGCTTTGAGGAGCACAGCTCTGGAATTCCCATCTGCCAGAGACACCACAAGCAGGGGAAAGGACATCCTAGGTCCTAGGCCTTACCGTGGCTGTCACACCTGGAATTCCCCTGTCCGGATGGTTCAGTGTCTGCCTTCCTTCCTGCTGGCTGTCCTGAACACCTGCCAAAGTGCTGGTTCCCCAGCCGCATCTTTACGAGGAGGCTCGACTCAACACACATCTGCACTTCAGAGTCACTCATAGTGCTTGCTGACCCTGGACACCACTGACACCCTCTAATTGGATGACACTGGTGGTGGGTTGACCCAGCTTGGGGGACTCCCAATGAGCTCTATTGCTCTCCTCTCTGCACAGTTAGACCCAAGAGTGGGGACAGAGAAGTGATAATATGTGACATCGTAACAACACTGTGGCTTGTGCCTGGCTGGTAGTGTGCCTGTGCATCTCTCATCCCTCTCCTCTGTCTCTCTCTCTCTCTCTTTTCTTTGTCTATCTGTCTGTCTTCTCCTCTCTGGTCCTTTCTTTCTTCTCTTCTATGTCTCTCCATCTCTTTTCTCTCTCTCCCTCTCTGTCTTTCACTCTTTTCTCAATTTCCCTCATCTTTCTGTCTCTGCCTCTATCTGTCCTCACTATAAAACTTAGCAGCCATGTAGGAACTCTGGTTACTCAAAAGTGAGCTCTACATAAAATAAACTGAGATCTACCTCCCTTGGGCACCGAGGGCTCACAGTTACTTGGTTTAGTATTGAGCTGCACCGTGGTGTCCCCTTTGAGTGAGGTGTGTGTGTGCATAAGGCACTAAACACAAGGAAGCAGGCTGCCCCCAACTGAGAGTCTTCCCTCCTTATAGGGGGAAAAAAAATTACTGAGATATAATTGACTTCCACAAACTACATACAACATTTGATGAGTTTTGATGTATGCTTACACCATGAAGCCACCACCACAATCAAGTTAATGGAAAGATCCATCCCACCCAAGATATCCTTCTGCTCCCGTGCAATCTCACTTTCTGCTCCCCCCTCCTCAGGCAACTGATACTCTGCTTTCTGGAACCATAGACTGGTTTGCATCTTCTAGAATGTGACATGAATGGCCTCCTGTCTGTGGTAGGTACTCTTTTGTAAAGCATTGTTGTTGGTGTTAAGTTGCTGTTGAATTGGCTCCAACTCACGGTGAGCCCACATATGACAGAATGAAACATTGTCTGGTCCTGTAAGATCCTTATGATTGATGCTATGTTGGGGTCTGTTGGGGCATTTCAAGCACTATTGAGATAATTTGCATACTATGGAATTCACCTCTGGTTCATGTATGATTCAATGATTTTTACCAAATTTGTAGAGTTGTGTGGCCATCACCACAATCTAGCTCCATCATCCCAAATCTTGAGCCCATTTGCAGTCAACCTTGACTCCCCACCTCTAGCTCCAGCAACTGCTGATCTGCTTTCAATCTCTATGAATTTGCCTTTTCTAGACATTTCATATAAATTAAATTTAAAAATATGTCACCTTTTCGTCTGGCTTCTTACACTTCCCATGATGGTTTTCAGTTGGTTCATCCACGCTGTTTCACTTTGTCTGGCTGTGGAGTGGTATGTCATCATCTCGTTCTGTCTGACTGTTGAGTAGTATGCTGTCATATGTTGTTGTTGTTGTTGTTATATGCCATCGAGTCGGCCCCGACTCATAGCGACCCCTCCTTGGGTTTCCGAGGCAGTATCACTACGGAAGTAGGATTGCCCAACCTTCCTTCTGAGGAGTGGCTGGTGGGTTTGAACCGCCAGCCTTCTGGTTAGCAGTCAAGTGCCTTAGGCACTATGCTACCAGAGCTCCTATGCTGTCATATAGGTACTCCATATTTTGTTGGTTCGTCCACTCACTTATGAACACTGTGGTTTCTTTCCATTTTTTGGTTGTCTTTGTGTGGACGTAGACTTTCATTTCTCCTGGTAAATACCTAGAAATAGGAAAGTTTGATTATTTGTAGGTATATGTTTAACATTTTAAGGTTCCTAAGTGGCACAAAAGAAGCATTGGTGATGCAGAGGTTAAAGCATTCAAGAGGTCAGTGGTTCAAACCCACCAGTTGCTCTGTGAGAGGAAGATGAAGCAATCTGCTTCAGTAAAGATTTACAGCATTGGAAATCCTATGGGACGGTTCTACTTTGTCCTGTAGGGTCGCTATGAGTCAGAATTGACTCAAGAACAGTGGGTTATTTCTGAGGTAAGGTCCCCGGATAGTGCAAATTGTTTGTACTTAACTATTTACCTAGTTGGAAGGAAGGTTGGGCAATCTACTTCTGTAGTGATATTGCCTCAGAAACCCAAAGAGGGGTTGCTATGAGTCAGGTCTGACTCAACGGCACATAACAACAACAACATTTACCTAAAAGTTGGTGGTTCAAACCCACTCAGCAGTGGGCTTTCTAGGCTGTACTCTTTACAAGAGCAGATCACCAAGTCTTTCTCCTGCAGAGTTGCTGGGTGGATTTGAACCACAAACCTTTTGTTAGCAACAGAGTGTCTACCTATTGCACCATCAGAGCTCTTGAATAAAGATTATAGCCAAGAAAACCCTATGGATGAGCTCTATTCTGTAACACGTGAATTCACCATTAGTCGGAATCAACTAGACAAAACGGGCTTGTTGTTGTTGTTGTTGTTGCTGTTGTCAAGTCATCTCCAACTCATAGTGACTCTGTGTATAGCAAAATGAAACACTGCCCAGTCCTGTGCCAGCCCCACGATCCTTGCTATACCGGAGCCCATCACTGTAGCCACTGTGTCAATCCATCTCATTGAGGGCCTTCCCCTTTTTCGTTGAGCCTCCACTTTACCAAGCATAATATCTTCTCCAGGGAATGTATTTTGGTTATTGGTCAGTTATAGTCCTTGAGTAGTACAATGGGTTAAGCACTTGACTAATAACCAAAAGGTTGGTGGTTTGAACCCACCCAGGGTCCATCAGAAGAAAGGCCTAGCAATGTGCTTCTGAAGGTCACAGTCTTGGGAACCCTTCGAGTCACAGTTCCACTCAGTACACATAGGGTCTCCATCAGTCAAAACTGACTAGACAGTAACTGACTTTGTGGTTTTGAGGTCCAGAAATTATGGTAGGAGGAATTCTAGAATTGGCACATGGTAGGTTCTCAACCAGTTTTTCTTGAATGAAGTGAGTTAATTAAATCAATAACAATAATAATTATTATTAATTACCATGATTAACCTCTGTCCGCAAGTTAGCTAACCTGTAATTACTCTTGCCAAAGAGTCCTCCATGTGTTCAAAATCCCACAGCACCTGCTCCATTGCCCAGATCTGTCTTGTAGCATTCATGCATCTTTAGCTCAAGTCTCTTGGGCGAACTGGAAGCCCATGTCCTTGTGTGCTATTCCTGATAAAGAAGAGAGAAGGAGATCATATTTCCTGTCAATGTCTTTCATTTGCACAGAGGTCACTATCTCTACCACCCTAAATTCCACATCACCAGCCTGCTTCTCTCCTGAATGATACCCACACCAGCAACATTGGGAGTAAACCCAGGCTTATACTGGACTCTTGACTTGTTTTACTTGATTTCATCCTCACAGAAATTCCATCAACACCCATTTCACAGATGAGAAAATTCAGGCTCAGAGCCCTTGTGACCTGCCGAACCCATGCGTGTCAGGGTATAACTGTGCTCCGCAGGGTTTTCATTGGCTGTGACCTTTCAGAAGTAGATCACCATGCCTTTCTTGTGAGGCATTTCTGGATGGCTTTGAACCCTTCAGGTAGTAGCCAAGTGTTTATGCATTTGCCAGAACCCATCCCCTCATCCACATGTCTGCACTGTTGCTTAGGTCTCCTTTACTTTTATTCCTGATTTATTTTCTCACCTCTTAATCCCATGTGGGTTTCCTTTCAAGTCTTTCCATCTCCCCAGTCCCCATTTGGAGGACCCAGTGGTCAGCACCTGGCTTGAACCCTGGGCAGCTGAGGGTCTGAGCCCTCAATCTCCTGGACCACATCTCTTGATCAGAATAGGGGCCGTTGTGCTGAGCAGAATCACAAGAGAGGCTGTCTACGAAAAAGCCTGAAAAATGGGCATTCCACCTCCAGGGTACCAAGAAGAGGCCTGCATTCTGTTTGGAGCCCAGTCAGAGAGCACATTTCCCTCTCCAGGGAGGAGCCCACAGAGAGCAGTGTGGTTTCTGTTCCCGGAAAGAGGCCACAGCCGTTTCCACAGAAGCAGAAGGAATCATTTTTCTTAGGTGTGTGAAGGTCCTCAAAGAGTGAGGTAATAGGTTTCTTTATTAAAAATTAATCTTCTTGTAAAACCATTGCAATACAATGCACTTTAATAAATCACCGCACGCTTCCAAACACATCTATTATCCATTCTCGGGAAAGCCTGGTGCTGCCGAGGGCACTGAAGCTGAGCCCGGTAATGAACTCAGGTGGGGTAGGGGCTGGGCGCCCGGAGACGGAGCCAAACTCCAGCTGAAATGTGCTGGTGGATATTACATGGGCATTGCAGTGGGTTGGTGTCTGTTAGGATTAGTTGGGTCTCACTCACAGTTCCTGGGTGCATGGCTTTTGGGTCCTCTGGGTTGAAAAGGGCCAGACACGTGGGGCAGCAGGACAAGTGCAGCAGCAGCTCCTTTGATGGAGATTGGGCTGTGTGAGCCTCCAGTTCAAGGTGTGGATGCTGTCAGCTCATGTGGGTTCTAATTTGTACCAACTATCATCACCCACCAGTTTAAGGGTGAGCTTGTCCTCCATCTACATTTTGTTTCAGCTGCCACATCCTTAGGGTTGGATGTCCTGGAGTTTCAAATGCAGGAAGGGTTCTCTGGAATCCTTCATCTCTATGCCCACCATTCTTCTAGGCTCTATGCCTACCCTATTAAGGAGAGCCTCCCTGACTCTCTGTCTTAGTTACCTAGGTACACACTAACACAAATACCATGAGTGGGTGACTTTAAAGAATAGAAATTTATTCTCTTGCAGTTCTAAAGGCTGAAAGTCCAAATTGAGGTCTCAGCCAAGTTGATTCCTCTTGTGAGCCTCTCTCCTAGTTTCTGGAGTCCACTGCTGATCCTTGGCATTCCCTGAGGTTCCTTGGCATCTGTCTCTCCCTCATGCATGTATCTGGGTCTGTTCTGGTCTTTGTATAACTCAGGAATGATTAGGTTTAGAGCCCATCCTGCTCTCGTATGCAGTCATTAACATACCAAAGGAAGAACCCAGTTTGCAAACCAGGCCATACTCACAGGTATAAGGGCCACTAGTCCAACACATTTGAGGGTGTGTGTGCATAATTCAATCCATTGCACTCTCAGTAAATCACAAAACCCTCCAGGTAATTCACAGCAGTGGTCTGTTCCCTTTTGGCCTCACTGGCTGAAGCAACACTGTTTTTATTGAAAAAGTGACAAGACCACCTCCTCTCCTTCTCAGGTGCATCACTTGGGTCCCAGATTCCATAGTCTCTCATGAAAGATGACCTTTCCTCCTCCGGTGATGCGCTTTGCTTTGTAACTCTATAGCTTTGATCCACATTGAGAAACAGGACATTCTGTCCTCTTTCTTGCAGATAAATATCCAAGCAAAAATAATTCTACTCCAGTCTCCTTTCCTCCCATGCAAAGAAACACCCAGGCTTGGAGATCTACCCACCTACCAGTAAATCCCCAAACAACCAGACTCCAAATCCTATTTTGGGTTCAGCCGAGGACACTTACTTTCCTGTACTCCCTCCTTGCTTTATATTCCCATCTAGATCTCTTGGTAGGACATTTGTGTGGTGTGGGGTGTGCTATGTGTTGATCGTCGTTGTTTCTAGGAGTAGCCTTTTTCCTATTACTGTAATTGGTCAGGAGGCAGGGGCACTTTGGTTGGGTCTTTGGAATCTAAATCCTTCCGTCCCGTTTCACTCCTTCACATTTCTTTTGAAACGGAGTTTCCTAACCAGCAGGAACTGATGGATGATGTAATACTCACCAGTGTCCCATTTGTGCTTCAGGTTTCAGGCACTTTAATTTTTACAGTGCCTGGCACAGGGTAGGCAATAGATAAATGTCTTTCGAATGAGTAGGAGAGTGAGAAATTAATGGAAGAACAAGTGAGTAGGCCAAAAATCTTGCAGCTTGGGGAGGAGCAGGTCTAACGGATGCTTGGCAGGCAAGTCCCCAAGCCCCTTAGGGAAAGAAGCCAGGCTTATGGGAGAGAATGAGGATGGACTGGAGGTCACAAACAGAAGCCAGTTAACCATGGGTCTTGTGGGCTGGGTTAATACCTCTGTCTTTATCCTGAGAGCAGAGGGATTCATGAAGGGCTTTAAGCAGGGCAGTGATGGATGAAGATACCCAATATGCTTCTTCATCATGCCAATGAATAGCACAGTAAGTGATCAGCGTCCTCACACTACGAGCACTGCTACCCACTGTTGAGCCCCTGCTGAGCCAAACCTTGTGTTGTGTGGCATCTCCATCTGACTCAACAGCACCTCCAGGTGGGCTGTAGCATCATTACTTTGCAGCTGAGGAAACTGAAGCTCAGAGAGGGGAATTGACTTGCCCAAGAGGAGGAGCCTGGGTTGCATCCTAAGTCATGCCTCATGTTATGGATTGAATTGTGTGCCTCCCAAAATATGTGTTGTAAAGCCTAACATCTCTATCTATGGTTAAAGTGTTAAAGAACAAAGATGTCATTTTGAAGACAAAGTGTGCCTAACCCAAACCATAGCATTTCAATCTTCTCATATGCATGTGAGAGCTGGACAATGAATAGAGGAGATTACAGAAGAATTGATGCATTTGAGCTGTGCTGTTGTTGAAGGATATTGAATGTACAGTAGATGGATACCATCACTCATCTGTCAGTAGTACTGTGGTGGCTTGCGTGTTGCCATGAGGCTGGAGGCTATGCCACCAGTGTTTCAAGAACCAGCAGGATCACCCATGGTGGGTAGGTTTCAGTGGAGTTTTCAGACAAAGCCAGACTGGGAAGAAGGATGGGGCCATCCACTTCAGAAAAAGCTGGCCACTGCAAACCTTATGGATTTTTAATCACCTCATATGCATGTGGAAGCTAGACAATGAAGAACGAAGACAGAAGAAGAGTCGATGCCTTTGAATTGTGGTGCTGGCCAAGAATACTGAAAATATCATGGACTGTCAGAAGAACAACAAATCTGACCTGGAAGAAGTGCAGCCAGAATGCTCCTTGGAAGTGAAAATGGCCAGACTTCATCTCACCTACTTTGGTCATGTTGTCAGAAGGGACCATTCCCTGGAGAAGGATATCATGCTTGGCAAAGTAGAAGACCAGCAAAGAAAGAGAATACCCTCAATAAGATGGATAGACACAGTGGCTACAATGATGGGCTCAAGGCCAGCAAGGATTGGGAGGATGGTGCACGATCAACCAGTGTTTTGTTCTGTTGTGCATGGGGTCACTGTGAGTTGGAGCCGACTCAGTGGCACCTAACAACAACAATGTAGACTGGAAGAAGAACAAACAAATCTGTCTTGGAGGAAGTAGAGCTAGAATGCTCCCTAGAAGTGAGAATGGCCAGACTATCCAGCCAGCCATCCTCCTGCCCTTGGACTTTAGCCATAGCTTTGTACAGGCTCTCTGCCTCCAGCCATACTCTTCCTCTGCCCCAGCCCCAGGGGATTCCTTCAGATACACCATCTCTGTGGGCCACTCCTCTGATGAGAACCCTACAGAGGCTCTGCTGTGCTGTCGAAAGCTGTGCAAACTCTGTGTCTTGAAGGCAAGACTTTCACAAGGTGGATCCCAGGTACCTGCCAGCCTTGTCTTCTGCCACAGGCCCCTTTGTGAACCTTAGGTTCCAGCAAGGCTGAACAGCTTGACACTTCTCATCAGAATAACACCCTCATGCCTTTACACATGCTGCTCCCTCTTCCCATCTGCCATGTCTACCTGGTGAACTACTACTCATCCTTTAAGACTTGGCTTCACATTCTTCCAACAAATATTGTTGAAAACTCTGTATGTGCTAGACCCTGGCCTGGAGTCCATGAGTGGTGCATGTTCAGGGGTCTGGGACAGTAGACCACCTCATACCCCCATTTGTCTCTGAAAAGCCAGGCCTAATTCTCAGGGCCCCTTCGTGCTGCAGGAGCAGCAGTCTAGGGTGACTTAAGTCTGTCGGCACCTTTCTGCGGTGATTGACATATGCAATTTTCCTCCTCCCATCTGGCTGAGGTGTGAAGGGAAAATTGGATGTTGTTGAATAATTGAAAATGAAAATCCCTACAAATTGATTCCTATGAAAACCAAATTGAGTTCCACAATTAGGCTCCCTGCCTTCACAGGGCATCTGAGGCCTCCTTCTTCCAAGGCATGAGCTCAGATGTGGCTTTTCACATGAGAACTTCACGCCTGGAGCCTGTTGCTTCAGAGGTCTTGCAGCAGCTGCACACCTAGTAGAAGCCAAACCCAGAAGGCACCCTGGGGACCTGCCCTCTGGCCCTAGTTTTTGAGGTGCGTGGGAGATGTGGTCTTTCTCATCTATGATCACATGCTGCACCACTTTGTATGCCTGGAGCGGGGGGTTCAGGAGCAAGCTCTGCTCCTCTGCTTCCCTTGTGATGCCCGAGAGAGCCTCATTCCCCACTGTGAACATCAGTCCTTTGCCACCCCACCATTTGTGCCCCACCATAAAGCAACAGGTCCCTCTCTACCACCGTTTCTTTGTTGGGAGTGTTTCTATAAGAACTTAGACTCTTGGACTCTCGAGGTAGGAGGATTTCCAGATAATCTACCAGGTTTATGACCTGGAGTCTGCGGATGGAATCCAGCTGATTCGTGAATTTGGATGGGAGAAAAATTACATCATTGTTTTGATACCCTTTGTGTATGAGCGTACAAAGAAAACCACAGTAGTGTTAGCACTACCTGTGACTCTATCACCAAGAGGAACCTTGGCTAACACTGCACTGTTGTGCTAGATCATGGAAATCCTTTGTCTTAGGCTAGGTTCTCTAGGGGAGCTCTGGTGACGTATTGCCTAAGACATTTGACTGCTAACCAGAAGGCTGGTGGTTCCTTGGAAGGAACCAGCCACTCCTCAGAAGGAAGGTTGGGCAATCTATTTCTGTAGTGATACTGCCTCGGAAACTCAAGGAGGGGTCACTATGAGTCAGAGCCGACTCAATAGCAGTGAGTTTTGTTTGTTTGTTTGTTTGTTTGTTTTTGAGAGGTTCTCTAGGAAAGCAAAACCAGTGATGCTTATATATGTATAGATAGATAGATAGATAGATCTCAAGGAAATAGCTCACATGGTTGTAGACGCTGCCAAGTCCCAAGTCCTTGGATCATACATTAGGTTGGAAGCTTCTCCTGACTCATGTAACTGCAAGGGCTGACAAGCTCTAGATCGGCAGGTCAAACAGCAGGCTGCTGGCTCAAAGGCTATGGAGGCTAATGAATCACAAGACTGGCTGGCAATATGGCAGGCTGATGGCTCAAGTTCCAAGAACCAAAGGTCAGATGATAAAAGCTGGATGTAGGATCCAGACAGAGCAAAAAGCTAAAGGGCTTTGCCAGAATGCCCATATGTATTTGATGCAGGCCACAACCCAGAGGACACTCCCTTTCAATGGATCAGCTGCTTATAGTAGATCTCATATTACATTTATCAGATCTCATCATGGGAGATGACTATATCATTCCATAACTGCCAAACTGTAAACCTCAACATAAAGAAAATGAAAATCCTCACAACTGGACCAAAAAACAGCATCACTATAAATGGAGAAAAGATTGAAGTTGTCAAAGATTTCATATTACTTGGTTCCACAATCAATGCCAATAGAAGAAGCAGTTAAGATGTATTGCACTAGGTAAATCTGCTGCAAAAGACCTCTTTAAAGTGCTAAAGAGCAAAGATGTCTCTTTGAAGACTAAGGTGTGCCTAATCCAAATCATGGTATTTTCAGTTGCCTCATGTGCATGTAAAAACTGGACAATTAATAAGGAAGACCAAAGAAGAGTTGATGCTTTTGAGTTGTGGCACTGGTGAAGAATACTGAATATACTACGGACTGTCAGAAGAATGAACAAACCTGTCCTGGAAGAAGTACAGCCAGAAGGCTCCTTAGAAACGAGAATGCCCAGACTTCGTCTCACCTACTTTGGGCATGTTGTCAGAAGGGACCAATCCCTGGAGAAGGATATCATGCTTGGTAAAGTGGAGGGTCAACAGAAAAGGGGAAGGCCCTCAATGAGATAGATTGACATGGTGGCTGTAATGATGGGCTCAGGTATGACAAGTATTGTGAAGCTGGTGCAGGACTGGGCAGTGTTTCTTTCTGTTGTACAAAGGGTCGCTATAAATGGGAGCCACCTTGACCACACCAAACAATAACAACTGCCAAACTACATCATAACTTCCAAGTCAGAGAATCATAGCCCAGCCAAATTGACACACACCTTAACCATCACATCCTTCACGGCAGTAGTTGCCATATTTTTTCTTTGAAAGGACCAAGTTGTAAATATATTGGGTTTCTTGGGCTACGTTGGTCTCTGTGCCACTGTAATATAAACTTAGCTCTGCCACTGTAATGTAAATGCAGGCATAGACAACATGTGAACAAATTTGTGAGTCTGTGTTCTAATAAAATTTTACTTACAAAAACAGAAGGTAGACTGGATTTGGCCTCAGAATCATACTATGCTGACCCCCACTTGAAGTTACTATAGTTGTTAGACCCACCACTGGATACCATTATTTAATGTGTTAATTAAAAAGCACATACATGCTGCTCTATTACTATTTTTCGTATCTGTACTTTAACATAAGTTCCTTTTGTGATTCTACACTATTCTGTACTGTTTATGTATTCACAGATGTTTTTCTGAGAATTGGGCTATAGATTTCATCTGCCTTGCAAAGGGGTTCATGACACAAACAAGTTAAGGAGCCCTCAGCCCTCGACAAATTCTCTACGCGATACTGTAATATCTAACAGATTTGTTAGTTCTTCTGAGAGTCCATGGTACTTTCAGTATTCTTCACCAACACCACAACTCAGTGTTCCAGAAAGTGGTTGTCTGCCTTCTCCTTGCTCATCCCCAATGACACCATGTGCTCACTACGCCCACAGGGGCTCTTGTTTCATCAGAAAAAAACAAGGCAGAGAGAGTGAGATCAAGAGAGAGAAGAAGGGAGCATGTGAGACAGTGTCTATTTTTCATAAACCTGATCTTGAGAATGACATCCCTTCAGCTTTGTTGTATTGGTTCTACTAATTAGAAGCATGTCACAAGGTCTAGGGATGGACTTGAACATGCTGGAGATTGTGAGGGTGGTGCAGACCTGGCAGCATTCTGGTGCATTCTGTTGTACATAAGGTCATCATGAGTTAGAGTGGTCTCTATGGAAGCTATCTGTCTTATCTGTTTGTCATCATCATCATCATCATCATCATGTTTATTGCTATCATTCATTTATCTATCTACCTATCTATCACTGTAATCATCTATCTCTATCATGTATCTATCTTAATCATCATCATCTGCTTTTATATCTATCTGCATGTCTATCTGACAGTCTATCCAGCAAGCTAGCAATCTAGCAAGCTAGCTATCATCATCTGTCTATCTGTATCCATCATCTGTCTATCTGTATCCATCACCTGTCTATCTACCTCATTGACATTTATCATCTCTCTGTCTATCATCCATCTATCAGTCTATCAATCTACCTATCATCATTCCCATCATCTGTCTATCATGTATTGATCAGTCAGTCACAAGATCCAGCCCACACTCAAGGGGAGGTGGTTACACAAAGGCATGGATTATGGAAGAAGGGTTCATGGGAACCATTTTGGAACCCTACAGCACAGAGGACAGTGAGGCAGGGATCAAAACTACAGAGACTTCCAGGTCATGGCCAGGCAGACAGGTTATTCCCAAAGCCTAGGAAGCTATAGGAGATTTGTGGAAGTGAATCATAAGATATGATGTGTATGTTTAAAATATTCCTTTGGCTGCCATTGTGGGTAATGGATAGAGGGGACCAGAAGAGGCTGTTGAAATCAGGGAGGAAATACAGGTGGTTTGGACCAGAGGGGCGGCACAGGAGACGGAAGGAGGAGAACAGTGCCGCTCATACTTTGGAGATAGGGCCCAGAGCATCTGCTAGTGACCTGCATGTGAGGACTCCGTGGTCCTCTCCCTCCTCCTCTCGGCTCCTCCACTCCCTCCTCCTCTTCCTCCCTGCAGTAGCACCCCCCTGCCCATACTCTCGGTAGGCTCCCGTGGGCTGTGAGGACTCACAGTCCATAAGGCAGGCATTGACGCAGGAGAACAAAGGCATCACTAATGCTGTAAATCCTGGATCCAATTTATTTGTTATTTCCACTCATTTGAAATGCACCTGTTACCCAAAGGCCTTTGAATGCCATCAAGAGCAAGTACAAAATCAAAGTGAAATTGGAACCTTTTGGAAAAACCTTCAGTTGTTCAAAGGGGAAGCAAACGAAGAGAAAAACTGTTTTCCTTTTTGTTCCCCTTTTGGCACAGAAGGCTGGGCTCACATAAGACCCTTAGGAGCAGTGAGCCAAGCCGGCTTGATTATTTCTCTACTTTGGCTTCCATCCCTTCATTTTCTCAGGATAGTCAAATGGCCCTGCCATTTCCTCGTAGGGTTTTTAAATCATGGAACTGCCACTTGCCTCCAGGCTAGGATCACCCAGCACCCATCTTCTGGGCTGCAAAAGTCACTGGTGAATCATCTTCAATATGGTGGTGGCTCCAGGTCTGATATTACCAGGCTAATCGAGTGTTGGGTTAGAGACCATTTGCCAAGCACCTGCATGACTTCAGTTATATATACCTTCATTACGCACTTTGTGTGTCCAGCCTTACTGTGCATTTTACAGTGATGCTGGGGGTGGACGGCACATTGGCCAAATGGAGGCTGTCCAGCTGTCTAATCTAACAGGCATTCAGGAGCAAAACAGGATCATTGCATTTCCAATTACTGGCTCTTTTTTTTTTTTTTCTTATAAAAAATAAATGGGACTCAATGAAGGTCCAGTGCCTAGTGTTGACTGGCAGCCAGAGGGGAGACATATATATATATGGAGACCAGGACTAGGAGGGGCTGAGTAAGCTGTACGTATGACCCTTAAGAGGAGGTGACCCAGCTCCAGGAAAAAAAAAAAAAAAGGGAACCGAAAACAAAACCTGAAAAAATGGTTTTTCAAAAATGGGAATTGGAAGAAAAGTTGCAAAACAAAATTTTTTTTTCCATACTGCAATTTCCCACAATGCAACAGCTCTCTTCTCATTTCCTCCCCATAGCCACCTCTTCCCTGTGTCCTTCCCTCCCACGCACTCCTGCCCCCTGAGCTGTTGTCTCCCTGTGCATACATACGATTCTATTCTCCCATGATTGATGTCTCCAAGGAGTGTATCTACCTAATGCTAATGTTCAGCTCATATGCCTGTCTTTTGTTTCACTGGAAGCCACAGGAGTGGGTTCAATTGCAGACCTGAAGGGCAGCGAGGGGCCATTGTCTCAGGGGTTTCACCAGGCTCCACCAGACCAGCAAAGCAGGTGCCAGAGGCTGGGATTTCCACTTATCTTTTGGGGAGGCACTGTTTGATCACTAGCATTTATAAGGAGCCATAATGAGAAGTGGGAACATTATACTAAGGGCAGTGAGGATACACTGAAGAACTGTAGAAAAAACACTTGCCATGGTTTGAAACAGGTTTAAAAGACCATTCTAGATGCAGTTTCCATCTTCAGCAAAAAGCAAGGCCAGGAGCTGACTGTGGAATACATCAGCCGCAGCTGACTGTGGAATACATCAGCCGCAGCTGACTGTGGAATACATCAGCTGCTCATATGCAAGTTCAAGTTGAAGCTGAAGACAATTAAAACAAGTCCACAAGAGCCAAAATATGACTTGATTATGTTCCTCCTGAGTTTAGAGACCATCTAAAGAATAGATTTGATGCACTGAATACCAGTGACCAAAGACCAGAGGAATTGTGGGATGATATCAAGGACATCATCCATGAAGAAAGCAAAAGGTCATTAAAAAGATAGGAAAGAAAGAAAAGACCAGAATGGATGTCAGAAGAGACTCTGAAACTTGCCCTTGAACAGAGAGTAGCTAAAGCAAATAGAAGAAATGACAAGATAAAAGAGCTGAACAGAATATTTCAAAGAGCAGCTTGAGCAGACAAAGTCAGTTATTAGAATGAAATGGGCAAAGACCTGGAATTAGAAAAACAAAAGGGAAGAACATGCTCAACATTTCTCAAGCTGAAAGAGTTGAAGAAAAAATTTAAGCCTCGAGTTGCAATATTGAGAGATTCTATGCGCAAAATATTGAATGATGCAAGAAACATCAAAAGAAGATGGAAAGAATACACAGAGTCACTGTACCAAAAAGAATTAGTAGTGTTCATCCATTTCAGGAGGTGGCATACGATCAAGAACCAATGGTATTGAAGGAAGAAGTCAAAGCTGCACTGAAGGAACTGGTGAAGAACAAGCCTTGAGGAACTGAAAGAATACCCACTGAGATGTTTCAACAAAGCGACGGTGCTCTGGAAGTGCTCAGTCGCCTATGCCCAGAGATTTAGAGGACAGCTACCTGGCCAGCTGACTGGGAGACATCCAAAGAAAGGAGATCCTACAGAATGTGGAAATTATCAAACAGTATAATTAATATCACATGCAAGTAAAATCTTATTCAAAAACGGTTGCAGCAGTATATTGATGAGAACTTCGAGAAATGCAAGGTGGAAGAGGATGTGGAATGAGGGCTATCATTGCTGATGTCAGACGGATGTTGGCTGAAAGCAAAGGATACCAGCAAGATGCTTACTTTTGTTTCACTGACTGTGAAAAAGCATTCAGTTGGATGGATCATCACAAATTATGGGTAACATTGAGAAGAATGGGAATTCAAGAACACTTAATTGTACTCATGAGGAACGTGTACATAGACCAGGAGGCTGTCATTTGAACAGAACGAGGGAATATTGCATGGCTTAAAATCAGGAAGGGAGTGTGCCAGGGTTGGATCCTCTCAGCATACTTATTCAATTTGTATGCTGAACAAATAATCTGAGAAGCCAGACTATGTGAAGAAGAGCATGGCATCAGGATTGGAGGAAGACTCACTAACAACCTGCAATATGCAGACAACACCACTTTGCTTGCTGAAAGTGAAGATACTTGAAGCACTTCCTGATGAAGATTGAAGACTGCAGTCTGCAGTATGGATTACATCTCAACACAAAGAAAATGACAATCCTCACAACTAGACCAATAAGCAGCATGACGACAAATGGAGAAAAGATTGAGGTTGTCAAAGATTTCATATTACTTGGTTCTACAATCAACACCAATGGAAGCAGCGGTCAAGACATCAGATGACGTACTGCACTGGGCAAATTTACTGCAAAAGACCTCTTTAAAGTGCTGAAGAGCAAAGATGTCTCTTTGAAGGCTAAGGCATGCCCAACCTGAGCCATGGTATTTTCAGTCACCTCATTAGCCTGTGAAACCTGGACAATGAATAAGGAAGACTGAAGAAGAGTTGATGCTTTTGAGTTGTGGTGTTGGTGAAGAATACTGAAAGTATCATGGACTGCAAGAAGAATGAACAAATCTGTCCTGGAAGACATGCAGCCAGAATGCTCCTTGGAAGGAAGAATGGCCAGACTTCGTCTCACCTACTTTGGTCATGTTGTCAGAAGGGACCATTCCCTGGAGAAGGATGTCATGCTTGGTAAGATGGAGGGTCAATGAAAGAGGGGAAGGCCCTCAATGAGATGGACTGACACAGTGGCTGCAACGACGGGCTCAGGAATAGCAAGGATCATGGGGACTGATGTAGGACGGGGTGCTGTTTTATTCTGTTGTACGTAGGGTCACTACAAGTCGGAGCCGACTTGGCAGCACCTAGCAACATAACAACATTCTTTAAACCCACCTATTTGTGGCATTTGTGTTACAGCAGCCTTAGCAAACTAAGACTCACACCAAAATGTCACAGTCATCAAGTCAATTCTGACTCATAGTGCCTGTAGAGGACAGAGTAGAACTGCCTTGTAGGGTTTCCAAGGCTGTCGATCTTTAAGAAAGCAGACTGCTTCATCTTCCTCCCATGAAGTGGCTGAGGGTTCAAACGACCAGCCTTGTGGTTAGCAGCCAAATGCATTAATCGCTGTGCCACCAGAGCTCCTGTAACTGAGACCCCCCAAAAAAAACTCCCTCCCACTGAGTCAGTTCTGACTCATGGTTTCCAAGGCTGTAAATCTTAACAGAAGTAGATTGCCCCATCCTCCTTCCACAGAGTGGCTGGTGGGTTTGAACCGCCAGCCTTCTGGTTAGCAGTCAAGTGCCTTAGCCACTATGCTACCAGAGCTCCCCACAGAGTGGCTGGTAGGTTTAAACCACTAACTTTCTGGTTAGCAGTCAAATGCCTTAGGCACTGTGCCACAGAGCTCTTTGTGACTAAGACAGGTGGGTCCTAATCCTATAACGCTGGTATTCTTTTAAAAGAGAAGAACAGACAGACACAGACACTGCATGACCTGCAGTTGCAAGCCAAGAGGGAGGCATGGGATAGATTCTCCCTCGGGCCACTGATGGAATCAACATGCTGACACCCTGATCTGTAAGTCTGAGCCTCAAGAACTGTGAGACAATAAATGCTGGTACTTACAAGCTACCCAATTTGTGGTATGTTATTACATGCTAAAACAAATTGAAAACTTACGTCCATGCAGAACTCTGCTCATGAATGTTTGTAAAAGCTTTACTCATAATTGCAAAAAATGGGAAGAACCGAGATGTCCTTAAGTAGGTGAATAGATTTAAAAATAAAACAAAACTGGTGTTGTTAGTGCTGTTGAGTCGATAATGACCCCATGTGACACAGTAGAATTGCCCCATTGTGACTTCTAGGCTGTCATCTGTATGGGAGTAGGGCATCAGGCCTTTTCTCACGTGGAGCCACTGGATGGGTTTGAACTGCCAACCTTTTGGTTAGCAGCCAAGCACTCAACCATTGTGCCATCAGGGCTCCTTAAACTGGTATATCCACGCAGTGCAGTGTTAACCAGCAATAAAAGGAAATTAGCTATGAAGTAACGAAAAGGTATGGACGGACCTTAGGTGTACACTGGTAATCGAAAGGAGCCAGTCGGAAAAGCCTAGACACCGTACAGTTCCAATGATAGGACATTCTGGAAAAGGCAGAACTGTAGAGACTGTAAGTTAAAGTTCAGGGTTGTCGGAGGTTGGTGGTGGTGGGGTGAACACATGGAGCACAGTATGTTCAGGGGAGTGACACTATTCCTCATGACTCTGTAAGGGTGCCCATGCCACATGCATTTGTGAAAACCCCTAGGACTGCCCAACACCAAGAGTTAAGTCCAGTGGAAAGCATTAACTTTCATTGGTAGCATTGTGTCAATATTGGTTCACCCCTTGTAACAAAAGTACCAGAAGAATACAAGTAAGGGGAGAAGCTGTGTTCAGGGGAGAGGAGGCATGGGGACTCTGTGTACTTCTGTGCAGTTTTTCTACAAACCTGAAACTGCTAGGAAATACAAAGTTTATTTTTTTTAAAAAATGTGTCTCAACAAATAGATAACTGGGAAAATGGCAGGGAATTTGGTACAAGGACAATGCTAGCCAGCACCAGGCCATGGTCCAGGACCCAGCAGGGAGGAGGCTGGACAGTTGAAAGGATCAGAGGAGAGAGCAGATAGACCTGGTTAGGCAGGAAGCCACATCACCTGGGTCAGGTGTAACCTGGGCATCTGACATGGAGGCTGAAGCTCAGCAGATAAGCAGGAGCTTAGGTCCTGCTCTTCACCCTCCTGGAACTGAGGTTAAGGCAATGAAGCTGGTTCCTGACCCCATACTCCCTGTTCTTATTGGCTTAATGGGCTGGGGTCACCGTGACCTGGCATTCATCCACAGCAATTACTAACAGCAGTGGGCTAGGGAGGAGTGAATTTATGGCTGGAAGGCTGAGGAAGGCGGGGCCCAGGATTCAGCCACTTTGTAGCTGTGTGACCTCAGGTTAGTTACTTAGCTTCTCTGAGCCTCAATTTCCTCAACACAAGATGGAGATTAACAATAGCCTACGCGTGGGAACCATTGTGAGGGTGAGATGCTTAGGCCACCTCCTGACACATGATCAGCGTGAAGCACATGTTAGCCAGCACTGCTGTGTTTCTGATAGCACTGCCATGACGCTTGACTGACAGGTCTCTCCCACGAGCTTGGAAGCCCCACAGGAGGGCAGGTGCATATTCATGAAGGATTTAGCCAGGCCTGTGAAATGCAGCTCTGGAGGCGCAGTGGTTAAGGCATTCAGCTGCTAACCAAAAGGTCCTTGGTTCGAACCCACCAGCTGCTCCATGGGAGAAAGATGAGGCAGTCTACTTCCGTAGATTTACAGCCTTGGAAACCCAATGGGAGTCGCTATGAGTGAGAACTGACTCAGTGGCAGTGGGTTTGGGGGCCCTTGTTTCCCTCTGCTCTTCTATTTCCCTCCTTTTTCATTGCTGCTGTTATTAAATAATCCAGCAGAAGTGTTAATGCCATTGGAAGCTGTCTGTGAACCCATGACGTGCTTGCTTCATTTCCCTCATCCCCTGTGTTTACTCCAATCACAGGGCTTTCTTGGCCTACTGATGTTTCTTCGTTGTCTCTGTATGTTACAGCAAGGAAATCTGGTGGTGCAGTGGCTACAAACTCGATGGCAGTGGGTTTGGTTTGATGAAGTGCAAGGAGTCCCTGGGTGGTGCGAATTGTGACCACGCTCACCGGCTGACCGAGGCCTTGGAGGTTCGAGTCCACCCAGAGGTGGTTCCATTGGCCCAAACCTCCTCTGGCTGCACATCCAGTGGTGGTGGGCACGAGGGACTGAGAGTGCTCATAGGGCAGGACCTCTGTCCTCCCAGGTCTCACTGGAGGGTGTGTTTGCTCGTTGGAGGCCTTGGGGATCGCATGTCTTGAGAAAGAAGTTGGGGTGGCTTGACTTGCCACATCGTGTGTTTAAATGGGATGGTATGCAGCAGCGTAAGTGGGGGACTCCCCAGAAGAGAGGACATCTGAGCTGAGCACAGGGATGAGAGCACGTGGGAAAGCCATTCCAGACGGGCTGCTGTGAGAGCCCTGCAGGGGGAGGTAGAGTGGGCATGTATGTCAGCACAGCTGGGCGCAGTGTGGTGGAACCCATAGCCTCCAGGACCCACACCAAACCAATCCTACTCCGTCGTGTCGATTCCGACTTTTGGCACCCATAGAGGACAGAGTAGAACTGCCCCAGAGGGTTTCCAAAGCTGTCAATCTTTATGGAAGCAGACTGCCTCATCTTTCTCCCATGGAGCAGCTGGTAGATTCGAACTGCAGACCTTTTGGTTAACAGCCCAATGCTTTAATCATCGTACCAACAGATCTCCTTCACTAATGACCAGCATTGTGCAAATGCTTCTGCACACCCTGTTCTTACTAGGTTCTGTTGAGGAGGATCCCTTTTCGTAATCCTAACAGGGATGTTTCATGGAAAAACAGGGATTTGGCTGTCATCCCAGGATTGTCAGACTTCATGGGTATCCCCAACCTAGCTTCCTTCTTTCAGCAGGTCTAGATTCTTAGATCCTTCTTGGACCTGGTGGATGAACATCTCCAGGGGGCAAGGCCCAGGAATCTGCATCTCAGCCAGCACCCAGGTGATTCTGAGGCAGGTGGTCCCTGGACTAAACTTTGAGAAAGGCTGGACGATGCCCTCTAAGGTGCCTTCTTTCTCAAGGTCTTGTGAGGAGAAGTTCCTGCTCTGCCACCCCCAGCCCCAAAAAACTTGCTTCCTGTCTCTTCCGCTGGGGTTCTTGATTACACTCAATTAGATGTGTCGTTATATCTGATTACTTATTCATCTTCTCTAGGCTTTTTTGGGGGGGACAATTGATTACAGGCATCTTGAGGAGCTGTGCCCATGTGTCCCCATGTGTGTCTCCCACCCCCACAATGCAGTCCCGGGAAAGCAACCTTTGACCCATCCTCTTATCCCCTTTGGGGGATGGGGATCCATGGACTCTGGGAAGAAGAAGGGACATAGAGCGGCTGCTGGGAGAAGGCCCTGGGCTTTAAGTTAAGAGCGGAGATTAGTCCCTGCCAAACGTGAGAGTGTGGGCCAATTTAGCAAATTGCAGCTTGCAGCAGATGTTTAATTAGTCGTGAGGCTGTGCACAGACTGAAGGCTGAGAACTGGGAGGGCAGCTCTGTCTGCCTCCGCCACCGGCCACCGCCAACAAAAAAAAAATGTGGGCACTGCAGCTGGGGGGCAAGGCTTGTTCCGAGAGCCAGGATGATGGGGCTGCAGGATGCTTGGTACAGCGTGAGGAGCTGTTAAAGCTCCTTTTCAGACACCCAGGGAGCTGGGGGCCGGGCTTCCTGCTGTGAACGTCTGGGGATGGACACATACCACTTACTTGCTCTTCATCCTCTGTGTTCTGCGGTTCTGTAAGTGGAAGCACCATCCATCCTGTTACTTAAGTGTCATCCTTTGTTGTTCTTAGCTGCCGATGAATCGGTTCCGACTCACAGTGACCCCATGTACGACAAAGTGAAACGTTACCTGGTTCTGCGCCATCCTCGTGGTGCTTGCTGTTTCAGCCCATTGTTGCAGCCACTGGGTCAACCCATCTTGTTGAGGGTCTTCCTTTGTTTCACTGACCCTCTACTTTACCAAGGAGTTCTGGTAGTGTAGTGCCTAAGGCATTTGACTGCTAACCAGAAGGCTGGAGGTTCAAACCCATCAGCCACTCCTCGGAAGGAAGGTTGGGCAATCTACTTCCATAGTGATACCGCCTTGGAAACCCAAGGAGGAGTCGCTATGAGTTGGATATAACTGTATGGCAGTGGGTTGGGTTTGGTTTTGGCTACTTTACCAAGCATGATGTCCTTCTCCAGGGAAGAACCCTCCTGAAAATATGTCCAAGGCTCTGGTAGCGTAGTGCCTAAGGCACTTGACTGCTAACCAGAAGGCTGGTGGTTCAAACCCACCAGCCACTCCTCGGAAGGAAGTTTGGGCAATCTACTTCTGTAGTGATAATGCCTCGGAAACCAAGGGAGGGGTCACTATGAGTTGGGGCCAACTCGATGGCACGTAACAACAACACATGAGATGAAGTCTCACCATCCTGCCTTCTAAGGAATGTTCTGGCTGTACTTCTTCTAAGACAGATTGGTTCATTCTTCTGGCAGTCCATGATATAGTCAGTATTCTTCACCAACACCATAATTCAAAGGCATCAGTTCTTCTTTGCTCTTCCTCATTCACTGTCCAGCTTTCCCAAACATATAAGACAATTGAAAATACCATGGCCTGGGTCCGGGGCACCTTAGTCTGCAAGGTTACATCTTTGGTACCTCCTTGTTCTTCACTCTTCACATCCAGTTTATCACCACGTCCTGTCCATTCACCACTTAAACACAACTCTGACCCATCTCTCCATCTTTCCTGCTTCTACACCAGAATGTCTCACCCTTGAACCAAATTCCTTTGACATTTTGGACTGGGTAGGCCTCTGTCGTGGGGGCTGTCCTACACATTGTAGGATGTTTGGTTGCATCCCTGGGCTCGACTCACTAGATGACTATTGCAACTTCACCACCATTCCCCGGTTGTGACAACCAAAATTGTTTCTAGACATTCCTTAATGTCCCCTGGGGAGCACAAGTGTCACAGCTGAGAACCTCTACCCTGGCACAACCCATTGCCGCTGACATGATTCCTACTCACGGCGACCCCATGGGCACCAGAGTACAACTGTGGTCCATAGAGTTCTCAATGGCTGATTATTTTGGAAGTAGATCATCAGGCCCTTCTGAGTTGCCTCAGGGTGAATGTGAACCTCCAACCTTTCATGTAGCAGCTGAGTGTGTTAATCATTTGTAGCACCCAGGGACCCAAGGTCAGGGTAAACCATACTTATCTTGTTGACAACTGTATCCCTGTATTGCAAAGGTGCCTGGCACATAGCATGTTCCCAGTAAATACCAGTGGGATGACTGGAGCTGAGGTTGGGGTGGGAGGTTGGGATTGGCTCAGATATCTGCTTCAGAAAGAGGCAACACAGGTCCAGGATTTGTGATACGTGGGCTCTGGTTCTGGTGCTGATCGCTTAGGTATGATGCAACTTTGGCCAGGCTATGTTCTCTCTCTGGACCTCTGATTTTTCATCTGTAAACTAGGAGCTTGGCCTGGTGAATGCCTACACTTTTTGCAGGTCTAGCCCTGGGGAAAGCCAAGTCACAAAGGGAGAAAGAAGAGTAAAACAAAAGCACTAATAGATGATAGCTACCAGTTACTAAGCGCTTTGCAGATGGCCTTACGGGACTCTCCCGCCAGTCCTGTAACATAGTCTCTTCATGTTCCCATTGTACAGATGAGGAAAGGGAAGCCCTGAGGAGCCATTTTCCTTACTTAGATCACTTAGAGCAATGTTTCTCTACTAGGGACACTTTTGTCCCCCGGGGACATTTGTTAGTGTCTGGAAACATTTTTGACTGTTATACGCACCAGAGGAGGGAGGACCCTACTGGAATCCAGTGGGTGGGGGTCAAGGATGCTACTAAACAACCCACAATGCATACGAAGCCCCCACAGCACAGGATTCTGCCAACAGCTGTGGGTTTGAGAAACCCTGACTTAGACTAGGATTTGACCCCAATCAGCTCACTGCAGAGTCACCTCCACCCTCTGTTCAGTACTTACCAGGGAGAAAAAATCTTACAGACACAGGAAATCAGAATCATAAATCCAGTGTCTCCATTAGTCTCTAACTAGGACGGAGGTAATACTTTTGTTCAGAATCCACTTTTTATCAAAAGCCATTTTCTCGCTTTGCGATCCAAATTCTTTCACCCTAACCCCAGATATTGAGGGTGCTCTTGACATGACCTGGTTCTGACTCACCAGATTAGGATGTCCCCTAAGCCCTCCCATTACAACCCAAGAAATATTTATCTGGTGGTGTAGTGCCTAAGGCATTTGACTGCTGTGATCGTTGGAGCTGTGTGTCAACTTGCCTGGACCACAATTCTGTATGGTTTGAGCTGTTGTGGTGTGGTTGTTCCCATGATGGGATCAGATGACTATGTTCTGAGTGGCCAGTCTATTGAAAGGGAGTTTCCCTAGGGGTGTGGCCTGCTTCCAGTATATCCAAGGACATCCTGGGAAGAGAGACATTCTTCTGTGGATCGGTATTCTGTTGTGCTGCCTACAACTGTCTGTGAGTGAACAGTCCACCATTCGGCCTGGAGATCTTGGATTCATCATTCGTTGGTGTCAACAGCCAGTGTACTGCCTGCCAGCCTTGAGCTCCTCAGCCCCTGGGGTTGCAAGAGGCAGGAAAAGCCTCCAACTTGATATTTGATCTAGGAACTTTGGACTTGCCAGCTTCTATAAGTGTGTGAGCCATTTTCCTAAGATAAATTTCTCTATATATAAACACATAAATAAGCTTTACTGTTTTTTGTTTCTCTAGAGAACCCAGTCTAACACATTTGGTACTGAGAGTGGGGTCCTCTTTACTAACAGATGCAGGGTCACTAGTGTCTTTAAGATTAAGCAAATCAGAGAACCAATTTAGGAAGCCCATCCTTATGATTTTGTCTCTCTAGAACCACTCTCAGTACCCAGTCTAACACAACTGCTAACCAGAAGGCTGGTGGTTCAAACCCACCAGCCACTCCTTGGAAGAAAGGTTGGGCAATCTAATTCCATAGTGCTACTGCCTTGGAAACCCAAGGAGGGGTCACTATGAGTTGGATCTGACTCGATGGCAGTGAGTTTGGTTTTTGATTTTGGTCCATCAACCTGGAGTGCTCTCAGCTGCAAACGCCATACCTGCTGACAGAGGCTTATGCCTGCAAGCACTCTCTCTCTAAATAAGCCTGGAGTTGGGTGGGACTGAAAGCCATCATCAAGGAGCAAAGCTTTGCTTCACAATCTTGCTTTGCCACCCTTAGCACAGCCACTTTCATCTTCATATTGTGACCTCATGGTCACAAGATGACTGCCACAGCTCCAGGCATCATGGTCTCACATTGTGTTTCAAGCCAGGAAGTGGGTGGATGGTCACTTTTTCTTCTCAAGACTCTTTTTATCTGAAGAATTGATTTCTGAGAAGATGCCTGCTCACTAGGGAGAAATGCCCACCTCTTGAAGTTCATTGTCTAGAATCAGTCATGTGATAACCCCCAGGTGCAATTAAAGCTGGAAAATAAAGGTAGAAAAGGGCTAGATGGTTGAGAATGGCTACTGGGTAAAGACTAACGGTGCCTTCCACAAGCACGGGCTGTTCTGGGCTATTGTTAGTTGCCATCGAGTTGACTCCAGCTAACCGCGACCCCATGTGTGCACAGCAGCTGGGGTGGAGGGAGGCTGGAGGGAGGGTAACGAGCATCCAGGACAGTCTCTAAGTTATGCGCCCCCAATCTGAGCTCCCAGGAGGACTGTCTAAGTTGCACTGCCCCCCTCAATTGCAAGATGAAGAGACATTGGTGGTAGCAATACATCAGCAGAAAAACCCTATGTCCTCGTGTCCAGCTGCCTCAGTCAGGCCCCTTTCATATTTGTGGTGCCTGAGGATGTCATTCTACTCCTCACCTGGTGCCCCTTGGGACTAGTCTGGAGACAAGTGCCCCCTCTGCCACCCTTTGCTACACCTTTGTCTACTATGCAGGAGGAAGGACGTCAGGCTGCACCTGGTTAATAGAAATTTCTCAGTGGCACCCCCTTGAAGTGGCACCCAGGCACCTGCCATGCATGCCACATCCTAGGTCTGCCCCTGCAGAGTAGAACAGCTCCTTCGGGTTTTCAAGAATGACCTTACAGAAGCAGATCACCAGGTCTGTTAGCCCAGGTATCTCTGGGTGGGTTTGAACCACTAACCTTTCAGCTGGTAGTCATGGGCTTAGCCATTCCTCAGAGGCTATGCTAGACCCAGAGAATACAGTAGTGAGCAGGGCACTACCAGTGCTTCACAGACAGTCTGCTTAATGTCCAGCTCTGTC
>NW_006921648.1:4731525-4735561 GCF_000298275.1 Orycteropus afer afer
CTTGGCTTTGCACTCCCTCTCTGGGGCCTGCAGAACACTTCAAACCCAGCTGCCCACATGGGGCCATGATTTTCAAATAAAGACCAAGCTCTAAAAGACTCAGGAGGAGGAAGGAGCTGCTGGGCTGAGAGTATGGGATTCACATATACGGAGGGTCACAGGACTGAGGAATTAGGTCAGTTCGGAGGGGTGCCGTTTGCTGATGCCCAGGTGGCCCCTGCCTCATGAGGACCCCATGCACAATGAAATGAAATGCTCCCCAGGCCGGCACCATCCCCATGATTGGTTGTAGTTCGGATCGTTGTGGTTTTCATTTCTGAGAAGACTGCCAGACTTTTCTTTCTAGTCTCTTAGTCTGGCCGCTCCACTGAAACACGTTCAGCATCACAGCAACATGCAGGCCTCCAGGGATAGCCACGTTGTGGTTGTGCATGAGGGGTATTGGTTGGGTCCTGATGGCTCTCCTGCATGGAAGGTGGGAATTCTGCCAACCAAACCATCACTGGCCCTTGTTCAGAATCCACTTATACTAAAAATATATACGTTTATCAGAAGTTCTGATTTAAGTGGGTGTGTTTTATCTGGCACTCTCCTTCCTTAGCCTCTAAGCCTCAGTGACCTGACCTCACCCCACCTGAACAGGTCTGATGCCGTCCCATGACCATTTCAGCATCAGGAGCCTCCGTTCTACCCACAGCCTGAACCAAGCAGAGATACTTCTGTTTAAAATATACATTCACATCCCTTTCCTGTCTCTGGTTAAAGGCAAGACTCCCAGCCTCACCCCAAGGCCCAGCCTCCTCTCACTCTCCCCAGGCTTCTCCTATCCACGGGTAGACGGAGAACCTCATCCTTGAGTTGTGGCTTTTAGGCGTCTGGCTCCTGAAGAGAGCTCTCTAAAGTGACAAGGAAATGGAGCCACTGAAATCAAGTCCGGACTCGTTTGAGGGCATCATGTTGAGCACACGCCTCAAACGCGTTAACTGCAGCTGTTCTCGGCACTGAGAGAATGGCGATGCTGATTCCTGGCGAGAAGCAGGGCATCATCCTACGAGAGGCAGTTAGGCAGTAATTTAACATTGTTGTTCTGCCATCAGCTGATGCAAGCAATGTCTGGCAGGAGGCTTTGGGCAATTTTGTCCTCGCCGTGGGAAATCACAAAGCCCTTCCACTTGATTTTCATGCAAGTCCCTGAATGTTTACTTGTAGGTGTTCATTCATTCATTCATTCCTGAGGTTATAAACATCTATTAAGCACTGACGACACACCAGGCCCAGTTTAATTTCAGTCACTAAGTGTTGTTTTGCTGGATAAGGACATCATGTTTGGTTAAGTGGCAGGAAACTGTCTATGAGATGGATTGACACAATGGTGTCAGCAGTGGACTCAAGTATCCTGCTGATTGTGTGGATGGCACAGGACCGGGCAATGTCTGTTGTACATAAGATTGTGCATAAGAGCTGACTCAACAGCCACTAACACCAAATGTTATAGACTCAACACCAAACCCATGGCTGCTGAGTTGATTCCGACACACAGCGCCCCTAGAAGACACAGTAGAACTGCCCCATAGGGTTTCCAAGACTGTCAATCATTATGGAAGCAGACTGCCTCATCTTTCTCCCATGGAGACCTTTGATTATTAGCTTATGCTTTAACCACTGTGCCACCAGAGCACCTAATGTTGTTATTCATTCATTCATTTATCCATTAACTTATTAAGCAAACATTTTTAAGCCCACTGTGTGCCAGACTAACAAACAGTTAACATGTTTGGCTGTTAAACAAAAGGTTGGAGGTTTGAGTCCACCCAGAGGTGCCTTGGAAGAAAGTCCTGGCGATAGGCTTCTGGAAAATCAGCCATTAAAACCCTATGGAGCACAGTTCCACTCTGACACACATGGGGTCACTATAAATTGGAATTGACTCAATGGCAACTGATTTGGTATACCAGGCACTGTGCTAGATCCTGGGATATTCAAATTTACAATGGTATGAGGTCTGTCACTCATTCAAAGAGTCACTTGCCCAGTGAGGGAAGTGGACATCTTAGCAAGCAACAAAAATATTATAGGTTAGTCCTATTATAATAAGATTGGTCTCCATGTATTAAGCATTACTGGGCACCAGTTTTTGTACCTGATACACAAGCCACTTCTTAAAGCAAAAACTCAGAAGCAAACTCACTGCCATTGAGTCAATTCTGACTCACAGAGACCCCCGTTGGGTTTATGAGGTGGTAAATATTTATGGAAGTAGATTGCCCATCTTTGTTCCACAGAAAAGCTAGTGGGTTTGAACTACCAAGGTAGGCAGTATCACCCCTGTTTGATGGATGAAAAAACAGTGGTTCTGAGGGTGAAAGACCTTTCCTCAAGGCAGCAGATAGTAAGTAACAGAACCAAGATTCAAATCTAGGTCTGCTCTTCTCTAATGACCCCAAGCTTCCACTCTGCCCAGTTACCTCAGCCACAGACAAGAGGGCAGAATGCTTTGAATCAAATATCAAATAGAAGCAGGCAGCAAACTCTAGTGAGGGTGTTTGAGTTAGGTTCTGGAGGCAGAATGTAAGAATTCTGCAATTATACCACACCATCTGTCCGTCAGTTTGTCACATTGTGGTGGCTTGTGTGTTACTGTGATAGTGGAGGCTGTGCCACTTATATCTCCAACACCAGCAGAGTCAGCCACAGTGGACAGGTTTCAACAGAGCTTCCAGACTAAGAAAGACTAGGACCAAAGGCCTGGTGATCTACCTTAGAAAATTAGTCCACAGAAACCCCTGTGGGTCACAACAGAACATTGTACAATATCGTGTTGGAAGATGACCCCCATCACCTTGGACTCAAACAGTGGGCTCAGACAAGCCAACAATGCTCATGGAAAGGATACATGCCTCAGCAGTGTTTTATTCTGTTGTACATAAGGTCGCTTGAAGTTGGAGCCAACTTAATGGCAGTCAACAAAAACAGGAAGTGGTCAGGCATGGGTCTGAAGAACTTTCCTGGTTGGGAGCATGTCATTGTGTCTTAGAAGGGTGAGAGGTCTGAGCACTGAGGGGTGGTCAGTGGGAAGGTCTGGAAGGGGCGATGTGGAAGTCCTGCCACTGAGTTGTGTGGCTATGGTGTAGGGTTCATTCTGCTGGAGTGAAGGGACAAAATAGTTCATGGCCCTTCCGCAGGGTAAAACCCCATCTGCCATCAAGGTGACTGTGGCTCGTGGAGACCCACATGTGTCAGTAGGGCTGTGCTCCACAGAGTTTTCAGTGGCTCATTTTTCAGAAGTAGATCACCAGGCCTTTCTTCCAAGGTGCCTTTGGGTGGACTTGACCCTTCACACTTTTGGGTAGCCAACGAGCAATTTAACGGTTTGCATGACCCAGGAACTCCTTCATAAGAGCATTGTGGAATGCCAGGGACATCAGCCACCCACCATCCACCCATATGGAACAGCCACCATCAATGTTATTTTTCCCATCCACCTTAGGCAGCCCACGCATCACAGCAGCCTTGCCAGCAGGAAGTAATGCGTGCTGCATTTTAAAATCCGGTTGGCGCGCCTGATTAGAGATACAGTTCTACAAACCCTGGAATAAAGTTTTCCATCCCACAAAGGTGAAGGCTGGTCCCCAAAGTAATTGGCATTACATTATTGATAGAGACGGTGGGTAGTAATAGAACAACATCCATCTCCCGCCCTGACGCCGGACAACACCGCAGAAACTCCCTCCAGGCACCAGCGTCTACTGCGTTCACCTTGGGCATGCGCACAAGTGCGGCTGCAAAGACGATGCCTTCATTAACTGGCCAACTTGTAAGTGGGGTCTGTGGAAGGCAGGAGCAAGAGAGGAATAAAATGAACAGCTCGTCACTTTCAGAGGATTTGTCCTGAATCTAAAGAAAAAGTGGACTTCTCTTCTGTTCTCCTGTCGTCTGATTAATTGGATTACTCATTATTAAACATTCTGAAGTGGAATAAAAAGAGGGATAAGATTCCAAGGGCACACGGCCACTTTGATCTTAACAGAGCCGTGGT
>NW_006921648.1:4736831-4738501 GCF_000298275.1 Orycteropus afer afer
CTATGGAAGTAGATTGCCCAACCTTCCTTCTGAGGAGTAGCTGATGGGTTTGAACCAGTATCTCTCTGGTTAGTAGTCAAATGCCTTAGGCACTATGACACCAGAGCTCCCAACAAGCCCAGGGTCAACAAATAAAATGGCACAGTCCCAATGTTACCAAACCACATGGAGGCCACTGATTCAAGTCCATTGAAAGTCCCATGATCAGCAGAGTATGGCAGGCTGCTGAACAATGACTCGGCTACATGCAGGGCTCAAGTATGCCATAAACTAGAGACCATTCCCAAAGCTGCTTCTTATATATGGGAAGCAGACCTTATATACAGGAAGCAGGTACTCAGCTGCTTGTGGTAGATCCTACCATGGAGCTAATTGCGTCTCATCATGGAGAATAACTACTACCAGCTGCCCAGCCACCCAACCAGGCCCAGCCAAGTTGACACACAACCTTAACTACCACAGGGCCTCATATCTTTTTGCAGGATGGGGTAAGACCCACCTGCCACAGAGGCATGTGGAATGTCTGGTCACACCTCTCACCTACACCTTTCCCAGATTTATGACCTGAAGTGGCTAGACTTTTTCACATTTCAGTTTTTCTCTTGTTACCACGTAATGGAGTTTTCCAGCCTGCTGGCTGCGACTATCCACTGCCGTGGAGTTGATTCCAACTCACAGTGACCCTGTAGGACAGAGTAGAACTGCCCGATAGGGTTTCCTAGGCTGCCATCTTTATGGGAGAAGATTGGGCTACTCTTTCTCTCATGGCGGCTGGTGGGTTTGAACCATCAACATTTTGGTTAGCAGCTGAGTGGTTAACGACTGTGCCAGCAGGGCTCCTTTGCTATTTAAATGTACATTAATTAAAATGAAATTTAAAATGCAGTTAGATGTGTAATTGCACTAGCAGTCTTTCAAGTGTTCAGTGGCCACATGTGATTAGTGGCTGCCATGAATATACAATATGCCCATCATCTCCGAGAGCTCTGTGGGCAGTGCTGGTCTACCACATGGGGAGGCATCATCTCAGAGGGCTTGGTTGGGTAGTGCTGGTCTACCCAGTAGGAAGCATCGTCCCAGAGAGCTCTTCGAAGGGCTGGTCTACCACGTGGGAAACGTCTCAGAAAGCTCTGTTGGGCAGTGCTGGTCTACCACGTGGGAGACATCCTCCACTCGGAGGGTAATGAGATCAGAATTTAGTGAGAATGTTCATGGGAAGCCTGTGACTCACGGTGGGTGCTCAGTGACACCATCTGTGCTGAGAGAGAACGAGAAGAAAGATGAGGAGAGGGAGAGGGCTTGGAGAAAGAGGAAGAAGAGGAGGAGGAGGAAGAGAAACAGGAGAGGAAGGAAGAAGAAGAAGAGAAGGATGAGAAAGAGAAGGAGGAAGAAGGAGAGGAAGAAGAGGAGGAGGGCTTCCCCTCACCTCCATGATGAGAAAGAGAGTGAGGGAAAGAGAAACGAAAAGGAAGGAAGCCTCTTGGGAGTATGCCTGTCCATGCTCTGTCTTCTCTATGGTATAATTCAGCAAAAACTGACCCCTGCCTCACTTCCTCCCTGAGAGAGCCCAGTGAGGAGGACTTTTGTGGCCCTCCCCCTCCCCAGTAGGTGAGCAGAAGGCTCAGGCTGGTGAAGTGGGGTGCTGGCTGGAGGTCATAGAAGTCCAGCCA
>NW_006921648.1:4739876-4740900 GCF_000298275.1 Orycteropus afer afer
GGGCCTTCAATGGTTGATTTTTCAGAAGTAGGTCACCAGGCTCTTTCTTCTGAGGCACCTCTGGTGGGCTTGAGCCTCCAACCTTTCAGTTAGCAGCCAAACATGTTAACCATTTGCAACACCCAGAGACACCATAAGGCCTCCATTTGACAGTTGAGGAAGAGAGGTTAAGCAACCTGCCTCCAGTCACACAGATAGTAAGTGGCAGAGTAGAGATTAAACCTATGTGACTTAACCTTTTGTACCACCCAGGGAACCTGACTCACCTGGCCTCTGACTCCAGCTCTGACACTTCTGGAAGCGTGCCTTTAGACCAAGGCTCTTCTCAGTTTCCTTGTGCCTTAGATGTGAATGACATCCACCTCAGAGGGTTGTCATGGGGCACAATGAAATCATGGCCCATAAGGAAGATCATAGAAGAACTGATGCATTTGAATTGTGGTGCTGACAAAAAATATTGAGTTGTCGCATGGACTGTTAGAAGAATGAGGAAATCTTTCTTTGAGGAAGTACAGCCAGAATGCTCCTTGGAAGCAAGAATGGCCAGACTTCATCTCTCCTCTTTTGATTATGTTGTCAGAAGGGACCAGTCCCTGGACAAAAAAACATCATGCTGCATAAAGTAGAGGGTCAACAAAAAAAGGAGAAGACCCTCACAAGATGGATTGATATAGTGGCTGGGATGATGGGCTCGAGCATGACAACGATTGTGAGCATGATGCAAGACCAGACAGTGTTTTGGTGTGCTGTACACAGGGTTGCTATGAGTCGGAACCAACTTGATTTGCTTGGGTTTAAGGTACTGGTCACCAAGCACAGGGGAAACACTCGAACAGTGCTAGCTAGCTCTTAGGATTGCCAGCAATGGCCACAGCAGTGGGCTCCAGCATACCAGTGCTGAAGAGGGCAAGGAGCAGGCAGTGGTCCTGTCATTCTCTAGAGCTGCTGTACCACAAGGACCACAAGTGGATGAGTTTAAGGAACAGAAACTTATTTTCTCACAGCACAGGAGACTCGAAGTCTG
>NW_006921648.1:4742112-4745774 GCF_000298275.1 Orycteropus afer afer
CGTGTGAGCCCCGACGGTGCTCCGCCAGGCACGGGGAGCTCGTGTTCTGATCAGTACTGATTAACATCTCGCTGATGCAGCTTCCTGCAGCTCCTGTGTGATCCTGTGCAAGCCCCTCTTCTCCTGAGTCTTTGCAACTTGGAGATGCGCTGTCATTTGTTCCCAAGAAGTCAGTACTGAGGGTTTTTGTTCCCCTCAAAGCGGTTCGCGGTCCAACCCAGCAGGTCCCTGCTCCTAACTCAAACGGAATGCTGTCTATCGCATTTATTTCCCTTTGCAGATCGTCAGCTCACAGATGTTTGTCCTTTGGCTTGTTTCTTTTTCTAATTAATTTTTGATTAAGTTTGGAAACACCTTCTGTCTCCACCAGTTCCCACCACCCCAGGTAATCCTATTTATTCTGAACCTAGTGTGGGAAGCTGGTCTCTTCATAGCTCTGTGGTCCCAGTGGCAAAAGCAGACAGGGCTTTCAATTAATTGGTTAAGTAGTCTTATCCCTCTTATCCGGCCAGGAGAAGAGGAAGGCTTGGGCTGAGCAGAGGAGGGGAGGAATGAGACTGAATCAGAGCTAGTTCTTGGAAGGAGCAAGTGGAAACAATGAAGGAGAGTCGAGTGCTGGGCAATACCTACTGGAAAGAAAAGAATGCCGACCGTGTGATGCTTGTTAAGAACATGTGTGTACACATGTGCACCATCACACACACACAACCACTCACACCATCACGTGCACACAAGCACACACATACACGGTTACACACAATCACACAGTCACCCGTAATCACACACATACACAATCACACACATAAAGTTACATGCAGTCACACACAGTCACGCACACACAATCTCACACACACACACACACACGAACCAGTAACTCCATTCCTTGGAATCTTTTAGACTAAATGAATAAGAAATTAACAAAAGAAATATCAGTTGGTAGTATGTTGTGCAGCCAGCTTTCTTTTACAAAGCGGCACTAGTAGCAGCGCTAGTAATAGTAGCAGGAATAGTGAAAGTGCTGGCAGACAGCGTGTGTTGCATGTTTACTCAGCACCCAAAATACCAAAAAACCAAACTCACTGCCATCGAGTAGATTCCGACTCATAGCAACCTCCACTGGGTTTCCAAGGCTGTAAATCTTTTTGGAAGCAGACTGCCTCAAATTTCTTCCACAGAGCAGCTGGTGGGTTTGAACCTCCAATCTCTGGGTTAGCAGCCAGATGCCTAACCACTACACCACCAGAACCCCTTGACTCTGCACCAAGCACTGGTTTTAATGCTGTATGTGCGATATTGCATTTACTCCTGCAAAGGAAAAACAAAGAAAACTGGGGGCTGTCAAGGTGATTTGGACCCTGATGACCCCGTGTGTTACAGAGTAGCGCTGTGCTCCACAAGGTCGCCTTAGCTGTAATCTTAAGAGCTGCAGCCTGCCAGGCCTTTAATCCACAGTCCCACTGGGTGGGTTTGAACCATCAACCCTTCGGTTTGTAGTCAAGCATAAACAATTTGCACTGCATTTACTCCTTAAAGAACCCTGTAGAGAACAAGTTCCCCTCCAGTCACCTCTGGACTCATGGTGACCCACATGGGTCAGACTAGAACTGAGCTCCGTGGGGCTGTCAGTGGCTGGGTTTTTGGATGCAAATCACCAGGCCTTTCTTTGGAGGCATCCCTGGGTGGACTTGAATGTCCAGCCTTAGGCTTAGCAGCTGAGTGCATTTGCCATTTGCACCCCCAGCGACTCCATACAGCCCGCATTTAACAGAGAGCAAACAGAGGCACAGAGAGGTTGAACAACTTACCCCATAACACACAGACAGTAAGTGGCAGATCAGAGACTGGACCCAAATGGGTGACTGCAAAGCCTGGTATCTCTTCTCTTCTACCCACTGCCCATACAGTGGCGCCAGGCCCAGGGGGAGGTGCTCAGATTCCAGCCACCAGGAGGGCGACAGCCCCAGCATGGACCAGCAGGTGCTGAGAGATGACTAGGCAGAGGCTGGGCCAGCAGGTATGCAGGCTGACTGGAGGATGGGATTGGACAGGACACGCTGCCCTCCCGAGGCTGCTGCAATCCTCTGAGCCGAGCAGGGCTGTGGCCACCTGGACGCTCCCCTGTGGATGGGGCTGGCTTCCCCGGGCAGTGGGCATCTTCCAAGCCCACTCCCCACCCCAGCCGAGGCCTTTCAAACCTCTGGTGGCTCACTTTGCTTCCAGGTGTGTTCTCAGCAGTCCGCCCAAGATCACAACCAGAAACCTGTCCAGTGAGTCATGGCAACACTTTTCAGTAGGGTGCAAAGGCTGGGAACTCTGAAAAGTCCCTCAACAGGTGACTAGGTGGACAAAGTTGCTGTGTACATCATAGAACACTACTCAGCCCCAAAGAGAAATGAAGTCCCGATGCCTGCCACAGCACAGGGCAACCATGGAAATGTCATGCTGAGTGGAATATGTCCATCCAGAAGGACAAGGAGGGTGTGATCTCACTTACATGAAAAAAGGGAATAGAGAGTAGCTGTTTGAGTCTATTCTGACCCACTGCTACCCTATAGAACAGAGTAGTACCACCTCATAGGGTTTCCTAGGCTGTAATCTTTTTGGAAGGAGCCTCAGTGGTGCAGTAGTTAAAGCATTTGGTTTTAATCCAAAGGTCGGTGGTTTGAACCTACTAGACCCTCTGAAGGAGAAAGATGTGGCCTTCTGCATCCATAAAGGCTGGCAGCCTTGGAAACCCTATGGAGCAGTTCCACTCTTTCTGGGAGGGGTGCTGTGAGTCGGAACTGACTTGCTGGCAGTGGGTTTGATTTGGTAAGATCTTTACAGGAACAGATCTGCATGTCTTTTCTCCCATGGAGTGGCTGGTGGTTTCAGTTAGCAACCGAGTGCTTAATTACTGTGCCACCAGGGCTCCTCAGATACAAAAAAGTCAAGTTGATTAGTGGTTATGAGGAGAGGGCTAAGAGGGAATCATTGCTTAGGGGGCAGCGGGTTCAAGTTCATGGTGGCTGAATGATACAGAAAAAGTGGGGCAGAGTGGCTGTGCAACTTGAAGAGGGTAGTTCCAAAAGAAAAAAAAAAAAAACCCAAACCCACTGCCATGGAATCAGATCCGACTCTTAGTAACCCCTCCTTGGGTTTCGGAGTCAGTATAACTAGGGAAGTACATTACCTAACCTTCCTTCCAAGGAGTGGCTGGTAGGTTTGAACCACCAGCCTTTTGGTTAGCAGTCGAATGCCTTAGGCACTAAGCCACCAGAGCTCCTAAAGAGGGTAGTCAGTGGCACTGAATTGTACACGTGGAGGTTGCTGAGTTGCCGTATGTTGTTTCATTTTTTATATAAGTAGCAGATGGATACACAGGCTAGGCTGGGCCAATAGATCTAGAGGTGGTCGCCGCAGGTTGGATTACCTAGGAAGCTGACTCTGAAAAGGAGAATTGTGTGCACAAACTTCGCTGGGATGAACTTGGAAGATCAACCCCCTTATTCTTAAAGCTTCTGGGCTTTTGGAAGACTCCTTGTACTTTGCCCAGTTCCTCTCTGGAATTGCTCTTGGATACAGAAAGCCATTGTGTAAGATAGCATGTGTTTCGTTATGTATATTTTCACCACAGCAAAATTCAAGCAAATTAGCCCAACAACCCTGGATTGTGGTGGGAG
>NW_006921648.1:4751234-4751771 GCF_000298275.1 Orycteropus afer afer
AGGAGCTCTGGTGGTGTAGTGCCTAAGGCATTTGACTGCTAACCAGAAGGTTGGCGGTTCAAACCCACCAGCCACTCCTCAGAAAGAAGACTGGGAAATCTACTTCTGTGAAAGTTTACCACCTTGGAAACCAAAGGGAGACATGATGAGTTGGAATTGACTTGATGGCAGTGAAGTGTTTTTATTTTTTTATGTTTTTTTACATAGAAAAGTCTGGACTTAAAAAGGCTGTAAGAGTCTTTTGTTCCAATTATCTATTGCTATGTAAGGAACAAATACCCCAAAATGTAGTGACCCAAAATAGCAGCTGTGCAGTACAGCTCATGACTTTGTGGGTCAGGAATTTGGGCAGGGCTTGGCTGAGCATGGGGTTCCTCAATGGCACTCAGCCAGCAGGTGGGCTACCTGGGGGTTCCCAGATGGCCTTCCTCACATGGCTGGCACTTTGTCCAGAAAGACTGGATGTTTGAGCTCAGCTGGGACTATCAACCCAAGTGTCTACATATGGCCCCTCCAGCATAGGGGTCTTGAGGCATT
>NW_006921648.1:4753257-4754784 GCF_000298275.1 Orycteropus afer afer
AAGGTTGGGCAATCCTACTTCCGTAGTGATACTGCCTCGGAAACCCAAGGAGGGGTCGCTATGAGTCAGGGCCGACTCGACGGCAAATAACAACAACAACATGTACATGCCCAGCCTCCCTTGTCTCTCTCGCTCTCTTCCTCTCCCCCCACCTCCCTCCATCTCTATGTATATATCTGTCTACACCAGTTCTGGGTCTGGTCTATAAAACGACCTGAGGATGTTCCGCCATGTACTTTCCTCTTCTGGTTGGCAGGGATGAAGATGACCATGGCAACTCTGGAAGCCACATATGGAAGGTAGAAGAGCTTCTGTCAGCCTGGGTTCCTGAGTGATCATGTGGAAGAGAGCTGCCTTCTAATACACTCCCCCACACAGGACTATTATGTGAGCAAAAACTGAATGGCCATTGTGTTGAGCCATTATATAATTGGTTCTGTTTGTTACTGTAGCCTAAATATCCCTAACACATACAATGGGCTTGTACCCATAGGGCCCTCCAAAATCTACTTATGCCCCATGAAGAGATCAGAATTTGAACACCTGCCATGCAGAGGGCATCTGTGACCATTGAAATTAGCTTGGTAATCAGTAGTGATAGCAGAGGGTTTCATTAGTTGCTTGCCAAGTTGGAATGATTTTGCTCTTTCTCCCTAATCCATATTGCACAGAATAGTGCCAGAACTGTTCACAAAAAGGGGGGAATGTTGTGAGATGGCTGTTAGTTGCTGTTGAATTGGATCCTTATGCATGGCCACCTTACATAGAACAAAACATTGGTCAGTCTTGTGGCATCTTTGTGATCATTGGTATGCTTGAGCACATCATTGAGGCTGGTGCAGCAGTCCATCTCCTTGAGGGTTTCTCTTGTTCTCATTGACCCTCTACTTTCACAAACATACTGTCCTTCTCTAGTGATTGGTCTTTCCTTATGATGTGTCCATCCTCACTTCTAAGGAGCATCCCGTTTGTATTTCTTCTAAGACTGTTTTGTTAGCTGTTCTGACAATCAACAGTATATTCGGCACTCTTTGCCAATGCCATGATTCAAATGCATCAATCCTTCTTCTGTCTTCCTTTCTTGAAGTCCAGCTTTCACATGCACCAAAGAAGAAAGAGGGCTTGAAAGAGCAGACTGCATTCTCCCCAGTAAATCCCATGGGTGGGAGAAAGAGGGCTTGAAAGAGCAGACTGCATTCTCCCCAGTAAATCCCATGGGTGGGACAAAGGAGATAAACATTAAATTGGAAGTGAGATTGACCTAGAGTGGGCTCTGGTGGGACAGTGGTTAAAGCACTTGCCTCCTAACCAGAAGGTTGGAAGTTTGAACCCACCAGCTGCTCCACGTGGCAGTCTGCTTCTATAAAGATTCATAGCCTTGGAAACCCTATGGGGCAGCTCTACTCTGTCCACTAGGGGCTCTGTGAGTTGGAATCAACTTGACGGCAGTGGGTTTGTTTGTTTTGTTTGTTTGTTTGTTTATACTGGGATGACTGGGCTCTCATATCTTAGATGGACTCAGAACGT
>NW_006921648.1:4755074-4757612 GCF_000298275.1 Orycteropus afer afer
CAGGCTCCTTGAGTGAGAGAGACCTGGGTTCCTCCAGCCACCACTCTGTCACTTATGGGAATAGTGCTTTACCCTCTGTGATCCTTATCTGGATCCAGTTAGAGTGAGCTCCTTCACTTGAGTGAGCTAGTGTGTCCCTCCTTGTACTTCTGCCATTTGAGTCATTCTGTCACACACAACCAAAGAAGACCTGCCTGCCACTAGCACATGCCAGTGATCATGAGGGTGGCCAGGACCATGTAATGTTTTGTTCTGTTGGACATAAGGTCACTATGAACTGGAACCCACTCAACAGCAACAATAACAATAACAAAACCACTACTTGTGCAAAAGTCAAATGGTACCCAAAACCACTCAGCAGAGAAGTCTTGAGGGCTGACAGAGTGACCACTTGGAAGAAACTAAGCTCCAGAAGGTATTTGGACACTGTAGAAACAGGTGGGGGATAAAGAAGAGGCCAAACCCCAAACTCACTGCCCTCAAAGCAATCCCAGCACACATTCCCCTAGAGCAGAACTACCCCATAGGATTTCCAAGGCTGTCAATCTTTTCAGAAGCTGACTGCCTCATCTTTCTTCCACAAAGCAGCTGGTAGGTTCGAACCACTGACCTTTTGGTTAGCACCTGAATGCTTTAACCATTGTACCACCAGAGCTCCTAAGGAGAGACCAAGTAAGTGTCAATGAATGTCTCTGTCAGTTAATTCAAGACTGGGTTCCTGGGTGGTGCATAGAGTTAAGAGTTTGAGTACTAACCAGAAGATCAGTGGTTCGAATCCACCCAGAGCCCTGGTAATCCACTTCTGCAAAATCGCAGCCAATGGAAACCCTGTGGAGCACAGTTCTACTGTGACACACATGGGATCGCCAAGAGTTGGAATCAAATCAGTGGCAAGTGGTTTGCTTTTATTTGATTGGTGTCTATTAACAGGCAGACAAGCCCGGGACACAGTCCTCGTCTCTATTTTGTGGGCAGAATCCCTGCATGGGTCTTGAAGGCAGCTTTGGAATTCGACCTGGGCTCAGATCCTGCCTCTGCCCCTCCCTCATGTGGCTCTGGGGCAGGTCCTTAACGTTCCTGAACGTCACTTTCCTTGTCTGAAAAAAAGTGGCCAAGAGCCAGCTGCTAAGATTGAGGTGAGAGTTGAAAGGAAATCATGTGCGTCAAGTTCCTAGCACAAGGGAGGACAAAACCCTTCAAGTCGCCTTTGCAACTTCAAACACACGGAGAGACACTGAAGAAGAGGAAGGAAAATGATTAAAGGGATAGGGGATAGTTGGAACAAAGCGTCAAGGAATGTCCTGTTGTGTTTCCGTGTTTCCTCTTTGCCTTGTGCTGGTCCGTGGAATGGCCACCTCCAGCATGGCTCTAATCATATCAGCTCCCTGCTGGGACCCTCTGAAGACTCCCGCTGCTGACAAGATAAAAGCCCAGAGCCTTAGCCATAGGCATTTGCATCCCTTAAAAAGCCCACCCTCATCCAACTGGACTCTGCCTTCCAGCCAGCTTGCCCAACATGCTGCCCAGCACAGGGGATTAGAGCCAAGCCCTGAGTTCTGTAGGGGTTACATTCCTGAGCAAATCTAGTGACATGAGCTTCATGGGTTGGAAGTGAACCTATCATAATTATGACTATAAAATCCACCCTGAATGCTGCATAGAGAGCATATCAGTTACCAAAGAGTCTTCAGCAAATTTTACCATTTTCTTTTCATTTATTTATCCGATGTGTAGAATTACAAGTCATAATTGACTTATGGCTTATCTCCAGTTGGCCACAAGTCCCACCACTCCCTATTGCCTTATTAGATCCCTTACCGTATACTCTGTGTCACCACTAATGAAAGAGTAAGAAAGTTACTGTTGGTCCTCTAGCCAATGAGGAGAGAAAAAGAAAAGCCAGAATTACTACTGTGAGATCACTTATTAACATGATGGCATTGGAGAGCTTTATTTTCATCATCATTTAAATTTATTTTATATAAATAATACATGATTATATTCTCACTGTAGAAATTTCTAATAATTTATAAAAGGAGAAAGTTTCCCCATGGATTTCTCTGACCCATTAAGCCCCAGTCAAGTTCTGGTTTCCTTCTCAGGGGTGAACACTTTGTCAGTTTGGTGTGTATCCTCCCAGACACTTTCCAGACATGCATCTATGTTTATGTGTGTGTGCGTGTCTTTGTACACATATATACACACAGACATAATTACACACAGACACACACGCACTTTACTTTTTAGAAATTGATAGCCATTTTGTGTGTATTGTTCTGCAGCTTTTCTTTCTTATTAACAGAATATATTGTAGAGTTTTCTGTATCACGATATGAAGATCAACGTCATTTTTTCCAACTGCTGCATAACATTTTGTAGTATGGATATATAATTACTTGTTCAACTTGAGATCATAAAAGCTCTGGTGGTGCAGTCATTAAGCGCTTAGTTGCTAACTGAAAAGTTGGTGGTTCGAACTTACCAGCTGCGCTGGGGAGAAAGATGGGCCAGTCTCTTTCCATAAAATTTTACAGCCTA
>NW_006921648.1:4757932-4761194 GCF_000298275.1 Orycteropus afer afer
CTTCAGCAAGCATGATATCCTTCTCCAGGGACTGGTCCCTTCTGAACATATGACCATTCTTACTTCTGCAGAGTATTCCGGCAGCACTTCTTCCAGGATAGATTTGTCCTAGAGAGTCACTATGGGTCGGAATTGACTTAATGGCAGTGGGTTTTTGTTGTTGTTGTTCCTGGTTTGAGGGTCATAAACTCAGAAGTCCAAGAGCCACATCCAGACTCCTTATGTGTTTTGTTTGGCTAGAACCATATCTCGCCTGTTATAAATTGAATGCAAATGACTTTAGGTGGGGTCAGCAATCTCCAGTTTTCCCACAGGCCTCACCACTCCCTACTGTCTGTCCCACAGGCAACCTTCTTTGGTAGTTTTAAATACTTACCTGGCTCTTGTAGGCATTTGATTTTTCAAACCTTGTATTTTTTTTTTGCCATTCTCCTAACCATGGATACATACAACTTTTTAATAAATGTATTGCTATAACACACAATACCACATGAATAGCCATGTCTACACTTCCCCGTATTTGTGTATAAGAGATACCTGGCAATCTACTGAAAAACTAGCCATTGAAAACCCTCTGGGGTGCAGTTCTACTATAACCCACTAGGGGAGCCATGAGTTGGCATCTACTAGACAGCAGCTGGCTTATGTTGGTGTGTATCTATCTAAGGTAGATGCAAGAAGTGGGCTTGCCCAATAGGGGCTATTTGAGTGAAAAGGGTTGTATTACCTAAAATACACAGAGTTAGGGAACACATGTGGTGATTATGGCACAGAGAAATGAGAGCAGGCAGCTGGAGGCCATGTTGTTAACTGCCATTGAGTTGGTCCCAACTTATGGTGACCCCTGCACATGGTGACTGTTGTCATCCATATGCAGAAGGGGATTGCCTGACCTTTCTTCCCAGTCCCTCTTAGTCTGCACACTCCACTGAAACCTAGTGACACCCAGGCCCCCACCAACAGACAGGTGATGGCTGTGTATGAGGAGAACTGGCTTGGAATCAAATCCATTCTCCTGCATGGAAGGCAAAAATTCTACCACTGAACCCACTACCCTCATAGCAAGACCTATAGTTGTTGAATATCCTGTCTGTGTCTCACACGTCCCTGAGGTTTTTCAGCAAGGAAATGTTTGCATACACCCACATGAGGTTGTGTAGCCAAGGGCTCATCTGTGCTGTGTCTTAGCTTGGTGACTGATTGCTCAGAATCCACTCCCCTCCCAGCTGTGGCTCTGAAAGGATGCAAGAGGAGAGGACGCGAAGATGCTGGCTGCTGACACTCATCACACCTCTGAGTGTCTCTCCAGTGCTGGCCTCTGGATTCATGGCTTGGCTGGCCTTGGGCCATGGCTAATGGAATCTCTTGGCCAGGGTTGATCTGAAGGCTGGCCTCCTATTTAGGAGGCCAGTGATGCGTGAAAGCTGCCCAGCGGGGAGGAAACACTGCCTGAACCACATCTCAGCTACTGGCTTAGGTGAGGGCTGAGCAGATCCTTTGGATGAGTGTGGAAAGTGTGGTATGGAGAACTGGGCTAGTATAAGACACAGAGGCTGGCCAGCTAGCTCAAGAAGCTGAGCATCCCTACAATCTTAGTTGATTCGTAGCTGCAAGCTGGTATTGGTCTGCTAGGAACATATAGCTGAAGTTGGCCAAGTCAATGTCTTTTGTATGATAGGAAGTTGTAGGGCAGAAAGTTTTCCTGAATGATCAGGGAAGGTCTTACTAGCCCCAAGATATGGATCTCTTCTATATGTGGATGGACAATGGTCTGTCATGTTGTTACCTGCTGTTGAGTCCTCCCCCAATTCATGGTGGCCCCACACAGAATGGAACAAACACTGCCTGGTCCTGCACTGTCTTCCTGATCCTGCACTGTCCTTATGGATCACAGCAAACATCGGTTTGTTGTGATCCATAAGATTTCCACTGGTTGATTTTTGGACGTTTATTGCCAGACCTCTCTTCCCAGTACATCTTAGTCTGGAAACTCTATGGAAACTTGTTCGACATCATGGCGGCAAACAAGCCTGCAGTGACACGCTGATGCTGGCTGTGCACGAGGGGTGTGGGCTGGGAATCAAACCCAGGCCTCCCACACAGAAGGCAACGTGTCTACCCCTGAACCACCCATGTCCCTGTGAACCATGGTGGAGCCATGTAAACAGACTCAGAATAGCTCTGCGGTGACATGAGCTGCAGGGTAGAAGCCTGAGATCTATAGGACTTCGTCTTGGGTTGGATCTAGTTTCCTGAACTGAATTACTTTCTGAACTTGGTGAAGTTCCCCGGCTTTCTTGGCCCCTGTTCTCATCTCTGAAATGGGACTCATAGAACTTGTTCTAGAGATTCAGCACCACAACCAATGGAAAGCACTTGGCTCAATGCCTAGACTACTCTTTATTTAGTGTTTATTTCGCAATACCATGGGATGTCTCGCCAATGGAAGTTTCCTTGTTCCTGCTACTGCTGTAGTGGTAGCTGTTACCAGTGGTTCTTATAACATGAACTCAAAACTTTAAGGCAGGAGGGGAAAAAAAAAAACAGAAGAAAACTCAAACATATCTTCAATGCCTTTGGTTTTCCAGTGTTCACTTAATCATTATCAGTACACAGGCATTGCACACGGCCCTCCTTCTTTTTTCTTTCCTGTCAAGATTGTTCTAATGTGTTGAAAATATTAATTATTTTCCTTATAAGCAGGACTAGAAAGACAAATCTTGTTGCTGTGCTTGGTAGAAGAAAAAGTACTTCTGTGTGCTTGCATGTGTGTGTGTGTGTGTGTGTGTGTGTATTTTGTACCCATTGTCCCTCGGGTCATAACAAATTATTGATGCCGGTTCCTTTTAAAAGACGGTTAATCCCATTACCTTCCTGTTGAATCAATACTAACGTCTTTTTTCTTTAACCCACAGGTTTCGGCAAGCCAGGCTGCAAGCAAAGTGGAGGTAGGAAGCATGGTTTTTCTGTTTTTTGGAAGAGGACATTTTGAGGTGGTTTTCTTCCATGATGCAGTGGGTTGGGTGTTCTAGCTGTGATTATGTGATGGATGATGTCCTGGTGGTTGTTGCTGGTGTGCTGGCAGTTGAGTGGTTTCCATGGTGTTGGGTTTGGATAGACCAGGCCACCCCACTGTTCTTCATGGAATGTGTACTGAGTAGCCTGGGTCTGGGTGGTTAGTGGCTTCCAAGTTGGAGCCCTGCTTGCGCCTGCCTTCATGACTCCAGAGCACTGCCTCATTAGAGACACGTTGTGACTCGGG
>NW_006921648.1:4762624-4766322 GCF_000298275.1 Orycteropus afer afer
TGTATTAAATTGGGATAATTATCCTTCCCTTTGCTCCATCACAAGGAGCCCCATTGGCACAGTGGTTAAAGCATTCAGCTGCTACCTGAAAGTTTGGCAATTTGAACCCATCAGCTTCTCTGTGGGAGAAGGAAGTGGCAATCTGCTTTTGTAAAGACTGACAGCCTTGGAAAGCCTATGGGGCAGTTGTGCTCTGTCCTATAAGGTCACTAGAGATTGGAATCAGATTGATGGCAGTGGGTTTGGGTTTGGTCTGGGTTTGCCCCATCACATGGTTGGTAGGAGGGTAAAGTGAAATAAAGGCTGTGAAAGCAGATTTTGGCAGAGTCCTACAAAACATGAGGGTTGATCATTGTCAGAGAGTGGAAGCTCCAGTCCAGATGTCTGCATCACTGGATGTAATAGCTTAGTGTGCAAAACTGTCTGTGAGCTGTGACACATCACCAGTGTTAGTTACTGTTTCAGATGCCTAGCAAGGCAGGTATTTGGGGATCACCACCCTGGGAGGGGAAGAGGGCAGGAGGCAGAAGGGTGGGGTATAGGTGAGGAGCCTCCAGCCTCACTCACTTCCCAGTGATCTTCTGACCAATTACTTGAGCAAGTTACTTTTCTACCCAAACACAGTTTGCTAGTGTGAGAATGGGAGCAACAGTACACATACACGAGCTCATTGGGAACATTAGCATGGGCATTATAACGTTTGTTTTGTGAGTTGCTGTCACAGTAATATCCGTTTTCATTTACCCAGTACTTATTACACAGCATTTAGTATGTAAATGTTTTACATGCATCAACTCATAAAATGTTCGCAAAATACTGTGATGCTTTGCCTGTTATAACCCCCATTCTACAGAGGAAGGATTGGAGGCTCAAGAAGGTTCAGAAACTTTCCTGAGGCCATTCAACCAATGAGTGAGAGTGCTGGGGTTCATAACCGGGTCCAGCAGTGGCCAAAGTGCTGGCTGTTAAGTGCCACACTGTGTAAACCACCCAGATCATGAGTGTTCAAAATTGTCCTCTCCGCTCCTTCTTAGAAGGAGCTCTGGTGTTGTCGTGGATAAGGCATTTGCCTGCTAACCAGGAGGCCAGCGGTTCAAACTCACCAGCCGCTCCATGGAAGAAAGATGAGGCAATCTACTTCGGTAAAGATCTACAGCCTTGGAAACACAGTGGGGGTTGCTATGAGTCGGAATCTACTTCATGGCAGTTGGTTTTGGCCCCTCCTTAGGGACCTGTCTGGCTTTCTAGGTCAGCACCATGGACAGGTGCCCACTTCCTTTGCTCTTCCCTCTTCTTTTCCCTTGTTGTTGTTATTTGCCATAGAGTTGGATCTGACTTACAGCAACCCCTCCTTGGGTTTCTGAGGCGGTATCACTACGGAAGTAGATTGCTCAACCTTCCTTCCGAGGAGTGGCTGGTGGGTTTGAACCGCCAGCGTTCTGGTTAGCAGTCAAGTGCCTTAGGCACTATGCCACCAGAGCTCCTTCCTTTTGCCTAAGCACAGTCCTATGTTTGAGTTCATTTGGCAGTTTGGAACAAATAACTAAACAAAACAATAAGACATCTTTACATACTTGACCACTTTATAGTTTCACAGCAATCACATGTGGCTGGATGTTCATTATCATCATTCTACAGATTTAAGAATGGAGGCTTGGAGAGTTGAATAATGTTTAATGTCCCAGCCATTGGGCTCCAAGGTCAGGTATTGAAATGAAATGCTGCAATCACAAAAGGTACATCCCAGAATGCTCGAAGAAGCTTTACTCTGGTTCCATAATGTCACTCTAACAGAAATATACCACAAATGGGATGCTTTAACAAACGGGAATCTATTCTCTTACAGTTTGGAGGCTTTAAGTCCAAGTGCAAAGTGCCAGGTCTAGGGGCTTGTGAAAGCGCCTCAACCTTGGGCATCAGCTCTGCCTCCTGCTCCCAGCCCACTGAAGCTGGAGCTTTTCTTCACTCAGACAGCTGCTGGCTGCTGACAAGCTCAAGGCTGACAAGTAACAAGGAACAATCCTAATATTACCAAACCACACAGCAGGCCAATGATTCAAGTTCACTGAAAGTACCAAGATTGGCAGAGCATGGCAGGCTGCTGAACAATGATTTGGCTACATGCGGGGTTCAATCATGCCCAAAGGCTAGAGACCATTCCCAAAGCCATTTTTTAATATACAGGAAGCAGATCACACCCCTAAAGCAGCTACTGAGCTGATTGTGGCAGATTGATTGCCAGTCTCATCATGGGGAAAAACTACCACCAGCTGCCCAGCCACTCAACCAGGCCCAGCCAAGTTGACACACAACCTTAACTACCACAAACCTGAAAACTGGAAATAGCCCAAACCCCAAAATCCCCAAACCCACTGCCATTGGGTTGATTCTGACTTATAGAGACCCTACAAGATAGGATACAACTACCCCATAGTATTTACAAAACTGCAAATCTTTATGGAAGGAGACTGCCTCATCTTTCTCCCCTGGAATGAGCAACTAGTGGGTTCAAAGCACTGACCTTTTGGTTAGCAGCTCAATGCTTTAGCCACAGCACCACCAGAGCTCTTTGGAAACAGACCAGATGTCAATTAACAAGATAATAGATTTGTGTGTGTGTGTGTGTGAAAAATTGTGGCATACAATGGGATACAGCCTAGCAACAAAAATGATTTGTCTGTAGGTACATGAAACAACTCACATGAATCTCAGAGGCATAATGCTGAGTGAAAAAAGTCAGAATACATCTGTGTAATCCATTTGCACACTTAAAGCAAGAAACAGTGTTCATTTCTGCTGGCAAAAGTAACCTAGTGGATACCCCAGGAGGTGTTACCTTGGAAGAGGCATAAGGTACAGTGATGGAAATGTTCAACCCCTTTGTCTAGGTGTGGTTACACAGGTAACCATCATATATACGATTTCTCATGCTCTGCACTTCAGACAACACAACAACACAAATGGTGGCTATACATGTGAATTTTGCCAGATGGAGTACAAAGGAATCAGCTTGACTACATCTGGGGGAAGAGGCAATAGAAAAGTTCAATATCCTTAGCCAAAACAGGCCAGGAGCTGACTGTGGAACAATCAACTCCTCATATACAAGTTCAACTTGAAGATTCAGACAATTAAAAGAAGTCTACAGACCCAAAACATGACCTTGATTATATCCCTCCTGAATTCAGAGAGCATCTAAAGAATGGATTTGACACATTGAACATCATGCCGAAAACCAGAGGAATTGTTGTATGACATCAAGAACATCATCATCCATGAAGAAAACAAAAGGTCATTAAAAAGACAAGAAAGGAAGAAAAGACCAAAATGGATATCAGAAGAGACTCTGAAACTTGCCCTTAAATGGTGAGTAGCTAAAGCAAATGGAAGAAATGACAAGGTAAAAGAGCTGAACAGAAGATTTTAAAGAGCAGCTCGAGAAGACAAAGTCAATTATTAGAATGAAATGTGCAAATACCTGGAGTAAAAAGACCAAAAGGGAAGAATGTACTCAGCATTTCTCAAGCTGAAAGAACTTAAGAAAAAATTTAAGGCTCGAGTTGCAGTATTGAAAGATTCTATGTGCAAAATATTGAGTGATGCAGTAAACATAAAAAAGAAGATGGAAGGAATACACAAAGTCACTGTACCAAAAAGGATTGGTCTATGTTCATCCATTTCAGGAGGTGGCATATGAT
>NW_006921648.1:4767702-4786878 GCF_000298275.1 Orycteropus afer afer
TTGAACCACCAGCCTTCTGGTTAGCAGTCAAGTGCCTTAGGCACTATGCTACCAGAGCTCCCCCTTGAAGACTAAGGTGAGCCTAACCCAAGTCGTTGTATTTTCAGTTGCCTCATATGCATGTGAGAGCTGGACAATGAATAAAGAAAACCGAAGAAGAGTTGATGCTTTTGAGTTGTGGTGTTGGTGAAGAATGCTGAAAGTACCGTGGACTGCTAAAAGAACTAACAAATCTTTCCTAGAAGAAATGCAGCTGAATGCTCTTTGGAAGCGAGAGTGGCCAGACATCATCTCACCTACTTTGGTCATGTTGTCAGAAGGGACCGTACCTTGGAGAAGGAGCTCATGTTTGGTAAAGTGGAGAAGACCCTTAACAAGATTGATTGACACAGTGGCTGCGGCGATGGGCTCTGGTATAGCAAGGATTGTGGGGCTGGCACAGGACCGGGCAGTGTTTCGTTCTGTTGCACACAGGGTCGCCGTGAGTCGGAGCTGACTCGACAGTACCTAACAACAACAACAACACTTAAGATGTGGCACTTTGTAGTATGCAACTTGTATGACAGTGGGGGAAAAAAAAATGACATTGCTTGGCAAAAAAAAGAAAACATAAGAAAATACAAACACAAAAATTATAAGCCAGGATAATGAAACAACTGGGGGGGGGGGCAATGAAGATAGATCAAGGGGAGAGAAATGAAACGACAAAGTGCAGAGGCATCCAGGCTTGCATACAGAACTTCAGAGAAAAAATAGCCCACATTCAGTTCCTCAAAAAGCTAAACACAGAATTACCATCTGACCCAGCAGTTCTGCTCCTGAGCATACGCACATATGCACAAAAGAATTGGACCCAGGGAGTAGCGATGAGCTGTGTATAGCCAGTGTTCACTGCGGGGTCATTCACTGTGGCCAAAATTGGAAACAACCGAAGTGTCCATCAGCAGATGAATGGATGCACTCAATGTGGTCCATCCATACAATGGAATATTATTCATCCATAAAAAGAAATGAAGTCTGGATACATGCTACAGCCTGAATGAACTTTATGAAAACGCTGCGCTGAATGAAATTAGCCAGACACAAAAAGGACAAATGCTGTGTGATCCCACTTACGTGAACTATCTAGATAGACAAATAGAGACCAGACATTCTTCGAGGTTACCAGGGGCCATGAGGAGGTCCTGCATTTCTGTTCAGGGGGATGAGGAAGGTTTGGAATTAGGTAGTGGTGATGGGTGCACAACACTCTGAATGTAATCAATGCCATCGAATTATGCACTTCAGAATGGTTTAAATGACAACCTTTATGTTATATCTATTTTACTACAATAAAAGTCCCTGCATGGGACGTTAAAGGTTTCAGTCTGAGGCACCTCAGAAGAGGGGCCTGGTGATATCCTGCTGAGAAATCTGACAGCGAAAGCCCTAGGGAGCTCACTTCTCTCTGACGCACGTGGGGTTGCCGTTAGTCTCACTTGACTCTTTGGCACATGGTTTAGTTTTGGTTTTTACCCAGGGCTTCGAACAGGTTCATTGTGGTGAGAGGCCCTGCTGAGGATTTGCATTCCTGCCCCCCTCCCCATATATGGAATCCGGATCTAATTTTAAGACCCCTGTGAGAATGTGCACGTGAGAGCCACCCGGGCATCTTGTTTCAGATTCAGTATATCTGGGTGGAAATGCATATTCTCATCAAGGCGTCACCTTGGAATGAATTAGTTCAAAGAACTGTTTGTGCCACACACACCACACACACACACACAAAAGTCATTTAAAATAGAACCTAAATGTATTCATTATTGCATGCATTCATTTTTCCTCCAGACTTGCAATTCCCAGGTGGAACGGGTTAAAAATCGCTTTCCTCCTCCTAACCATTGTTTTTGGGGCTAAATTGTAATTGCTGTGGCCAGATCATCTTTTTTGCACCACTGTGGGGAGGTAACCTTTTATTAATTGAATTTCTAATGGCAATTCATCAAAGCGCCCCATCACTGTTATTTAACGCGTGATCCGTATTCATGGCATGTTCTGTTAGGTAAATAACAGTGGCTCTGGGAAAGTGCTTCTATGTGATCCTTTTTCCCTCTCAAATGACAGTCTCCCCACACTAAGTACAGAGAGAGGTGCCCTGGTGGCACAGTGGTTAAAGCTCTCAGCTGCTAACTGAAAAGTCGGCAGTTTGAACCCATCAGCCACTCTGTGGGAGAAAGAAGTGGCAGTGTGCCTCTGTAAAGACTGACAATCTTGGAAACCTCTGGGGCAGTACTGCTCTGTCCTCTAGGGGTGCTGTGAGTCAGAATCGACTCCATGGCAGTGGATTTGGTTTGGACTTTGCTTCTGTGAGGACTGACAGCCTTGGAGACCCTGTGGGCAGTTCCACTCTGTCCTCTAGGGGCGCTGTGGGTCAGAATGGACTCCAGGCAGTGGGTGTGGTTTGGGCTTTGCTTCTGTGAAGATTGACAGCCTTGGAGACCCTGTGGGCAGTTCCACTCTGTCCTCTAGGGGTGCTGCGAGTCGGAATCAACTCGGTGCCAACGGGTTTGGTTTGCCTTTGGAAGTACAAACAGTTGTAATTCAGGCAGAAATCAGCCCCACCTGTGGAGGAGACGTTGGCTAAGAGGAGACAAGAGTAATTACAAAACCACAGAATCCAGTGAGAATGAATGACTTTGCCAGTTCCCTTTGTCTCTGCTTCAGACTGACAGTGACTATGTCAATCGCGTGTGCTAGGTCTGGACTTTGAAAACATGACAGCAAGCTGTTGGTGCCAGCGATTTCTCATGGCATATGCCACCCCACTCTGTGCCACACACAATTTTAATAGTGGTACAGGGGCTATTGGGAAATGTTATTTAAAAAACAAAACCCTGCAGAGGGAAGAGCTTCATCTGCTGACCAAATTCTTCCCAGCAGTGCTTATGACAGCTGAAGAATTTATCTTAAATTCCCTCTGCTAGCCGCAAAGCACACGGCCCTTTGTCCCCAAGCAGCCTGTAAGAACCAAACTAAGATGTCACATACATAATATAACAGATAAATGGCCCAATTTCCACGTCCACATGATGAATGGAACGGAGGCTCTGCACACACATATTTGCACATTAATTGGCACTGCATGGTTCCATTTTGTTCCTAAGTTGCTACTGTTTGTCTCCTGGACTCCTTCCCCTTCAGAGTCATTAAGCCCATTTTATCGCACAAATGCATACCATTTCCCCCCACCTCCCCATGCATTGTCATGCAGCTTGCCCTGCTGGGAGAGAACCGGGTTGCCTGGGCGCAGCCACTGGATTGCAAATGCCTGTGTCTGCATTCTCTCCACCACCAACTGCACATTAACACAAGGATCTGAGACCCAGCCCCACGTTGCCTGTGCTGACAGCCAAACAAAGCAGGTTGCAGGCGAGGGTGTCTGAAAAAGAAAATCATTTCTTTTCAGTAACCAGTCGGCTCCTTGCCTCGCCTTAATGATTTCCTGTTGATAGTTTAATGGCAACATCAGCGCAGTGGAGGGCCTCCATTTTGACAAATTGGCCCGTTTCTTTTTCATGGCAAAGCAAGCGAGCTGGCGTTGATTGATATGGCAGTTTTGCTCCCCCAAATGATTGCACTGGCAAACAACGTAGGTGGCAAAGCTCTGTGGCCTTGGGGGGAAGATAGGTGGAACCCCCTTCCTGCCAATCTCTTTTTTCCTTCCAGAGGGAAACTTCACCTCGAGCCAAGGGATTACATATTTTTCCTCTCTCAACCTTTCTTCTCAAAAAAGCAAGTGTGGGTTTGCAAAGCCCACTAGAAGTGCTCTGTTCGTTCATGTGAAGACAGGCCAGGAACTGAGCATCTTTTGCTGTGAGCAAATGAGTCCTGGTCATTCCAAGACATTTGCGAGGCCAACGCATTTTACAGGGAACAGATGAACTGTCACTCTGTGAAAGTTGACATGGAATGAACACACACTTGGAGTCCGAGAGACTGAGATGTGGTTCGATATGGCTCCTCATGTTTCCACACCTTCATGTCACGTGACTGTGGGCAGGTCATTAAATGGCTGAGCATGTTCCTTCTCTGTGAAAGTGGGAATAATGAAACCCACCCCTCAAGGTTTGTTTGAACTTTAAATGAGGTCATCTATGTGCAGTGCCTAAGGCAGCACCTGCCACCAGCGCCTGCCCTTTGGCCTGGTGTCCTTACACAGCCCCTTTCCTTTCAAATCTTGTGTTAAGTAAAACAGAAACCAAATAACCTACTGAGAAATTTATTTTGAAACCTATACTATCAGTTGGTTCATGAGCACCAAGGTTGTCATAAGAGTAAAACCCTCTCCGTAGGCCCCTTCCCATAACTGGTGAGTTTTGGGGGTAGATCACCCAATTAGCAAAGTAACCACATGATGCCTTGTGCTTACTTATTAATCTGCCTTGGAAACCCAAGGAGAGGTTGCTATGATTCAGAAATGACTGGATGGCAGTGAGTTATTATTATTATTATTATTAATGCAGTGAACAATCTCACGCTTACCTTACTTACTGGGGATTTCATCCCTGTCAGAGACTGTCGATTCGAAAAGAGGCTTTGATCCTGTAGGATTCTTCCTACAGAAGAGGAAGAGATGCCAGCCATACCTAGAGGTGGTGAAAAAATGGGAAATTGTTCCCTACAGATTAGAAAGTAAGTGCAAGTAAGCCTGTGCTTGTGTTGCTTGTTGGGTGACCCGACACTGCCTCTGGGCCTCAAGAGCTTCGGTGATGAGCTTGCATCCTTGGCTGGATGAGACCCTACCCAGTCACAGATGTACTTATTTGGCTTAATTCACATTGGAGTTAATGACCTTCTTCCTTCCACCCAAGGACTAGATCCACTTGAAGATCAGTAGTATTTTCCAATGAGCCTGCACTCTTGGACTCGGCTGATTTTGCCCAGTCACCCAAGGATAGCCTGCTCTGTCCTTGAAGCCAGTTCAACAGAATATAACCTGCTGCTGTTGAGTCAATTCCAACTCATAGCAATGCTGTAGGATGGAGTGGAGCTGCTCCACAGGGTTTGCAAGGCTGTGAATCTTTCTGGAAGCAGACTACTGCATCTTTCTCCCATGAAGTGGCTGGTGAGTTTGAACTGCCAACTTGTTGGTTAAAAACTGAGTGCTTTTAACCACTGTGTCACCAGGACTCCTTCTGAAAGAATATAGGACCCTAGAAAGTGATCCAGGAAGTCTGGTGGCATAGTGCTTAAAGAATCTGGCTATTAACCAAGAGGGTAGTTGGTTTGAACCCATCAGCTATTCTGTGGGAGAAAGATGAGGCACTCTGCTTCCATAAAGATTTACAGCCAGCTGGAACTGACTTGATGACAGTGGACTTCATTTTGGATCTTTTAGAAAGTTATGTGCTGCAAGAGACATCTTAAAGTTTTATAAAGCAAAGATGTCAATTTGATGACTATGATGTGCTTGACCCAAGCCATTGTCATTTTGATTGCTTTATATGCATCCAAATCTAGACAATGAAAAAGGAAGACAGAAGAAGAATGGATGCATTCCAGCTGTGGTGTTGGCAAAGGATATGGAATGTACCTTAGATATCCAGGAGAAGGAACAAATCGATCTTAGAAGAAAATGACCAGAATGCTCCTTAGAAGTGAGGGTGGAGAGACTTTGGCTTGCTTACTTTGGACACATCATCAGGAGAGATCAACTGCTAGAAAAGAATGCTGCGTTTGGTTAAGTAGACAGTCAGCAACAAGGAAGGACACCCTCAATGACCTAGACTGACACACTAGAGACAACAATGGGCTCAAACACACCAATGATGATGGAGGTGGCACAGAACTGGGCAACACTCTAGTCTTATACATAAGGTCTCCATGAGTTAGTGCCAACTCTACAGTACGTAACAACAGGAAGTCATCTGTCCTTAACTCAAGGGCCCACAGTTCTCATTTGGAGATATGCTTAGCATTTTAAAATTTGATGGACATCTAATTAACAACTATTATATTTTAAGCACATTGTAGAGTACTGGGATTACAAATGCAACCTTAATACAATCATTTGTCAAAAATCTTATGGCACAACGTGTGTGTGTGGGGGGATGCTATATCATAAATGTTGTATCATCAGTTGATTCATGAGCAACAAACCAAGGTTCTCATAAGAGCAAAACCCCCTCCACAGGCCCCTTTCCACGTATGGTGAGTTTGGGATTTGGGTTTAAACATAAGTGACGCTGGAGTGGAGTGGGACTTCTATGGAGGCTTCCCAGCTCAAATCTGCAGAATGGGCCTTGAAGGGTGAGTAGATTGTCACCAAGTAAAGATGAGTCCAGAGCATGATAAAAGGCATTAGATGCAAAAGAACTCACCTGTTCAGGGAATTAACATTTAATTGGGGCTTGGGGGACGGGGGCAGTGGAGGAGAATAGAAGTGATCTGAGGGAACTTGGAGAAACCAAGAGCAAGTTTCCTGTTGGCCTGCAAAGAGTAAGAGTTACAAGAAGGATGTATGGGTTTTGAATAATGGAATGGGTCAAGGGAAATTGAGAACTGGAAAAATGGCACTAGATTTGGCAAGTGTATGATCATTAATGTCCTCAACAACAGCCTGGCCAAAGTAGGTGGTGAAAACAGAAGTTAGACTTATGTGACCCAATGAGTGACTGGAAGGAGAGGACATGCAAGTCACAGTATAGACAAGGAGATAAGTAGTTAAGGGAAAGGAATTAAGGTCCTGTGAACTGAAGGAAACAGGATTTTGGAAGGGATTTTGAAAATGGCAGTCTTGGGTAGGTTGTAGGTTTGGCACATGGGCCTCAGAGACCACAAGGGTAGGATCAGAGCAGAGATGAGAGTGGGGGGAATAATGTGTTTTACTCCTCAATGTATCAGCACGGTCTCGTACCATGCCTGGTAGCTGTAGGACTCATTGGACCACAAAAGGACAGTTTTTTTCCCCTTGGCAAGGAGAGAAAAGTTTGGATAGTAAATGTAAGGAGGCAATATTAGAAGAGATTCTGCCTGGCAGCCTTCATTTTCCCAGTGAGTGGCATAGAGGAATGTGTGTGCTGAGCAGAGGAAGAATTGAAGGTCAAGGGGAAAGATTGGTAGAAAGGAAGGAGCTGATGCTAGGCACAGGTGCGAGGCTGGTTGATAAGCCATACCTCTCCAGCAGTCTGCTACCCAAAAGTACCAGGGCTGGGAAATGTGCAGGCACTGAACAATAAATACCAACACCAACACCAAAAACAGTAATGGAGATCATTGTGGCTTTCACCCAGTGTCTGGCCAAATGCCTGGCTCTGTGTTACCTTCATGACACTCTTTGAAATGAATACCACTTGCCATGTTTAACAGGTGAGGAAACTGGGATCTGAGCGGTGCTGTAGGTTAATCAAGCTTACTTAAGAAGTCAATAGCCAGGTCGATGCTTGTACCAGGTGTGTCTGACTGCAACATTGGAGTTGTCTCCACTATGCACAACATGGCAGCTGCAAGCATATGTTGTGGAGTCAGATATTGAGGTTTGAATCCCAGCTCTGACATTTCCTAAGTCTAATCCCTACGAAGGAACCCTGGTAATGCAATGGTTAAGCAATCGTCTGTTCAATGAAAGGTCAGCAGTTTCAATCCAGCAGTGAATCCGTGGGAGAAAAGACCTGGTGATTTGCTTCTGTGAAGATTACAGCCCAGGGGACCCTATGAGGCAGTCCTCTTCTGTCATGTATTGATTATCACTGGTGACTGGAATGTGAAAGCTGGAAATAAAGAAGAGTTACTGGTGGTTGGAAAATATAGTCTCAGTGATAGAAATAATGCTGGAGAGTACATGATAGAATTTTGCAAGACCAACGACTTATTCATTGCAAATATCTTTTTTTCAATAACATAGATGGCAGCTATACACATGTACTTCACCAGATGGAATACACAGGAATCAGATTGACTACGGCCGTGGCAAGATGTGATGGAGAAGTTCAATATCTTCAGCCAAAACAGGGCCAGGAGCTGACTGTGGAACAGACCATCAACTGAAGTTGAAGTTGAAAACAATTAAAACAAGTCAATGAGAGCCAAAATATGACCTTGATTATATCCCTCTTGAATTTAGAGACCATTAAAGAGTAGCTCGAGAAGACAAAGCCAATTATTGTAATGAAATGTGCAAAGACATGGAGTTGGAAAACCAAAAGGGAAGAACACACTCAGCATCTCTCAAGGTGAAAGAACTGAGGGGAAAAAAAAAAAATAAGCCTCGAGTTGCAATATTGAAAGACTCTGTGGACAAAATATTGAATGATGCACGAAATATCAAAAGAAGATGGAAGGAATATACAGTTACTATACCAAAAAGAATTAGTCGATGTTCATCCATTTCAGAAGGTGGTATATGATCAAGAACCAATGATATTAAAGGAAGAAGTAGAATTGAATTGAAGGAATTGGTGAAGAACAAGGCTCCAGGAATTGAGGGAATACTCATTGAGATGTTTCAACAAACGGATGCCACACTGGAGGCACTCACTCAGCTATGCCAAGAAATTTGGAAGACAGCTACCTGGTCAACTGACTGGAAGAGATCCATATTTGTACTCATTCCAAAGAAAGGTGAACCCACAGAATGTGGAAATTATTGAACAATATCATATGCAAGTAAAATCTTGCTGAAGATAATTCAAAGCAGTTGCAGTGATATTGACAGAGAGCTTCCAAAAATGCAAGCTGGATTCAGAAGAGGACATGGAACAAGGGATATCATAGCTGATGTTAGATGGATCTTGGCTGAAAGCAAAGAACATCAGAAAGATGTTTACTTATATTTTATTGAGTATGCAGAAGCATTCGATAGTGTGGATCATAATAAATAATGGATAACACTGAGAAGAATGGGAATTACAGAACACTTGATTGTACTCATGAGGAACCTGTACATAGATCAGGAGGCTGTCATTAGAGCAAACAAGGGGATACTGCGTGGTTGAAAATCAAGAATCACTATACTTATCATCTTCCGGCACTATATCAGACAATGTTTCTGGTTTTCCAGTAACATATCAGACAGTGTTTCACTCCTATTCATAAGGTTTTCACTGGCCAATGCTTTGAGAGGTGGATGCCTCCTCTTCTTTGTCTGTCTTAGTCTGGAAGCTCTGCTGAAACCTGTCCACCATGGATGACCCTGCTGGTATTTGAAATATGCTTGGCATAGCCTCCAGCCTCATAGCAACATGCAAGGCACCACAGTACAACAAACTGACAGACAAGTTGTGGAAATAGCCCTTAATATAAGCTAAATCTTCACAACTGGAGTAATAAGCAACATCATGATAAATGGAGAAAAGATTGAAGTTGTCAGCGATTTCATATATTTGGATCCACAATCAACACCCATGGAAGCGGCAGTCAAGAAATCAAGCAACATATTGCATTGGACAAATCTGCTGCAAAAGACCTCTTTAAAGTGTTAAAAAGCAAAGATGCCACTTTGATGACTAAGGTGCACCTGATCCAAGCCATGGTATTTTCAATCATCTCATCTGCATTTGAAATATAGATAACAAATAAGGAAGACCAAAGAAGAATTAACGTATTTGAAATATGGTGTTGGTGACAAGTATTGATTGTATCATAGACTGCCAGATCTGTCTTGGAAGAAATACAGCCAGAATGCTCCTTAGCGACAAGGACTTCATTTCTTTGGACATGTTGTTAGGGGAGACCGGTCCCTGAAGAAGGACATCATGCTTGGTAAAGATAAGACTCAGCAAAAGAGAAGAAGACCCTCAAGGAGATGGATTGACACAGTGGCTGCAACAGTGGGCTCAAGCATCAGCAACAATTGTGAGGATGGAGCCAGGACTGGACATTGTTTTGTTCTGTTTTACATGGGGTTGCTATGAGTCAGAACTGACTCGATGGCACCTAACAGCAACAACAACATAAGCAAGTCATTGTAGTTGTTGTTATTATCATTGCAAAGACACTGTAAGCCACAATAGGAAACAACAGAGGAGCCTGCAGTAACCAATTCATGGCCTGTAAGCAAGATAGACACATCAGTTCTAGAGTCTTCTTGAATCATTTGGTTGCTGTTTGGGTGCCATCAAGTCAATTCAGGCTCATAGTGACCCCATGTGACAGAGAAGAACTGCTCCATAAAGTTTTCTTGGCTGTAATCTTTATGGAAGAAGATAACCAGGTCTTTCTCTCACAGAGCTGCTGGGGGTTTGAACCTCCAACCATTGGGTTAGCAGCCAAGAGCTTAACCATGGCACAACCAGGACTACTTTGGAGCACTTTCCACTATGAAAACTAATGAAGCACCTCCAGAAAATGTGGAGATTTAAAAAATTACTTTTTCCTTGCATCTATTATTAAAAAAATAGTGGGCTTCTGTTTTTGAGGAACAGTTAGAAGGATCCACCATTTCCCTATTGCAATGGGGTTAATGAAGAAAAGTAACAATAAAATAAATAAAAGCCCACCTGTAGTTAGCATCTTACTATATGCCAGGTAGTCTATAACTGTTATGTACCTTCTCTTATTTAATGTCATCCTCACTCTAATCCTAGGAAGTAAGTTCTAGCATCTTCTGTTTTACAGATGAGTAAACTGAGGCTCAAGGTCGTTAATTAAATGAGTCACAGAAGTAATAGGAGAGGACTTAGGAGCCACATCCAGGTCTGTGAGACCCCAAAGCCAGCTGGGGTTTCCAGGAGGTAAAGCCAGGGTTCACTTCCACCTCTCAGAGGCACAGGCTGGTTCTTGAAACCTCAGGACGGGAAATCCAATCTCTCCCCTTTTGAGTGCTCTCTTTTTCTGAGGCTTCCCCTGACACGGCTCAGCCAGCCTCATTGACTCTCTGTTTTAGGCTTCTGTGAGAGCTCTGTGATCACAAAACCCATTCCCACACCATAAATTATTTCCTACAGTTTTGACACCATTTATTTCCATAGCATTATACATTCCAACCTTCTGACTGTTTAAGATCAAAAGATGTGCTCCTGGGCTCGTATTTCACTCCAGCCTCAGACTCCATGCACCAAATTAGACCAAGCAGTGGAGGCTCCAGCCTGTCAGCATCTGTAACATTGGATAATTCGTAGGGTTCGGCATGTTTTATCAATGGCACTAGGAGAAGTGGACTCATCCTCAGCAGTAGGGTTTGCACAGGGGAGATGAGACGAGGCTGGGAGATGTGACAAATTGAAGGGAAGTATTGGAAGTTCAGAATCTATCTAGGGGGTGAGGAGTTAAATTAGTTGTTTGTGGAAATCCCAGGTGATGGGCAAAGGTTTATAAGAGGACTGAGAAGGAGAAGGGGGCTCAAGAAGGGTGCTGTGTGCCCGTTGAGAGAATAATAGAAATACTGGTTCTAGCCAGGAGGAAGGAAAAGAGATGGTGGCTGGGATCCAGGCTGGGCTCAAGGGTTCTGGAATGGAACACACTACATATTTATTAGCAGATGGGCCTCTTTGGATGAAGATGCATTGATTCAGCACACTTAACGAGCATCTATTATTTGGTGGAGTCCCTGGGTGGTACAAATATTAATGTACTCAGCTGCCAACTGAAAGGTTAGAGGTTTGAGTCCGCCCAGAGGCACCTTGGAAGGAAGACTTGGTGATCTACTTAGAAAAGAATAGTTATTAAAAACCCTATGGAGCATAGTTCTGCTCAGACACACATGGGAGTTGCCATATGTTGGAATTGACTCAGTGGCAACTGGTGGGACTATTTGATGGACACACCTTTGGCCCGTGGCACCTTAAAATGAGTGAGACTCATCCCTGTTCTCAAGGAGCCTGTGCCCTAATGCTGGATGTGATTCCTGATCCTCCTTCTGTTACCTTTGTGCTAAAGGGGCGAAGAGACCACATCTTCTGACCTCCTCTGACCACACAAGAGGAAGACAGAATCACCATCAATATCTCAAGGCCTATTCCTGCGAGGCCAGACATGCTGCCTCCCTCCAGCCCTTTCATCAACCCCAACACCAACCGTTCCTCCCGCAGCACCCACCACCTTTCTGCTGGGTTTGATAATTCACTGCAGTGGCCACACAGAACTCACAGATTATGGGGTTTAATAGGGAAACACCAGGCTACAATTCAAGTTCAGGAACAATGCTCAATCTCTCAGCCCGCTGTCTCTCAGTCAACAGTTTCTCACAGTCTCTCTCCCAGCAGTGCGTGTCTCTTGGTCTCTCTCTCTCAGCAATGCGTGTTTCTTGCGTCTCTTTCCCAGCAGTGTGTTTCGCTCAGGAGCATGTTTCTTCTCAGGAGCACGTCCTTCTCAGCTAGCAGTCAGAGAGAGGGCCTTCTGCCTCTAAGAGGCCTCCTTTTGAGCCTGGCAGAGGGACCAAACTAGTCAATCATAACATCAGAATTCTAAGCACCTGAGAGAGAGCAAGCCTCCCAGAACATTGCTTTGTGCCACTCCCAATAGAGATACCCCAGGTGGATAACTTTTACAATCAGGATCTCCTCAGTTGCTCACAGCAAATCCCACCATGGAGTTTACAAAGACTTATGGCTAGAAAAGCCATACTAGGTAATTTACTGCAACGCACTTTGTCACTCATTTAATTAACAACCTTGAACTTCAGTTTCCTCATCTGTAAAATAGGAAAGCTACTAGTATTTACTTCATAGGGTTAATATGAGGATGAAATTAAATAAGAGAAGCTGTATAAAATGAATTCAACAGAGGACGAAACACCTAGAAGGGAGTGTGTCCCAACAGTCAAGGGAAGCTCTCAGATGAAGTGGCTCTCCCTTTCTCACTTACTGAGTGCTCTTGCTCTATCACCAGTAAGAGGCTCTTGGGCCTGTATACTCAGATACCACACTCCATGGCATATCCCTATTATCTGGAAGCAAGTTTGGTAAAGAGCAAGGAGATTGCTTTGGATTGATGGTGAATTGATGCAGGATGGAAGAAGAGAGGAGAATTAGGGAATCAGCTTGATATGTGGGTTGGCACTTAATAATGAATAGCATTGAAGGATTGAAGATGACAATGTTGATACTGATGATGATGGTGGTAGTGTTGATGGTGATAATGGTTGTGGTGGAGGTAATGGTGGTGATGGTGACAGTGGTGGTGATGATGGTGATGGTGGTGTGGTGGTGGTGGTGGTGGTGATGGTAATGGTGGTGGTGCTGATGGTGGTGGTGGTAGTGGTCATGGTAGTGGTAGTAATAGTGGTAGTGCTGATGGTGGTGGTACTGTTGACGGGGATGGTGGTGGTGATGGTGGTGGTGGTGGTGATGGTAATGGTGGTGGTGCTGATGGTGGTGGTGATGGTAATGGTGGTGGTGCTGATGGTGGTGGTGGTAGTGATGGTGGTGGTGATGGTGGTGGTGGTGGTGATGGTAATGGTGGTGGTGCTGATGGTGGTGGTGGTAGTGGTCATGGTAGTGGTAGTAATAGTGGTAGTGCTGATGGTGGTGGTACTGTTGACGGGGATGGTGGTGGTGATGGTGGTGGTGGTGGTGATGGTAATGGTGGTGGTGCTGATGGTGGTGGTGGTAGTGGTCATGGTAGTGGTAGTAATAGTGGTAGTGCTGATGGTGGTGGTACTGTTGACGGGGATGGTGGTGGTGGCAGTGGAAGCAGCCAACATTTATTGAATGACCACTGTAGGCCAGGCACTCTGCCAGGCACTTGATATGGATTGCTTCTTTAATTCCTTCCAATAAATTTAGGAAGATGAGTTCTAAAATAACCTCCATTTAATGGATGAGGAGATCAAGGCTCATGAGAGTTTATGGGATCATCTAAGGCCACAAAGATGCTAGGGAAAGTTAGTATCTGATTCCAGGCAGTTTGACTTCTGAACTAGTGGCCCAGCTAAGATGAGGAAGCAGGCTTGAAAGACCCCTTGGGTTGAAGTCTCCTTCGCTCAGCACAAATCGCTCATGACAAATGATGCTAACACATTTTGGAGAAACTTCGTGACTTTGCCCGATTCTCAACACTAATGTAGCTTGACTCAGGGCTGATCTCCTACTTATCTCACCAGAATGACAATTAGGGGAAAAAAGAGTTATTGCTATTCCGGCTTCCTCTATTGAGCTATGAATAAATGATGATAGCTGTGAAATAACGTGGTGTTTAGATCTTTTCTGGTAAATTAAAAAAATAAAAATTGAATAAAGTGGTAATCCATGAAGCCATTTCAATAAGAGGAGTGGAACAACATGAGTAAACTCTTTTAGTGTCTTCCTGGCCTTGTCATTCTAATATAATTAGTTTGCAAAAATATTAATTAATACTTAAGCATCTGACATGCTTTACATGTTGATTTGAAACGTGTTAATTATGTCTTAGACTTCGCCCTGGAATTGTCCTCAGCAGCAGCAGCAGCACAGCCAGGAACTGTGGTCCTGTGTCTCGCTCCCCCCTGTACACTCTCAGCCCAGTAGATACCGAGAGCTCCTTGCAGTGCTTGGAGCTACCTGTGCCTTTGGAGACAAGGAGGGAGAACGGTTTATGGAAATAGCATGTTGGTGCTTTCAGCTCACGTGGGTGCTGACTGCAGACCCAGGGTCTCAAGAAGGCATCCTGAGTTCCAAGAACCAAATACTATGCTAGGTCAATAGGGTTTCCGATTGGCAGGTAGGAGATTTGCTGAGTGACAGCTGAGTCTCTTCTCTTGTGCTCCCTTCAGGCTTTGAGCTAGAATCTGTCCAGACTTTACAAATGGGTTGTATCCTCATGTCCTGGAGGAAGATGCTGAGTTCTAGGTACGCCTTATGACAGATTTCCTTAGTGTCCTTGTTAGGGGTGTTGTTTGCTCTTTTGTGGTTTTCTTAGCTAATGCTTGTGTCAGTCAGGAAAACTTAGGCTGTGTTGAATAAGAAATTCACTCTGAAGTCTCAGTGGCTGAACAGCAGGTTGTCTTTCACTAATACCATATGCCCAGTGGAGTTGCATGGGAGCTCTGGTGGTGTAATGCCTAAGGCATTTGACTGCTAACCAGGAGGCTGGTGGTTCAAATCCATCGCCACTCCTCGGAAAGAATATTGGGCAATCTACTTCCGTAGAGATAGTGCCTCAGAAACCCAAGGAGGGGTTGCCATGAGTCAGAAAAATGATTTGACAGCAGTGAGGTTTTTATTATTATTATTATTTTTTTTTTTGAGTAGAGTTGGACAGTTCTTATGGGCATCTCTCTATGTTGTTGTTAGCTGCCGTTGAGTTGGTCCCCAACTCATGGTGCCTTCATGCACAATGGAACAGAACACTGCCCAGTCCTGTGCCTTCACCATGATCAGTTGTGAACCTGACAGTGTTCTGTTGTGCGCCATAGGGTTTTTCATGGGCTGATTTTCAGAAATAGATCACCAGGCCTTTTTTCCTGGTCCATCTCATTCTAGAAGCTCTGCTGGAACCTGTTCAGCATCCTAGCAATGTGTAAGCCTCCACTGTCAGACAGGTAGTGGCTATGCATAAGGTGTGTTGAACAGAAACCCAACCCAGGTCTCCATGGAAGACCTGGAGGGCAAGAGATCTACCACTGAACCACCACTGGCCCTGTTTTCCTTCATGTAGTGACCTAGAAATGCAGGCTGCTTCTGCCTTGTGTCTCCACTATGTCAGCACAGCCCTCTGCCATCCATGTGGCAGCAGAAGGAGAGAAAGGAGAACCTTTCAGGAGCTTCTCATTACCTCATGTCTAAAGTGATACACGTGGCCTCCATTCACCATCCATGGCTGGAACTTGTTCCAGGGCACCCACTCTAAGGGGTTTGAGAAATGTGAGGAGCACGTGGACACTCCATGATTAATTAAATGTCTGCCATAATGTGATGATGATGACTGTGATGATGATGGTGGTGGTGGTGGTCTTTATTATCACTTCTATTTATTTGTTTAATTCATTGAGACCCTACACTGCTGCTGCCTACCAGACACTCTCTTACACATTGTGATAGTTAAGGTTATGTGTCAACTTGGCTGGGACTAATTTTGAATGGCTAGGCAGTGGGATGCTGTTATTCCCCATGATGAGACTGGTAATCAACTCCATGGTAGAATCTACTCTGAGCAGCTGAGTGGCTGCCTTAGGGATGTGGTCTGCTTCCAGTATACAAGAAGACACTTTGAGAAAGATCTCTAGCTTTTTGGCACATCTGGATCCTGCATTTGGCCGAGTCTTCACCTCAGTGGCCTGCCATTTGGCCTGCTGATCTTGAAACTGTTTCTGGACTTAAACTAGTGGCTTGCCATGTTGCTTGGTAATTTGAGGACTGTGCTATTTTACTTGTCAACCTTGGTTCATAAGCCTCAGTAGCCAGCAGCTGTCTGAGTTAAGAGAAGCCTCCAGCTTCAGTGGGCCAAGAGCAAGAGGCAGGACTGAAGCCCAACTTTGAAGGGCTTTCATCCAGCCCCTAGAATTCAGACTTCTAGCCTCCTACTGTAAGAAAATAAATCCATTTTTGTCAAACCAACCACTTGTGATATTTCTGTTAGAGTGACAATAGAGAACCAAAACAGACCCCTAGCACATTTTGTCTAATTTAACTGTCATTCTTCCCATGGCACAGAGGAGGAAGTGGAAGCTCAGAGTGGGTGAAATGACTTTGCCTGAGCCACTCAGTAAGGGGATGCATAGGGTTAGCAGACAATGTTTCTACATGTTTATTTGTATGTGCTGTAAGAACATCCAGGTGTATAGTAGAGCTGTCAAGGGGCAAGGTTGTGGTGACTTCTTGGCCACAGCCAGCTACCCAGAGGGAGCGAGTAGTTGGACCTCTGGCCTTGGGAACATGGCCGCAGGGGATATCAAGCTCAATTGGCATACCATACTACACAAAAACATTGTTCCTCATCCTACTTTGGTGAGTAGTGACTGAGATCTTAAAAGCTTGCAAGCAGCCATCTAGATGCAATGATGGGTGTCTCCTTGTCTAGAGCAAAGAAGAATGAAGAAAACCAAAGACATATGGAAATAATTAGTCCAAGGGACTGGTACACCATGTGATCCTCAGCCTATATGACCATAAGACCAGAAGAAGTAAATGGTACCCAGCCACCACTGTCAACCACTTGGAGGGGGATTGGTGCAGGAGATCCTGGATAGAGTGGGAGACCAATGTGCAACAAAACTCAAAATCATAAAAAAGACCCAGTTTGCTGATCTGATAGAATCCGGTGAGCCCCTGAGACTATGAACCTTAGTCACCTTCAGGTCTGAATTGAACTTACTTCTGTGGCTTCCAGCCAAACAATAGACAGGCATATGGGGTGACCATTTACATCAGGTAGATACACTCCTTGGAGCGATCAATCATGGGAGAACAGAAGTGCAGTGTTTGCACAGGGAAGCAGCTCAGGGGGTGGGAGTGCCTGGGGGAAAGGACACAGGGAAGAGGTAACTATGGGAAGGAGGTGGGAAGAGAATTGTTCCATTGTGGGGAATTGCAGTCAATGTGATGAGACAAAATGTGCATGAACTGCTGTATGGAAAATGAATTTGCTCTGTAAACTGTCACCCAAATCACAATAAAAGTAAGAGTCAACCTCAGGTCCGATCATGGCACCTCCACTCATCTGAGCTTCCCTTGTTTGCATTCTGGGAGCAGCACTTGGGGGACACTTGTGAAGAAGAAGAGGATGATGGTTAAATCTTCAAGAGACGATATGATTCATGTCCCAAGTTTGTGCAGAATCTGTTCACTTCCAGCCGTCAGATTCTTCTTCCACATCACAGTTGGATCATAGAATATCCCATGGCATATTTGAGAAAAATACTGTTTGCCCCACTTTGGTGGTTCAGTGGTAGAATTACCGCCTTCTATGTGGGAGACCCGGGTTCGATTCCAACATCCCCATGTGCAGCCACCACCCATCTCTCAGTGGAGGCTGTGTGTGCCAGGATTCTGAACAGGTTTCAGCAGCGTTTCCAGATTAACTTGGACTGGGAACAAAGGCTTGGGTATCTCCTTCCAAAGACCAGCCCATGAAGACCCTATGGATCTCCATAGTCTTATCTGTAACTCATTTTGGTGATGGCCCAGGACTGGGCAACATTTCATTCCATTGTGGGTGGGGTTGCTGTGCATTGGGAGCATAGCCCCTGGTGAGGTTTAGAGAGCTGCCGTGGGCACCTGGGTACCCACCAAAAGGTCTCTGGACTCCTGACACAGCCTGTTTGCTGTGTGCACATGTGTGTGTGCACCACTGAGGCTCCTCAGAAGACCTGAACCATGGCTTCCTACCGTTTTCTGCTCCATGGGCCTTTTTGGCATCTGGTGAGAACTGTGGGCCATAGTTTTATCTTTACCAAATAAAGTTTTATAATACATAAAATAAAATATTTAAAATCACAAAATAAACCACCTATGATGAAATACATATATCAAAATACAAAATAACATGATATAGTAAAATCTTGGCTCTTTATTAACACATTAAATAACAGGACGTAGCAGCAAGTAATAATTACTGTAATTTTGAAGTGGTGATAAGAATAATGATATATTGAGATATCTTTGACGATTAAAAAAAAAATCTGTGATTTCTCTTGGTGACAAAGTCACAGGCACTAGTAACATTCTGTGATCTGTGGCCTACAGTTGTAATTAGAAGGGATTCTAATACCTGCTTGAGGCTAACGGAAGTAGAGGTGGTGGGTTTTCCTATCCAAGTGCACGGACCCACTGAGTTCTATCCCAGGACTCCTTGAGGGTCTGTGGTCCCAGGAGACAACCCCATCCTTCGACCCTCCATTAGCTCTGGATTCTTTCCTCATTCCAGTTGGGTCATGGTCTGGAGCTGGATGAGCCCACATCAACTTATGGAGAGGTAACATTGGCCTTCTGTGTCCTCCGCCACTCAAACTTTCTCCCTAATAGCGTCTTCCATGCCTGCTTCCTCATCTTGACCCTCCTCCCCTCAGACCCTTTTCCACCAGAGCAGATGTGGCACTTGACAGGGCCAGGGGTTAGTAACACTGATGTTTTATTTGCAGTATCAGTACAATGGTAAGACTTGGTGCAGATTGTTTCATGGAACCTGGCAGATTCCGTTGTTACACTTATTTTCTGAAAAGTGATAATGACAACTAACATTTAGGAGTACTTACTGGTAGCATAGTGGCTACAGAACTTGACTGCTAACCAGAAGGCTGGCGGTTCAAACCCACCAGCCACTCCTCGGAAGGAAGGTTGGGCAATC
>NW_006921648.1:4786978-4815012 GCF_000298275.1 Orycteropus afer afer
TCGGAAGGAAGGTTGGGCAATCCTACTTCCGTAGTGATACTGCCTCGGAAACCCAAGGAGGGGTCGCTATGAGTCGGGGCCGACTCGACAGCACATAACAACAACAACAACAACTGTGCACCAGGGACTATACTAAGCAGAATTTATACACAGAAATAGCAATAGTAGTAGGGGGTAATAGTGGTGGTAGCAGTAGTATTGGTAGGGATGGGCACGGTGGTAGTAGTAATAGTAGTAGTGGTGATAGTGGTGGTAGTAAAAGCTGTAGTAGTAATAATGGTGGTGATCGTGGTAGTGATAGCAGTGGTAGTAGTAGTAATGGTGGTAGTAGTAGTAGTAGTAATGGTAGTGATGGTGGTCATAGTTGTAGTAGTGGTGGTGATGGTGGTGGTAGTAATAATAATGGTTAGTAATAGCTGTGGTGGTAGTGGTAATAGTAGTTATTGTAGTAGTGGTGGTGGTAGTAGTAGTAGTAGTGGTGGTGGTGATAGTAGTGGTAGTAATGGTAATAGCAGTGGTGGTGGTGGTAGTAATAGTTATCATAGTAGTGATGGTAGTGGTGGTAGTAGTAGTTATTGTAGTGGTGGTAGTGGTGGTAGTAATAATGGTAGTAGTGGTGGTAGTAGTAGTTGCAGTAGTGGTGGTGGTGGTGGTAGTTGTAGTGATGGTGGTAGTGGTGGTGGTAGTAGTAATCATAGTAGTGGTGGTGGTGGTGATAACGCTAGTCATAGCAGTAGTAGTGGTGGTGGAGGTAGTTGTAGTGGTGGTTGTAGTAATGGTAGTAGAAGCAATGGCAGTAGCAGAAGCTAAGACTTACTTATCACTTATAGGTACCAGGCCCATTATATTCTAAGCATTTTACAGACATGTCTCAATTATTCCTATGAGGAAGGTATGAGTTATCCCCATTTTGCAGATAAGAAGACAGTTGGGGGAGGTTAACTGCTGGAAGTCATATGACTGTGACACCACGTGTTAAACACAGGTGTTCTGCTCCCACAGACCATGAGATGAAGCCCTGAGCTGCAGGCCTTGTTTTCCACTTGGTTGGCTGTTCCTTATACCAACTCCACAGGAGAGTGCTATTTTTACCCCCCATTTTCCAAGTCAGTCCCACCCTGACTGGTGGCCAGGCTCCTCTCTGGGCCTTCTCAGAGATACCAGGCACCAGTGCTGATCTCCAGGGTGGTTTGCAGTGTATGACACACATACACTCCTGAAAATTAGAGAACATGAAAAATGCCACGCTTTGGGGATTTGGACTCTGGGTCTGTTTTTATAAGGCATGGAGAGTGTGCAAATGAAAAATTGTCAAATAGAAAACAGATTAAAAGGTGTGTCAGTTTATTACTATGGAGTTAAATGAATATTTAAAACATGGTCCTATTTTTAAGGGAAAATGGGTTTTGAGTTCTTTTGTTTAGTTTGCTTCGTGTTTTTAATTTGGAAGGTGCAGCCGCTGCCCCGAGGATTCTTTGCTCAAAGCCTCCCCAGGCAGCCAGCTTATTGGACCCTGGATTAGGGCTTGAGTCATGCAGCACAGACTTCTCTCGGTTCCATTCCCTCTCTTCTCAGATGTCCCGGGTTATAAATCCCAGTCTCACATTAATAATATGTTTTTGCGGGCGGAGAGCAAAAGCAATACAACACAAAATGGACACATTGCTTTAAAAACACATTGTGAGTTCAGGTATGTAAAAAATATATAAGCGTGTTAGAATTGGAAACATGCCCCCCCACACCCCAAAAGAGAAAACAACCCACTACACAACAAAAGGACAATGAATAAGGAAGACCGAAGAAGAGTTGATGCTTTTGAGTTGTGGTGCTGGTGAAGAATGCTGAAAGTACCGTGGACTGCTAAAAGAACTAACAGATCTGTCCTGGAGGAAGTGCAGCCAGAATGCTCCTTGGAAGCAAGAATAGCCAGACTTTGTCTCACCTATTTTGGTCATGTTGTAAGAAGGGACCATTCCCTGGAGAAGGATGTCATGCTTGGTAGGGTGGAGGGTCGACGAAAGAGGGGGAGGCCTTCAAGGAGATGGATTGATACGGTGGCTGCGATGATGGGCTCAAGTATAGCAGGGATTTGTGGGGCTGGCGCGGGATCGGGCAGTGTTTCGTTCTGCTGTGCATGGGGTCGCTATGAGTCGGAAACGACTCGACGGCACTTAACAACAACAACAACAGCAACACAACAAAAACAATGAAAATAACAAACCCCGTCCCTGATACTTCTTTTCCTCAAATTCTCTGAGCATAGACCAAGGGTTGCTGATCATGACCTCTACCCACCCATCTTTTGGCGTTCCATGTTCCCCTGTCAGTGAGGAAACTGCCTCTGAGGAGCGTGCAGACCCAGATGTGGGTGGTAGATGTCCAGAGCCTCGTTAACTGTTTCACATAAGGAATTTGACCACATGTGTCTACATGTCTACACATCTGTCTGAAGCCTGAGTCTGGAGCATGTTCGCCTGAGACTGAGCATGTACTGGTCAACTTGGTTGGTTTAGCATGGTGTCTTTGGCTGTCTCCTTCCTGTCTGTCTCTCTCTCTTTCTCTGAGTGAAACACCAGTCATGTAAGGCACTTGGGTAAGAGAATCACTTTGATTAGTGACTTTCCTGTGGGTATATTTCTGTACTTTCATATTTCATGTCCTGAATATTTTATGAAAATGTTTTCCTTTCCAAGTGAGCTAATGTTGTGGTTTAAATAATGTGACTAGGAGGTAGGCACCTTAGTGTTTCTCCCTTGTGGGATGACACATCATGTTATGGATAGGAAGGAGGGAGAGAAGAGTGGAAGCCATTGGGGTGAGCACCCTCTGAGTGCAGGGGCCAGACTAATTGCGGTTTGATGTCCAGTTCTCTCTTGACTCTCTGTGTGACCTCTTGGTGTTTCCAGTTTCTCATGTGCAAGATGGGGATAATCACTGTCACTACCTAGTGATATCTGGTGGCGTAGTGCCTAAAGCACTTGACTGCTAACCAGAAGGCTGGCGGTTCAAACCCACCAACCACTCCTCCAAAAGAAGGTTGGGTAGTCTACTTCCATAGTGATACTGCATTGGAAACCCAAGGAGGGGTTGCTAGGAGTCAGATGCAACTTGACGGCAGTGGGTTGGTTGGTTGGTTGGTTACCTAGTGATATCAGGGAGATAATTGCATGAAATGATGCAGTTACAGCATGGGGCCCAGTGCCTGGCACGTCGCCAGGCATCAGTGAAAAGTGGTGGCTGTTTGTTGCTGTGGACTTGGCTCCAGCTCATGTGACCTCAAGTCCAACAGAACAGAATGCTGTCTGGCCCTGCACCATCTTGTGATCATTGCTATGTGTGGGCTCATCTTCTGACACCGTATCAGACAATATTCCAGTGTGATCCATAGGATTTTCATTGACTACTTTTCAAAAGTAGATCGCCAGGCCTTTCTTCCTGGTCTGTCCTTGTCTGGAGGCTCCCCTGGCACCTGCCCCTCATGGGTGACCCTGCTGGTATTGGAAATACTGGTGGCATAGCTTCCAGCATCACGGCCACATGCAAGCCACCACAATGTGACAAACTGACAGTCAGTTGGTGGCAGTAAATGACAGCTCACCTTTCATTTGAGCACCTCCCCAAGTGATTCCAGGGTGTCCCCAGAGGTAACTGTCTCCCTCCACCGTCTCCCTCACTAGGCATTGCCCAGTGATACGTTTGAGTGTGGTTACTATAATCCCAAACCCAACCCAACCCACTGTCATCAAGTCGATTCTGACTCTTGGTGACCCCCAATGGGTTTCCAAGGCTGTAAATCTTTACTGAAGTCGATTGCCTTGTCTTCCTCTCACGGACCAGCTGGGGGGTTTGAACTGACAGCCTCTGGTTAGCAGCCAGTTGCTTATGCACAGACCCACCACAGCTCCTTTACTGTAGTCCAGGCGGTAGGAAAGATGGATGACTGAAAGAAGACGGAGTGTGTTTTTGAGTCTGGCTTTTCAGATTAACCTGAGTCCTTATGGTTAGAGGACCGAGGAACAGTTAGCATGAGAGACCTGAGTGGACAAGGGTTGAGGTCCTGAAGGCATTTGTAGGAGGCTCTGGGTGGTGACTTTGGGGACTAAGGGGCCAAATATGGCATCAGATTGGGGAGAAAGCCTTCTCTCACCATGAGTGTTGTGATCTGCATGGAGTCCCTTTGGACTCTCTTTATAAATAGCTGGGGGTGCTATGGGGGAGCTAAGTACCCCCAGAGCCCAGAGGGGTAGGCTTCACCATTACCTCTGACTCCTGGTGACCCCAAGTGTGCCAGAGTAGAACTGATTCCCAATGACTGATATTTTAGAAGAAAGTCTCCAGGCCTTTATTCCAAGGCACCTGTGGGGGGACTTAAGCCACCAACCTTTTGGTTAGCAGCAGGAGTGTGTTAAGCATTTTCACCACCCAGAGAACCATAGCCTTTAGACCCTGTATGGAAATGACACCCTCTTTTGTGAGATGCCCAGTGATCCTTAGGGAATGAGCGTTCTCCAACCGGTAAAGCTTTCAGGCGTCTTAACCTTTCCCACTTCTAAAGCATGGGTGGCAGCCCCGGTTTACCAAGCCAGATGTCCCCCCCGGAGCTCTGTCACCATCAAGAGACTTCATACATCATTAAGGGAGATGTCATATGCTGCAGCATGCTGCTGTGTTCTTACCCAGAATGTCACATCAGACTCCGAGAGGCTTTTAAAAAAATCCTTCAAATATAACCACATTTTCCCCTTAAATCATCCAATCTGCCATCTGATGCCCCAAAAGGAAGCTGCGAGTGAAATAGCAACTTGCAAGGTTAAGAAAACTCCACACAAAATTCTGGCTGAAAATGGGAACTTGCGCACCCTGTGCTTGGGGAGCGGAGTTGGGGGGACACAGAGACACGTCTCTGGGGACCTGCTCATGTCCTAGGAGCTCCCTGCCTCCCTCAAAGTGAAGAGCAGAGTGGTGGGGACACAGGAGAAGCAAACAAACAAAGGGAACAAATGGAAGGAAAAGTGGCTGTGGAGAGGACTCCGACAGGTGGTGACCCGCGGGTGCCAGAGCGGAGCTGTGTTCCCAGGGGTTTCAATGCCGATTTTTCAGAAGCCCTAGGCCTTTCTTCCAAGGGCCTCTGAGTGGACTCAACCCTCCAGCCTTTTGATTGGCAGCCGAGTGAATTCACCCTTTACACCACACAGGGCCTCTGTAGGCCCGTAGCGTGGTTTGAGCTCTCCCTGTGTATTCCTTTTCAGAAGGCTCCCCATGATGGTATTTTCTGGGGAAATTTGCCTTGAAGACGGCATAAAGAAGCAGATTGTACTTATTCATCACGTGTGGAGGCAGGAAGTGATTTTCTTGCTTATCCGTTCGTTTGACAAACGTTCGTGGGGCAGCTGCTCTGAATGCCAGGTGTGCTGATGGCTCCGGGGCTTCTGCTCCAAACCAGTTGTGATGGTTGCTCTCAGGTCACTCGCTGGGGGCAGAGGGTGGAATAGAGAGAAGTGTGGCACGTGTGCGTGAGCAGGGGACAGTGACTCACTTAGCACTGTCAGGTGCAGTCAGAGGTGGGGGCTCACCACCCAGACTCTAGGACCAGAGCCCTGGGTTCAGATCCCGACCCCTCCAATTACTTACTAGCTGTGATACCTGGAACAAGTTAACCCATGTCCCTGATTCCCTCTTTCCTCACTTGTACAATGTGGATGATGAATGGTCGTGAGGATTCCAGCAACGGATATGCATAAAGAGCTAGCCCAGGACCTGACTGAGTGAGGCATACTGGTTATTGTCAGTCAGGGCAGGAGCTCTGTGGAAAGAGCTAGAAATCACCATTGGTTGATGTCTGCTTCTGGGGTTGTGTGTTGGGGGGGAGGCTCTGTGTGGCGTTCCAGTCCCCAGTGTTTTAATCAATCAAAACAACAACTAGTATTAGGTCACTTCATGCAGGTGAAAAACACTGGGCTGTTAACAGGAAGGTCATGGACTGTGGGAATAATCCCTTCATTTCTTCATTCGTTCGTTCCTTTGACCAACCTTTCCTTTAGACCCGGGTTTCTTAACCTTGGCACTGTTGACATCTTACAACAGATTAGTCATGATGGTGGGCTGTGCTCTGGGCATTACAGGATGTTTATCAGCACCCATGGCCTCTACCCACTAGATGGTATTAGCACTCCTTCCCAAGTTGTGACAACCAGAAGTGTCTCCAGACATTGCTACATTGCCTTCTGGGTGGCGTTGAAAAAAAATATACTGGGTTATGGAGTGAGCCAAGTCCTTTGTTTGCTCAATGGCTTATTTGAGTCTGTGACTGCTACTTGAAAGTATAAGCCCCTCGGGCAATATCATGTCTGTGTTCTTATCTCCAAGCTTAGCCCATCATTGACAAACACTTAATAAATAGGTGTTGAGGATGTATTGTATTAAAAATGAGTTAATAGATAATTAACCAGTGAAGGAATGGATGATTGCACTCCCATACACAGCTCTGTCTAGAGACTGGTGGTGGTGGGTAGTTTTCACTTCCCGAGGCTCCCTCTCTATGGGGAGGGCTCTTCTACTTGCCCCTTTGGGTTGCGTGTGTCTCTTTGCTGGGTATTAATGGAGGCCCTGCATTGGTCAAGATTTGGCTGGATAGTTTTTTTTTTTTTTAATTTATAGATATTTTTGGTGAAAATATACACAACAAAACATACTTCCATTCAACAGTTTTTGCATGTATAGTTCATTGACAATGGTTGCATACTTCACATTGTACCACCATTGCCCTGTCTCTGCCCATGATATCTCACCACCATCAACTTAGAGTCCCTGTCCTTAAAGTTCTGTTCTGTGCTTTAGATTCACCATTGTCCTTAAATCATGTATAGATCATTCCTTAAAAAGGTGCAAGGTTCTTTATTCAACGAGCTAAATTGTTGTTTAAAGATGACTTTGTGGGGTGGTTCAGTTCAAGCTGAAAAGTTATTTCCAGACAATGGATTCAGGGATCCTTCAGTCTCAATGTATGCAGTTAAGTCCAGTTTCTGATAAGAATTTAAAATTCTGTTCCACATTTTTCCCTCCTTTTGGTAGAGATCCATATAGCATCTAGTAGGTCCTTGTGGATAATATGTCAATCATCGCAACCCTTAAAAAAAAAAAAAGGCATAATGGATTTGTTCATTCATTCATACATTCATACTACACTTTTTAATTAAGCACCTACTGTGTGCCAGAGAGGAGCCCTGGTGGCACAGTGTTAAAGCATTCAACTATAGACCAAAAGTTCAGAAGTTCAAACCCACGAATCACTCTGCAGAACAAAGGTGAAGTAGTCTGCTTCTGTAGAGATTTACAGCCTTGGAAACCCTCTGGGGCAACCCTACTCTGTCCTATAGGGTCACTCTGTGTAGGAATCTATGTGAAGACGGTGGGTTTTTTATGTGCCAGACTTCATTCTGGGCACTGGGGAGACAGTGCAACCAGACTCCATGCCTGATCTCTTCGAGGGACAGGCGTGTGATGACAGCTAGCTGAGTTACCAGCAGGGCCCAGGAGTATGTTATCATGGCTCATGCCAGGCTAGAGGGCTGGGGAAGGTCTCTCAGAGTCATTAAGACAGGGTCTGAGAGATAAGCAGGAGTTGTCTGGACGGAGGCAGCTGTCAAAGTGAGAAAGTGCAGTTTAAGGAACTGAGCCCACTCCAAAGTGGCTTGGGGTGGAGAGCAGGGATAAGGCCCAGAGCTCAGTGCCTGCAGAGAACACAGGGTCTGTGATCTGCCCGCCAGTGTAATTATTCCGAGCTTGGATACAACTGCTCCTTCTCATCTCTTTCTAAGGCACCACAGAAAGTCAAGGACATAAGACCAGGGGCTATTGATGGGAGATTCTGGTCATCCCGCCTCATCGTGCACAGACTGAGAGATGTGGAGCCAACCAGATGGCTTGCTAAGCTGGGGGAGGAGACCTTGGCTTTGCTTCCTGAAGTGTGTCCTTGAGCACGTTACCTCTCTGAGCCTCACTGCCTATGAGGAGAGCACACCACCCATGTGTCAGTTTGTTGTACTGTGGTGGCGTATATGTTTCTGTGATGCTGGAAGCTATGCACCGGTATTTCAAATCCCAGCAGGGTCACCCATGGTGGACAGGCTTCAGCAGAGCTTCCAGACTAAGACAGATGAGGAAGCAAAGCCTGGTGATCTGCTTTTGACAATCAGCCAATAAGAACCTTATTGAACATTGTCCAAATCGCTTGCTTTAGGCACACCATCCAGAGGGTATCAGTTGCTAGAGGACGTTATGTTGGTGAGTGAGACCCTCAGTGAGATGGGTTCCCCAGCGGCTGTGAGGATGAACTGTAACATGCTGGTGATCATGAGGAAGACTGACTCAGGGTTTATTCTGTTGTAGATAAGGTCACTGCTTGGACAATTTCTCTTAGAAAGATCAGCACGAGGCTGGTTTCCATGAGGTGGAGGTTAAAGATGTCCCAAATGTCTAAACTACCATGCCATTCCATCATTTCAGACATTAACTCCTCCTCCTTCCCCCAGTAATGTCCCCCATCTTAGGGTTCTATATTTCATTGTAACACCTCACAGAACTCACAGACACCCAAGAGATCGTTTCACATAGTAGTGGTGGAGGCTGGCAGGCGGGCGAGTTCCAGGTCCATGAGTGGGTCTGCAGGATCCTCCCAATTCTTGGGGTTTGATGAACTTCAATCAGCAGATCAGATGATGGCTGCTGTCCCAAATCCAGGGGTGAGATGAGGATGAGCCAAGACACAAAACCGGAGTAACAGGAGAGTGAACCTTCCCCGAGATTCATAGGTATAGCCTCAAGGAAGCTAAGGGTGGTGATTTGAGTTATACCCTCCAGCAAGGCAGGACTCAAGATACATTCCACCTGTGTTGCTCCAACAGAAATAACCCAAGTGGATGGCTTTAACAATCAGCAGCTAGTCAGTTGAGCAAGGCAAATCCTACCACAGAGCCGATTGCCAGTCATTATAGGGAATGACTACTACCAGCTGCCCAGCCAAGTTGATAGCTGACCTTGACTACCACACCACCCCAAACAGGCATAGATAATAGGATTTACAATACAACACAGAATGGAGGACAATGGCTAGAAGGGCCACATCAAGCAATTCACCACAGTCACCATGAGTCAGAGTCACCTTAAGGACAGCTAACAATCACACAACAATAACAGCATAAGGAGAATTGTAATGATATGAGTGTTACAAATGCTTACTGTGTGACAGGCATCAGGCCAGGGGCCTGACTGGCTCTTTTCACCCTCACTCAGTTGGGTCAGTACCCCGTTTACAGCTGAGTGCACTGAGGTACTAAGAGTTACCTTACCTACCTTGCTGTGAGGTCCTAGAACTAATGCCCTCAGGGACTGGGTTCATCTCCATTTCTGCCCAGCTCCAGAGCCTGAGCCCTTCCCTGTCCACCTGTCTGTACCTGCCACTCAGGGTTAGTAACAGGATAGCTTAGAATAGCCCATTCACCCAGCAGCTTGGCTCCCATGACTTCAGGAACTGTAATATGATCCAACAGACATGGGCTCTAATCCTGATTTACTCTTTACCAGCTGTGTGAGTCTGTCAGCCACTTCATCCCTCTGGGCCTCACCTTTCCCACCTGTGAAATGGGAATGACCTCAGATTCCACCTCATCTGGTAGGCGCATTTAATGAGATGAAGGCTACAAAGCCCTTATCACATAGCCAGGGGCATAGTAAGGACTGAACACATGTCAGCTTGCATTATTATTAGAGGGATCATAGGCAGGAAACATGTTAAAGAGCCCTGTCAGCACAATGGTTCACTGCTTGTCTGCTAACCAAGAGGTTGGCAGTTCAAACCCACCAGCGACTCCACAGAAATACCTGGAGATCTGCACTCGTACAGATTACAGACAAGAAAACCCTACGAGGGCACTTGACTCTGTCACATGAGGTCTCTATGAGTTGAAAGTTGACTTGATGGCACAAAATAATAACAACACACAAATGTCAGTTTCCCTACCTCTCCACAAAGTGAGACTCTCTGCATGTGAGAGACAGGCCTGTGATGGGGCCATTAGAGAGCCCAGGGCACATGGAGGAGCAGTGGTCACTGCGTCCTCCCACCTCAGTTGCAGGGTGGAATGTCCAGGTAGGGGATGCCTTGATTTGAAGTTCTTCACATTTTTTTTTCCAAAAAACAAACGCCTTCCATGCCAAGCCATCTTTCCTGTACAACACTTTAATTTACATCTTTTAATAACTTTGGTTGCCATGGAAGCACTGGAATTCAGTTTTAAAATAGACAAACTAATTGTTTCAGTCAGTTTGGGTATTTGCTGTCAAGGAAACAACCAGCTCTCCCTCACCACTGAGAGCCTGCCTAATTGGATGGTGGCAGAATGGTAGAAGGGGTCCTTCCCTGCCCCCTGTACAGAGCCAGGCAGGGGAGGCACACCAGGTACCCAAAAGAAACTTCTCAGGTCCTGGCCATATGCCTAGGAAACATGGTAGGGGGTAGATAGAATACATTGATTGATTGATAGAGATAGGTAGGTAGGTAGGTAGGTTGGTGGGTGAGTGGGTGGATAAATAGATAGACGGATAAGTAGGTAGGTACATAGGTACATAGGTAAGTAGGTAGGAGGTTGATAGGTACCTAGGTAGATTGATAAACTGACATCAAGTTGAATCGGATTCATGGTAACCTTCTGCACAACAGAACAAAACACTGCCTGGTCCTGTGTCATCCTCCCAGCCACTGGTGCATTTGATTATTGTGGCTATTATGAAATCCATCTCACTGAGGGTCTACCTTGCTCTCACCAGCCTTCTGCTTCACCAAACATGATGTCCTCCTCTAGAGCTTGAGGCCTTCTCGTGACATACCCAGAACAAGGGAATTAGACAGTGCTGTTGGGATCCACAGGGTTTTCACTGGCTCATTCTTGGAAATCAACCACCAGATCTTTCTTCCTGGTCTGTCTTAGTCTGGAAGTTCCCCTGGAACATATCCACCATGTGTGAGCCTGCTGGTATGATTAGTGTGTAAGGAGTGGGTAAAGTTCCTCCTCTGTTGTTGACCATATCAGAGTTGGGATTCCATTTTTCATCACTTTCTCCCCAGATGACCTCTGCCAGTGATTGCACCTCTCAATGCCTCCATCTCCTTGTATCTGTGGTGGGAAGAAGAGTACTCTAAGTGATTAAGTGAGTTAATGTTTGCAAAGCTCCTGGCATATAGTCCTAGCTCTGATGAAAAAGGTGAGAGTGAGGATGATGGAGAAGATGATGGTGATGGAGCTCATAAATCAGGAGAGAGAGCAGTGAGACATAATCAAAAAGGCGTTGGCCATTTGTTACGAGATGTACCAGGTGTTGTAATGAAACACAGGATCTCACGGAAGCTCTTCTGCTGCCGTTGTTAGTTGCCATCGAGTCGGTTCTGACTCACGATGACCTCATGTGTAACAGAACGAGACCTTAGACAGTCCCACACCATCTTCATGGTCCTTGGTATGGGAGAGTCCATTGCTGTGGCCATTGTGCCAATCCATCTCCTTGAAGGTTACCTTCCTTTTTGCTGACCCTCTACATGACCGATCATAATGTTCTTTTCTAGTGATTGGTCTTTCCTGATGATGTGTCAGGAAAAGTAAGGAAGACAAAGCCTTGCTCACCACCCTGTAACAAGGATCATAGTCCACATTTGTAAAGAAAGCTTCCCAGAAGTGACTGCTAATCCTAGATCTACAAGACTTGCAGGGGGAGTGGGAGGAAATGATGTTCTATTTTGAGGAACAACATGTGCAAAGGCCAAGTGGTGAGAGAGCATGGCCAAGTCAAAGCACCAAGAGGAACCCATTGGACTGGAGCTGAGTAGATGGAGACCCAAGTGACATGAAAGGAGTTTGCAGAAGTCAACAGAGGCCTAGAGGCCTTGATAAGAAAGTTGGGATTTATCCTATCACTGGACTTGTCACAATTTTCCAACAAAGCCTTGCCAAGGGTAGGGAAAAGTGATCAAGAATGCTCTGGGGGAACTAGGGGGCATTGGGGAGCATAGCCTGGTGCCCTCAGTGGCCCAACACAGCTGAGGAATATCTTCAAAGTCTTATATGTCAGTCTCAGAATTGACTGACTCTATGTTATATTGACATTTGTTTTAATAGCAAACTGGTGTTTTAAATTACTTACCTTGGTGTAAAACTTAGGCTCCACACCTCCATATGGCTTTGGGTATCCCACACACCACTTTGTTCTCCTGTTTTAGAAGCTACTTGTACAAGTGAATATGACAGGAGCTTTTGGAGCCAGGGTATATGTGGAATGATAGGTTTAGTCGCAAAGTGGAATATGAGAGGAGAGGAGGGTGGTAGGACTGAAGATGGGACACCCCTCCCTCATCAGATGTTCATAGTTATTGAGATGGATGGTGATGGTGACCTGGGTTATGGTAGTGGCAATGGCCATGGAGTACAGGGGAAGATGCTCACTGGGGACATTTTTTAACAATATCCACTAAACCTGAATATAATTCCAGTGCTTCATTTTCCCATATGCTCCCTGTAACAACACACTGATTTGCTTTTAGTCTTTACCACATGCACCAAACAAACTGAGGTAGATGATGTAGTCAAACAACTAAAATAAAACAACTTAAAAACAATTCAGAAACATTTTACAAGAGTAGACTTCCAAGAGCGATCTTGAATCCATCTGAGCACTGAGTTTATCTCTAAGATTCCTAGTAGCAAAGGCAAATTGAGAAATTTATTGGGTTATATAATCTCTATCATATGGTAAGAGGAAGCTTAGAAATCGTCTATAGGACGGAACAACACTGACCTCGGAGAGGGAGCCAATCACTTGGATCCATATTTAAGGGATCCAAGTAATAGGGGGAAAAAAAAAAAAAAAAAAAAACAGTTGCTGTTAAGTCCCTTCAGACTCACAGTGATCCTGGATCATGCAAACAGTTAATGTGCTTGGATGTGAATTGAAAGGTGGGGGTTCCATTACACCCAGAGGCACCTGAGAAGACAGTCCCTGTGATTTACTCCTAAAAAGGCCAGTCACTGAAAACCCTATGGAGCACAGTTCTACTCTGACAGATAAGGGGTCGTCATGAGTCAGAGTTGACTCGATGGCCAAAGGTTTAATTATAGAAAGTAAACGCTTCTCACAGAGAGATGGTTCAAGTTGGCATTTCTCGCACCATCTGCTATCAATGCTGACCTCATACTGTTAAATTGTAACTTAGTTGAGGTGGTTTCATGGAGAGCCAATAATAGGGTCCAGGTGCCTGACTTTCTAACTTAATACAAGAGTGGAGCTTAGAGTATCCCAAGAAATGGATGACTCATATGTCCATTAGATTATCTGTCTAGAATATTAGATTTCTCAGATGAGCTCCTGGAAGCAGAAGCTGGATTGCAGTCAGCTCATGGCTCGACTCTCTAGAATGCCAACCTCAGTGTCTTTGACTGAAGAAGAAAAGAGACGTGCCTAAAATACCAGGGCAAGGGTGCCTGCCTTTTCATTCTGAAATGGGAACTTGGCAGGCCGACCTTCATTCTTATTGACCTGGAGAAGGGGCCATTGTGGTCCAGTGTACAGAGGATGGGTTCCAGAGTCACAGAGACCTGGTCTGAATTCACATCTGCCACTAACAGCTTATGTGACAATGGCCAAGTTAGTTTACTTCTCGTAGAGTCAACTTGCTCCTTTATAACGTGGAAAAACGTGTGCATCTTATAGGCTTAGTGATACAGTGGCTAAGTGCTCAGCTGCCAAGTGGAGGGTAGGTGTTTCAAACCCACCCAGCAGGTCTATGGAGGAAAGACTCAGTCATCTGCTTCCACTAAGGAAGCAAGTCAAAGTCTTACTATCCTCACTGCTAAGGAACATTCTGGTAATACATTATAGTTAATACTATTAATTACATAGTTAATTCACTTAATTGTAAACTGGAAGCAGTTGAACTTTTTGCTAACCTTAAAACCAATCTCAGAACATTGTCACAACCCAGGGTCTGCTTCTCTAAATCCAAAAGCATAGAACTAGGTCTCTGTTCCTGGAGTTTCCTGGGAAGGAGGTATGGAGGAGGAAGTGGCACCCACCCCACACTGTAAGACTTCTTGTCTTAGGTCTGGTTCCCTAGAAGTGGAGCATGAGAGAGGATTCTTGTTAGGATATTTACTGAGATCTGCTCTTAGAAGAAGGAACCTTGATAATTAAGCACTAAGCTACTAACCAAAAAGTCAATGGTTCAAACCCACCAGCCACTCCACAGGTAAAAGATTTGGCAGTCTGCTTTCATAAAGATTTGCAGCCTTGAAAAGCCTATGGGGCAGTTATGCTCTGTCCTATAGATGTTCTGGTAGCATAGTGCCTAAGGCACTTGACTGCTAACCAGAAGGCTGGTGGTTCAAACCCACCAGCCACTCCTTGGAAGGAAGTTTGGGCAATCTACTTCCATAGTGATACTGCCTTGGAAACCCAAGTAGGGGTCGCTATGAGTCAGGTCCAACTCAATGGCACACAACAACAACAACATAGAGGTTCTATGAGTCATAATCAACTTTACAGCAATGGATTTAATGGCTCTCAGAAGAAGGGGAGTGAAAGAATGAAAAGAAAGGGAAACAAGCAAAGAGGGGTTTCCAAATGGAACCTAGACTTGGGCTGATCCCATGAGGACTCTGGAGTATGAATAACACCAGACATGTAGTTCCAGCTTAAGGCCAGGAAGCCAGGCTTTTTGTACCCCATGCCTGTCAGTCAATGGCTGAGGTTTGTCATTGGGGGTGGGAAGGTAAGGCATAGTATCCCATTTGACTAAAGCTAGTGATGGTTCAGTGGTAGACATCTTGCCTCTCGTGTGGGAGAGCCAGATTCGGTTCCTGGCCAATGAACTTTATGCACAACCACCACCCATCAGTGGAGGCTTGCGTGTTGCTGTGGTGCTGAATGGGTTTCAGTGGAGCTTCTAGACTAAGGTGGACTAGGAAGAAAGGCTTAGCCATCTATTTCCATGAAATTAGCAGTGAAAACCATGCAGTTCACAGTGGTTCAATCCTGCTGGGCATGGGGTCCCTACAATTCAGAGGCTGAATTGAGGGCAGGTAACAACAACAGTCTTTGGAGAAGGGAGAGAGGTAAGTTATTATCAGTGGATCCTGCTGGTGCACTGGCAGGGGAAGGGGACCTAGGTGAGCCACCCACAGCACCTACTACACATCCCGAACATCATCTGTGATTTAGTTTCTGTGTCTGTGATAAATTACCATAGTTGGGTGACTTAAAACAACAGAAATTCATTCTCTCACATATCTGGAGGCTGGAAGTTTGAAATCAAGATGTCAGCAGGGCTGTTCCCCCTATGGAGGCTCTAGGAGAGAACCCCTCCTGGCGTCTTCTGGCTTCTGGTGACCCCTGGCATTCCTTGGCTTGTGGAAGCACCACCCCAGTGTCCGCCCTCATCTTCACAGGGCCTTCTCTGTGGTCCCTGTGTCCTCTCCTCTTCCTACAGGATGCCAGTCGTTGGGTTTAGGACCCACCCTAAACCCAGGATGATTTCTTCTCAAGATCCTTTATTAATTACATCTTCAAAGACCCTATTTTGCAATAAGCCCACATTCTGAAGTTCCAGGTGGACATGAATTCTAGGAGCACATTCTGTTAATGAACTATTTCCTTTCCTTTTCAGCCTCTGCCCAAACCTCTCTCCTTTCTCTCCACCAGCCTCTTTTACAACCTACCTTACTCCTTCTCTTCCAGGGCACAGGGCTCTTCTTTTCCCTTCTCATTGCTCAAAGTCTACCAAGCCCCTTCTCACTGCTTAACAGTTATCCCTCTCTGTCTTCTCCCATTTGCATCCGATCCATCCTCCTTAAAATGCTATTAAATATTTAAACTGTAATATTTCATATTCCTATCATTATTGTCTTCTGGGAAACACATGGGCAGAATCAATGTTCTTCTCAAAGATCAGCTTCGATTCTGTGAGAACACATGGGAAAATATATGGTGGCTCCCACTGAGTTTTGCGGCACTTCATGTAAAAGAGAAATTTGTGTTTCAAAGGACATATTTCAGCACCTTGGAAAGCAAAGAGCTCTAGAATGGGTTCTCTTGGCTGGGATAAAGAAAACAGACTTCTTCATCCCTACCTTATTTCAAGTTTTTCATTCTTTATTCTGTTGGAAATACTCAAATGTTGTTCTTGACTTTTTAAAGTCCAGTCATAGCCATGTGTGAGAGCATATCACAAACAGCCAAATACATCATGTCTTTTTTTGCAATTTGCTTAACCACTCTCCCTTTGAGCAGACTGGCTTCACCCTGGAATGTTACAGGCTTGAGGTTTGTACCTCCAAGGGGTTTTTGTAGTCCCCTAGATGGTCAGGAGTTTAGGAACCAGCATCCATGCGTCCTAGAGCAAAGTTCTAACTGTGCTCCCAAGACAGAGCACCTGGGAGGCAGGGAGAGGTGATTCAGGGTGTGTTGATGAAAGATCTTGTGGGCTTCTTATTTAGTCACAATCAACCAATTCTCTGATGGATCCTGGCCTAGAGAATGAGCCTGGGTTCAGAGTCCATTGTCCTGTTTGGTTCTCAAGGTGACGTGATAATAATAATAGCTAGCAGTGCCAGGTGTTCTTTTGAGACCTCATACATCAAAAGATAATTAGTCCTCTCACCAGCTTAGGTGGGTTCTCTTCTCAACACCATTTTTCAAATGAACAAATCGAGGCACAGAGAGGTGAAACAACTTGCCAGAGGTCATCCAGCCAGTGAGTGGCAGGGCCAGCATGTGAACCCAAGCTGTCTGACACCACAGACAATGAGTATAACCACCATGTTACCCTACACTGTAACTTCTCTCTCATTCATTGATATCAACCAGCATTTATTGAGTACCTACTATTTGGGTGCTAGAGTTATGGTGATGACAAAGGTAGACATGGTCTCTGTGATAGTTATGTTTGTGTGTCAAATTGTGGTAGTTATGTTTGTGTGTCAACTTGGCTGGGCCTGGTTGAGTGACTGGGCAGCTGGTGGTAATTATTCTCCATGATGAGACTGGCAATCAACTCCATGGTGGGATCTACCACAAGCAGCTGAGTAGCTGCCTTTGGGATGTGGTCTGCTTCCTGTATGAAAGGAGAAGCCTTGGGAATGGTCTCTAGCCTATGGCACGCTTGGACCCTGCATGTAGCTGTGTCAATGCTCAGCAGCTTGCTATGCTCTGCCGACCTGGGGACTTACAATGGACTTAAGTTAATGGCCTGCCTTGTGGTTTGGTAACATCAGGACTGTGCCTTTTTACTCGTCAACCTTGGGGCTTCTCGGCCTCAGCAGCTAGCAGCTAGAAATGCCTCTAGCTCCAGTGGGCCGGGAGCAGGAGGCAGAGCTGGACCCCAAGGTTGAGGGCTTTCACCCAGCCCCTAGAGCCTGGCACTTTGAACTTGGACTTAAAGTCTCTAAACTGTAAGAGAATAAGCTCCTGTTTGTTAAGGCCACCCCATTTGCAGTATGTTTCCTGTCAGAGTGGCACTAGGTAACCAGAACAGTCTCCTTCTCTCAAAGGGTCACACAAAGAAATGTAAATGTACATGGTTGACTTGTGAAGATGATCTCATGTGTTACATCGTAGGGGAACTGACTTCGTCCATCAAGTCAAGGAAGTCTACTTTAAGGAAGTAACGAATGATGAACAGGGCACATAATTAGAAGGAAAATAATGAAGATCACCCAAGGAGGATTTGAAACAAAGCTGAACTCACTGCTTGAGTGACAAGGAAAAATCTTATGGGTCTCTTAGCACCAACTAAAAGGGCTATACATCAAGCAAAAAGAGAGAAGTACCCCAAATTGGGTAAGATGCTCACATCAGGCACCTGGTTGGCTTATGGGGGGACTATAAACAAAGCTTAGTGACTTCTTACATCTGCATTTGCATCATCAATGTTGGGAAGCCTGGTTCAGACACGGATGGTGTGAACCCCGTAAGATTCCATCAGGCCTAGAGTCATTCCTCAGATGTGTCTGAATGGGCACGCTTAATGCTTTGCAAGAGTTTCTTCAACAATATTATCTAAGTTTATAATTGCATCAGAAGTCCACTGATTAACATGTAACCTTTCTTCGTGCTCTCCAGACTCCATGGTGGAGGGAGACTCAAACGTGGCTCTTTCATTGTGGTGCACCCAATTACAAGGCCAGGCCCATAGTAGATTCTCCACACATTGTCTTGGATGCGTGAATGAGTGGATACATGAAAGAAGAGAGTAGAAGAGGGAATGGAGTTGTTTTCCAGGCAGAGAGAATAGCAAGTGCCTAGGGAAACAAAAAAAAAAAAAAGAAAGAAAGAAAGAAAGAAAAATAAAAAACTCTGCTAACAACTATATTTCTATGAAGAGATTTATTTCAGTGAGATGTGAGTAGGGATGGTGATTCTACTCCCTCCTTGGTTAGCCCTTTGTTCTCAACTAGAAATCCACTGGGAGACCTTTGTCCAGACGTGCTCGTTCCGACAGCCCCACTCCCTTCTCAAGCAGCTGGGTCCTCATCCGTATTCTTGCCAAGCCATCCCTCCAGCCCAGCAATCTGCTTCTGTCCTTAAAAGGAGCTAATAGGACAAAAACAAATCACTGCTCTCCAGCAAGTCAAGCAGTCTTCTTGGGGACCTTGCAGCCACCTCCAAGAAGGGCGTTGGATGAGTGGGCAGTGTCAGGAATGCCAAGTTCACCTCCTTCCACTGCAAGATATCACAGCTACCATCAAGACATCCAGGAAGCAGTAGGAGCTCCCTCCAAACCCCTGGGGCTCCCATTCCAAAAAGTCAAGTCTACACAGCTCAGATTACCTGGGGGAATGAATAAGGAAGACAACTTTACTGCAGGAGGCTATGACAAGGAAATGCCTCTGTTTGGGAGAGAGGACTTGGGTTCTCAGTAAACACTGCCTTGGGTACCAGCCACACCTGCCTCTTCTCCTTTGTCCCCAGATCACAAGCCCATTCTCACTCTCTGCTGTAGCTAGTGTGTGGAGAAGAAGAGGCACCCATCAGTTAAGTTTCACATTTCAGCATCCTCTCAGCTGCACTTGTCTTCCTTGTCCCCCTCATCTTAGCATCCGCTGAGGGCTGCAACTGGGGCTGTTGGTCACACGTTCCTCTCCTCTCTGTTCTCATTCACATTGTTCTAGGCTTGTGGTTGTTAGTGGTTGCCAGCACATCAGCTCTGACTCATGGTGACCCCATGTACAACAGAACAAAATGTTGTCCAGTCCTGCACCACTTTCATGGTCCTTGTGGGTCTGAGTCCATGTGGTGGCCATTGTGTCACTCCATCTCATGGAGACTTTCCTTTGTTTTTGGTGATCCTCCACGTTGCCAAACATGATGTTCTCATTTAGTGACTAATATTTTCTGATGTAACTAAAGTAAGTGTGTGAAGGTCTCACCATCTTCACAGCTAAGGTGCCTTCTGGGTGTATTTCTTCTAAGATTGTTCTAGGCAGGACATAATTAATGCATGTCTGGATAAATTTAGGCTTCAGTAATCTGACCTCTTCACTTCTGGGTCTCCTTTGACAGTTCATCTATCACTGTACACCTGGCAATATCTTCTCAGAGCTCAGCTATGACATCCTGTAACCTAAGGACAGAACACATCCCTCTTGAGTGGCACTGAAGGCCCTCCACAGACTCATCTCAACTTCTTTGTTCAGGTGATTTGCCCATAATTACCCTTCACACCTTTGCTGGCCAGTATGGTAGCTACTAGCTACGTTGGCCATTACAATTTAAATTACAATGAAGTAAAGATAGAAATTCAGTTCCTCAAACCACACCCACTTTATTTCAAGTGCCCAGTGGCCTTGTGGAGCTCATGGCTACCATGTTGGACAACACAGATGTAGAAAATTTCCATCATCATAGAAATTCTGTTGGGCGATTCTATTTCATACATTCTAAGTGCCATGAAACTTTTTTTCTATTCCTTGTTCATATTCTCAAATTTTCCATCTTAATGCTTTTGCTCATGGTCTTGCCTCTACTCGACATGCCCTCTCTTGGTCTCCTCTTGACAAACATCCTCCATTCTTTGAGGTTCTCTTCAGAAGCCTTCCTTGATTCTCCACCTGGAAGTGACATATTCTACCTTGAAACTCTCATAGTCTCCGGTACATCCAGTGATAGTTGTAATGTCACTTGCACATGCATATTCACACCACAGTGGTTATAACATGGGTGGGCTCAACACAGGTTTGTTGAATGAATTAATGACACTTCCTCTGTCAGACTGTCTTTTATTGTTCACCTACCAAGAGTTGGGTGCTATTTCAGGAAATGTATTTACAGTGTCTCTAAGCCTAACAACAAACCTATTAAGGAAGAGTTAATATTCCCATTTTATAGATGAGTAAACTGAGGCTCGTAGACACTCAGCACCCTGCACCAAAGTCCACGGTTTCCAAATAGTGGAGCCAGAATTGAACCCAAGTCTGAGTGATGCTGCTTTTTCACAGAGCAATGCTGTGCTGTTTTTCTCTGCAGATAGGTCCCTTTAATTCATTATAGGAATAAAACAAAAGCCTTCATAAAGCTCCTCTTCCATTGCAGTCCTTGGCCCTTTGCTCGAGGTTTGGTACGTAGTTGTCACTCATTAAACACTAAAGGAAGAGTTTATCAGTCACCAAGAGACCCCCGGGCCCTCACTTCCATGCTCTGCCCCAGAGATTCTGAAGCCTAGAGAGGGGCCCGCACCAATAACCTCACCCTTTTCTCTATCCTGGTTCACATCTTAGGTAAGTGATCCTCAACCCCTGCACCCTCAGTGCACACGGGTACCCCTTTCTAGCCTCTGCTGATTGGACATTGGGGACATTGGGCCCCAGCCTTCTCTTAGATTTGTCTTAGGCTGACTTACTTCTTTCAGAAGTGTGTGTGTGTGTGTGTGTGTGAAGGGTATGGGGTTACCCTGTGTTTGTGTTTTGTGGGGAGGTATGTTCTCCCCTGGAAAATGCAGATACTCCTCACCCAGCTCTTTGGAAGGAGGCTCCCCAATCAACACCTACCCTGAGAGTCTCCACTCCATCTCTGTTCTGATGTATTTTGAGAACACATTTTCTCTCCTCTCCTGTCTCCCTACATGTTGTTCATGGCCCAGTCTCACTCTGTGCTCCTTTGGGAAGCCTTCCATGACGTTTCTGTAGCATTCAGAACCAACATTGCACAATGACCCTTCTGGGTGGATGCTGCTTTATCTCACCTTGTCTGTAAAGCAACACAAACTCATTTGGATGGGGGATGAGAAGTGGATAGGAAGGAGACAGAGTGGTGCTGGGCAGGCACGAATCATGGCCATTTCAGCAGTGGATGTGTCTTCAGTCTCATTTTACCTATGAAACCTTGGAGGCGCCAAAGAATAAAGCTACCAAGTCACTCTCTAATAGTGTGGTTTGTGCTTGAACCCTGGTGTCTGACCCATTGCATCACTTGGTTTGTCCTCCAGAAAGATGCACCCTCTGAGTTTACCCATCCTCCCTGCAAGGATCATAACAAATTGTGGATAACATTGAGAAGAATGGGAATTCCAGAACACTTAGTTGTACTCATGAGGAACCTGTACATGGACCAGGAGGCTGTTGTTTGAACAGAACAAGGGGACACTGCATGGTTTAAAATCAAGAAGGGACTGTGTCAGAGTTGTATCCTTTCACCATACTTTTCAATCTGTATGCTGAGCAAATAATCCAAGAAGATACACTATATGAAGAAGAATGTGGCATCGGGATTGGAGGAAGAATCATTAACAACCTGTGATACACTGACGATACAACTTTGCTTGTTGAAAGTGAGGATGACTTGAAGCACTTACTGATGAAGTTCAAAGAATACAGTCTGCAGTATGGATTACATCTTAATATAAAGAAAACAAAAATCCTCACAACTGAACCAATAAGTAGCATCACGATAAATGGAGAAAAGGCTGAACTTGTTAAGGACTTTCCCATTACTTGGTTCTACAATTGATGCCAATGGAAGCAGCAGTCAGGACATCAGACAACATATAGCACTGGGAAAACTGACTACAAAGGACCTCTTTCAAGTGCTGAAGGCCAAAGATATCTCCTTGAGGACTAAGGTGTGCTTGATGTAAGACATGGTATTTTCAATTGCCTCATATACATGTGAGAGCTGGACAGTGAATAAGGAAGACTGAAGAAGAGTCGATGCTTTTGAGTTATAGTGTTGGCGAAGAATGCTGAAAGTACCATGGACTGCTAAAAGAACTAACAAATCTATCCTGGAGGAAATGCAGCTGGAATGCTCCTTGGAAACGAGAATGGCCAGACTTCGTCTCACCTGCTTTAGTCATGTTGTCAGAAAGGACCATTCCCTGGAGAAGGATGTCATGCTTGGTAAGGTGGAGGGTCTACAAAAGAGGGGAAGGCCCTCAACAAGATGGATTGACATGGTGGCAGCAGCAATAGGCTCAAGTATAGCAAAAATTGTGGAGCTGGCTCAGGACTGGGCGGTGTTTCATTCTGCTGTGCATAGATAGGGTCGCTATGAGTCAGAGATGACTTGACGGCACCTAACAACAACAACAACCCTACAAGGGGTCTTGTTGTCATTATGACCAGGGGCTGCCGATGAGTCAGCCCCTGACTCTTGCTGACTCCGTGCACAACAGGATCAGACCATTGTGAAAGGGTTTTCATTGTCTGATGTTTGGAAGTCGACCACCAGGCCTTTCTTCCTAGTCTGTCATTGTCTGGAAGCTCCAATGAAGCCTGTTGAACCTCTAGCAACACACGAGCCCCCACTAATAGGCGAATGGGTACTACACACGAAAGGCATCGATGGTAATTGAACCCGGGTCTCTCACATGGAAGGCATGAACTCTACCTCCAAACCACCACTGCCCTTGTAGGGGCCTTAGGCAGCCAACTGCAGGGCCCTAGGTGGAGCCAGCCATGCATGTGGCTCTCTGGAACAGGCACCCCCTCCCTTTGCTGAGGGTGGCTGATGGAGGCACGTTTCCCTCTGAGCTGGGCATATATCACCTTTGGGCAAAAGATGAGCTAATAGAATCGAGATGGATGTAATTGGCAGAAGGTCAGCCAGGGAGCCATGTGTGCCTGGAGCTTCCTGAAAGGCCAGCATGGTTCCTGCTCCCCAGCCTGCCCATTAGTATGCAGGTGAGGCAATGGGGCCTCTGTGGAGTAATTGGATCACTCGGAGATCTGCAATGCCTGGTGTATGTACAAAGCCTCAACAGTGATTAGATCCTGCCCGCTCATCTCAGCAAGCCTTGAAATTCTTCCCACTGTGAAAAACTAATTTTCTGTGGGAATTTATTAAATAAGAAATCTGCATGCCACTTTACCTTGTAAGCCAGGCCAGCGGAATACAAAGATGCCCCTCGACTTTGATGCGTGCACCTAGCAGAGACTCCGCCATCCCTTGGGGAAAGGGGTGAGAGCTGGTTTTGGTGGAGAGCATGTGTATCTGTCACCATGTCCTCAGGGCCAGCCCAGCAGGGGTCCCTGAGATAAAAGCCTGCAGGAGAGAAGAATTGGGACAGGCAGACTCTGGGGGGTGGGGATGAAAAGTCAGGGGGTAGCTATCTTCAGACCCTGGGTGGTTATTTAACCTTCTCAGCTGCTAATGGAAAGGCTGGAGACTCGAGTTTACCCAGAGCTGCCTTGAAAGAAAGGCCTGGTGATCTTCTTCCAAAAGGTCATAGCCATTGAAAACCCTGTGAAGCACACGAAATACATTCAACAGCAACGGGTTGGTATTCAGACCACGCTTGGTCTCTCTCCTGACTCCTCTCCAGAAGTCTTCCTAATTCTTCCATTTGGAATTTCTCTCTCGTTTCCCCCACACAGGGGATAAATAGGTTTCATCTCTGTATGAATACTCGCAGTAGGAAGTTGCTCCCTGAAGCCCCGTGTCGGTGTGGGATTCTCAGGCTGAACTGGGCAGTGAGAATGTGCCTCACAGACATGTGTCCACCCTGGAAGGGACTAGTGGCGTGCACTGCTTCTCCTGAGTGACTGTCTCTCCCCTGCCCCGGGTGTCGATCCCAACAGCACTGCCTCATCCACCTCCTGTAAGTGCACATCCCCATCTCATCCCAGCTCCTGGGAACCAGCCTGCTCCTCACCTCCAGTGGGGGCCAGAGCCCAAGCAGAGCCCAGGTCACTGTTAAGTGTGTTAAATGAGGCATAGCATATCCTCAAACAGTGCTTTCGTTAGGTGCTGTCCAGTCAATCCTGACTCCTAGCAACCCTAGAGGACAGAGAACTGTCCCATAGGGTTTTCAAAGCTGTCAGTCTTTATGAAAGCAGACTGCCACATCCTTCTCCCATTGAGCACCTGGTAGGTTTGAACCACTGACCTTTTTGTTTGTAGCTGAATGCTTAACCACTGTGCCATCAGGGCTCCTTAAACAGGGCTTAATGTGTGTATGTGTAACAATTGTCATCAAATCAACTCCAGCTCATGGTGACCTCGTGTGTACCAGAGTAGGACTGTGCTCCACAGGGTTTCCAGGGGCTGATTTTTGGAAGTGGACCACCAGGCCTTTATTCCCAGGAACCACTGGGGGGACTCGAACCTCCAGTCTTTCCTTTAACAGCCAAGCATGTCGACTATTTGCACCACCCAAGGATGCTAATTAGCATACAGTAAATGATTAGCATACAGTCTAGTAGCATAGTGCCTAAAGCACTTGACTGCTAACCAGAAGGCTGGCGGTTCAAACCCACCAGCCACTCCTCGGGAGGAAGGTTGGGCAATCTACTTCTGTAGAGATACTGCCTCAGAAACCCAAGGAGGGGTCACTATGAGTCGGGTCCGACTCAATGGCACATAACAACAAGTGATTAGCACATATTAAGTGACAACTAAATGTTAGCAGCCATTTTGACTGTGCATCCCATTGAAATACACACATTGAATCCCACCCTGGGAGCAGCTGACAAGGGCACAGTATTGGACTCATCACAGATTTGGGGGCTTCTGAGGACAGTGTGGTTTGGGGGCATCAGCAGTACCCTAGCTACCCCAGAGTCACTCCATTCCCCACCACGCTGCCACATTTGCAGAAGGCAGATTCATCCCAAGTGGATGGGTTTTCATGACAGAGCCATCTCTTGCTATTCACGACCTCTTGTTTTTGTACAAGAACTTAGTCGGTATCTGGCCAAACATCAGCCATAACCCAGATAAAAGTATGATTATTTCCTATTTGCTTGCTGGGGTTTTCACATCAGCACAGTAATTTGAGCATGCCTCTTGGAGGCTTACAAAAAAAGATGTTATGATTAGTTTTATCTCCTTTGTTAAGAAAAAATAATTACAGTGAAATAATTAGAGGCGGCAGAGTTGACACGAGATTAGGAGAGCTGGCTTGGCAATGAAACGCAAGTTCTAATGAGGAAAAAAGTGTAACAAAGGGGTGGATCTGTGGGGGATGTGCCAGGAGCTGGGCCACTTCTGGCTTCAGAACCCAAGGACCCAGGGGAGGCAGGACCACCGTCTCCAGGGGCCAGCTTCCTAGCAAGATTAAACCATGTGGGAAAGCAGCCTTCTTGGGGTCGAAGACCCGAGGCTGAGTTCAGACTCTGGCAGTCAAGCTGTGTGACCTTAGAAAGTCCCTTGCTGTTTCTGAGCTATGTTTAGTGGCTTTGTGTCAGTTTGTCCTTGTTCATCTAGGAATGAGCTTCACTGAGGTGTGTATTAGAGGATAAGATGATAAGTGTCCTGGCTGAATGAATGGAATGCTACCTATATGGCTGGAAGCTCTTCTGAGGTGCCTCTTGGAAAGGAAATAAATGGGGCACATAAAGAAAAACAGAGAAGGAAGTCCCCTTGGTGAGTGGTCAGAGGAGTTTTCTGAAGAAGACTAACGTGATGCATTATGGTCATGGGCCCAAAAATCGTGATGATATTCAAATCCACAGTGACTAGGTTGCGAGCGGTGCTCCTTAGTTCAGTGCACTGCCCTGGGAAGTGCACACAGCATCCCTGGTGGAGAGCTCTGATTTATCTCTCCAGCCTCACAGTGGCTGATGACACCTGTGCCCTGCTGGGTGCAAGGTGGAATCACACAGGGCCCTGCAGACCATGTTAAGGATTTGAAACTCAAGAGCAGATGAAGGCCACAGGGCAGCTGAAAGCAGGAGACCGTACCCGAGAGTCCGGGCAGTGTCTGACCTTGCTGCCTCACTTCCGGGCAGTCAGCAGAGAGACTCCCACTTTCCCGACACTGTGGCAGGTTAGGGAGCTGCTACCTAGCAGCTCACATCACCCTTCTTCCCCCTCCCTGCTGGAGGGATGCTCCTGCCCTGTTTCTGCTTCCTTGAGTCACTCTCTCTCATTTCTGTCCCTTCCTCTCCCCATGTCTGTCTGTGCTCATCAGATCAAGCTCGGAGAAGGGGGTGGGGGAGGGGGGCTGGACTTGACCATTGATTCTGTTGAAATTAGGCCATTTATTAGACCATCAGCCTGAAGGCCTTGCAGGGGCTGGCTTGCTGCCCACCCCCAGCATTTCCCCTTTCTAACAGAAAGTGCTAACTCTCTCCCTGCAGGGGTGTCTGTGCCTTGGAGCTAATTTCCCAGAAAGCCAGCACAAGCCCTCCCCTCCCCTTGAGGGGTAATTCTCGTTTTTTTTCCCTTCTCATAAGCTCCACAAGTGTTTGTCAGGTATGAAAGCTGCCAGGTCAACACCAACCCCCATGCTAAGCTGCTTATCATCGCCCTGCGGCCAGCCCTGGCTGTATTAGCTTAGCTTCTGAAAGCCTTAGCTCCTGGATGGAGCCAGAGTGTGGGAAATGGTGTGCTTTCCACGGGGAGAACCCTCTGCTTGGTGGGGAGGTGAGGTCAGCATCCCTGGGCGATGTCTGCTCGCAGCAGAATTCATTGTGAATGCAGTGGGACATGCTGGTGGGTCTTCTTACCTGTCCTGGATGCAGGGGTAGGACTTGCATCCCGGGAGCGTAGGGTACCACAGGGACCGTGAGAAGTGAGAAGAGAACCGGAGGCCTCCCTCCTTCTCCTGTGTCCCCACGTATGCAGTGCAGCCCCACTGGGACCCGCCATACCACTCGTGATCTGTGGGTCCCTTCCATCACCATGCTTCCATGTTCAACTGTTCATGGAATGGCCAAGCAGCACTGGTGGTGTGGTGGTTAAGTGCTCCACCGCTTATTGAAAAGGCAGTGGTTCATACCCACCAGCCGCTCTGTGGGAGAAAAGACCATAAAGATGGCAACCTCGGAAACCCTATGGGGCAGTTCTGCTCTGTCACGTGGGGTTGCTGTGAGTCGCTATCAACGCAAAGGCAACACCAGGCTGCCTGCAGGGTGCCTGGCTTTCCTTCAAGCCCTGGGGAAATAGACCAAGTGCCCTGGCCCTCAGAGACTCCACACGCCAGGGAGGACCTTACTAAAGGACTCCCTGTTTCTAAATCTGCCCACTGTTATGGATTGAAATGAGCCCTGGTGGTGCAACGCTTCATAGCCTGGCTGCTAATTCAAAGGTTGGTGGTTTGAACCCACCCAGTGGCTCTGTGGGAGGAAGACCTGGTGACCTGTTCTTGTCAAGGTGACAGCTAAGCGAACGCTGTGCAGGCAGTCCCACTTTGTCACAGGAGGCTGCTGTGACTCAGAATTGACTCGACGGCATCCACCAACAGTGATATTATGGACTGCATTGCATCTCCCCAGTGTCCGGGCCCTTTACCTGTGAATGTGTTTGGAAATATGGGTTTCTTCATTGCATTAATGAGGCCGTATCAGTGTAGGTTGCATGCTACACTTTAAGCCCATCCTAGGTACAAAGAGTAGCATAGACCTAGAGGTAGGCAAGTAGGGAAGGACAGACGCCCTTGAGGACAGTCAAGGAACTGAGGAACACCAGGGTTACAGAAGCTGATACAAGGATGTTCCTTTCCCAGAGCCGACAGAAAGAGCACTTTCCTCTAGAGCCCCCGGCTGAATTTGGACTTCTCA